>NC_056523.1:260735078-260762593 GCF_019175285.1 Sceloporus undulatus
AACTGAAACAAATTTTTGTTCACAGTTTTAACAGATTTTAATGAAACTTATCTGTGCTGCCTAGCCATTTGCCATTGGCCTGGTGTTCCCTTAGTGATCTGTTAACATTCGGTCAGAACGTATATGATTGCCATTAAAAACAAGTGGTTCCAAAGATTGACTCGTATCTGGGTTTCTCTAGTATAATTTTTGTGTTGTAGAAGTTCCAAAAATTATTCACATTGGAAAATGATTTCTTTAGCTTTAGGATATTTATTAGTAAACCAATACCTGAAAGTTTTCGCAGATATCCACAAAATTAAAAACTACAATGGAGAGTGTGAAGTTTAGACTGCATCGTGAATTCTAAAACATGCTGAGGAGTTGCTCATCCCCGTCCGAGAGTGCCCTCCAAACCGGGAAAAATGTAGGACCATGGTTTAAGTAATGTAGATGACCTTTTTTTTTTTTTAAATTTCCTCGTGCCAGGAAATTAAAAAAAACGGTGCCTACATTTTTAAAAACCTTGTGGCCCCAAGGCCTCACCTGGGGCCTGGGATGGGAGACAGGAGTGTTCCCCCAAGCAGCATGCCAAGTGAGAAAGGCGTGGAGGGAGGAGGAAAATAGGAAATGGGAAGGACGCAAGAAATAAGGACGGAGAAAGAAGAATCAGGGAACCATATAAAAAGAAGACGGAGTAGTAGGAAGAGGCGGTACGAGTAAACAGAAAAAAGGGGAAGAAACAAAAACGAAGAAGAGAGGGGGTAGGGAAGAGACGAGAAGAAAGGAGGGGGAAGAAAACCAACGAGAGGAGGATGGAGGAGAAGGAAACCGAAGAGACGAGAGAGAAGAACAATAGGTGAATGGGGAAGGAAGAGCAGATAGCCTTGCTGGCACCAGGCTCTTTCTGCCCTCGGCCACGCGCGAGCGACCATACCAGAGGAGACACTCATCCTCATCTTGCAAGGCTGGCTGGCCAATGGGGAGAGTGGAGCTTGAACAGTCCCGTGCCTCCTGCTAGCCGCATTCACAGGCTCTCCTGCAGCAGGGAGGGCTGTCCAGCCATTGGCCGGCCAAGGCCTGCAGAGGCAGGAAGCTCCTGCAAGAGCCACGCCAGGGCCCAGGGGCAAAGCGAGGCAAGGGCGGGGCAGGCGGAAAGGCTGCAGCCAGCACGCACAGCCAGCAATAGCGGACGGGTGGATTGGCTGCAGAACAGCCGCGATTGCGTGTTCGTTGGCTGGCACAGTCAACCGACTCAAACAGCCGGGGCAAGAGAGCCAAACCGGGCCGTGGACCATAGCGCAAGAAGTGGCCAAAAATCGGGTTCGGGTCCACGGCCCCAGGGGGGTTTATGGCAAACCCTCAGAACAAGCCTTTCAAGGCAGCATGTTGACAAAACGGGCATTTAAAATAAGCCCTCGTGTTTTTTTCCTTGAGTCCATTTTGGATCCATAAATTGAATATCCCTAGGGTACCGTATATCATAATGAAGTGAAATGCATGTAAGCATTATGCAAGTGGAAATCCACACATTGTAATGGGATATTGGTTTAAGGAATGCACACCGTTTCTTTCTGTGGGCACCATGGTACGTGTGTTGGAGACTTAACACCCTCCTATGTTTTCATTTAAAGCACAGCTTCAATAATAAAGCCCATTTGCGACATGTCAGCGCAGCATCAGTATGGCAAAGCTTGGCTTCAGCTTCTAGTTCTTGGGCAGTTATAGGGACGGTACAAAACCTGCCAACAATTGGTTTGTACCGGTGCTGAGTTTTCAGGCTTAAGGAGAATGGGCAGCGGCAAACCGCAACAGTCCCCTAAGCTTAAGAGGGCCGTTGGCGGTGTTACCATGGTGGGTGCTCGTGTACACGGGCACTGCCATTGTAGTGTAAGTGATGGCGTTGTCATCCGCACATTTGCTTTCCCGCACTTGGGTTTTACTGTTCGCGCCCTGCCGGCTTAAAATGAACCCAGTTTTCCCCGGGTTCTTTTCTCCGCCAGAGGAAAGCCTGAGTCGAGTTTGGTTGCTGCTGCAGATACCCTCTGGAGGAAAGTTAGGAACGCCAGCAGGCTGCCCTTGTTCGGGCAGTCTGCTTGCCCAGGCACTAGTTGGTCGTATTAAATAAAACGACAAAGCTTGCATGTTAAAGAAAGAGAAGACCCTGTCATGTAAGAAGCTTTTGTTGCAAGTGCTCCATCACCCAAGCTTTGTATGAGATTGCAATGATTTTCTTTTAACCCTTGCTAAGCATGTTTACTGTTGTGAAGTGGTCTGCGTGATTTTGTTGAATGTTCTAAGTTTAGGTTTTAAGAGAATTCAGGACATCCCTGTCCTTGAATGATATCAAAGGGAGTCATTATCCTGGAGAAAGTGCCACAATCAAATACATTTCCCAGAATTCCCTAGAGAGGAGCCCCTGTAAACATGTTGGCTTTATTGTGCCTGGTATTGTATTTCCCATTGAAGATACGCATAACTGGAATTGGGTTGACACCTTTCCATGCTACTCCTTTATCACTACACGCTTGATCTAGTCAAGAGTGTACACTACATTTTGTGATTCAGAAAGTGTTTATGCCAGGATTGTGCTCCTCGGCCCCGCAGAGCGCCGTCTGTGATGGGGTGTGTGGCAAGGATAAAAGGATCAAGTGACTTATCAAGTTCTGTGAAAAAAACTATTTTACATACAGTATGTTGATTCGCTGGTTGTGTTGTTTGTCTTGGCTGTTATTTTCTTGTCTTGATGGCTTAAGTATTTATGTTTAACAGGGCTTAGACTGTAAAACTCAGAGTTGTCGGGAAACTCGCAGTTGTAAACTGAGACAGATGCTTTCTTTCTCTCTGTTTTTGCTCCACTTCTTCTGTTGGGCCACACAGCTCTGACCAGTAGTCCATGGGAAAAAACTTACACATCAAATCCATGGTTTGGGTAATAGATTTCAGACCAACAACAAACAGCAAGATGCATTATCCAGACAGCGTAGTAGAAATTCATAAGCATAAGCTTTTTGTAAGGACGTAGTGCTGAATCGTGCACTGGCACGAAACTAATGACCAATTTGATAAACTGCCCTTTAACGGATATGGGCTGGAATTATGGGCATTTGTAGTCTGCTTGTGGCACTAGAAGGTTTTCTTTGTAATAATAAATAGTCGAGAGATTGTTGTAGCACCTTTGAGACAGACTTGAAATAAAATTGGCAAGCAGGAGAGCTTTCCCAGGCTATAAGTCTACTTCTACAGATCCATCTGGAATAATTAATAATATAAGTAATCGAATAATGTAAGAGCGCACCTGTGTCACCTACTGGCAGAGTGACTGATAAAGAAAGAAATTGGGCGCATGGAAGCTTTCCCAGGTGTAAAGTTCTTCCTCCTTCCTTTAGTTTAGTCTCAGCTCTGGTTCTTCCCAGATAGTCCCTAGCAGTTATGGGAGCCTCGGCAGTTTAAATGCGGTTATTCAAAAGAGGATGCCTATTGATTCCTTGGCAAGGCGTCCGTTGTCCCCTGGTATGTCTGCCTGAAAACATTAGGGGCGGGACTGCTTAGTCCTGCTCCTGCCTTGGCCTACTGCTGCCCTCCTCGGGCTTCACGGCGGGCACTACGCGCCCCTTCCCTTGCCATTCCACTCGCGATGGTGCTGGCCGCCTCCAGCTGATGCCTGCAAAGTCCCTGAGGAGTGACGGAGGAGGGGAGGCGCCCTGGTTCCGAGAGCTAGCAGCCGACAGCAAGCCGGCCAGCCTGTAGGCAGGCCCCGCCGCCTGCCCCTTACATGTCCTAGCTGCGGCTGGTGCAACCAGGCCCCACTACGGCCTGGCTTGGAAGGAGCGTGGGGCTCCGGGAGGAGAAACGAGGGCGTCTACAATGGCTCCTGGTGAGAGGTAGAGGAGAGGTAGGCCAGACCACGGACCACGGACGCATTCGCAGGCAGACAGAGAGGAACGGAAAGATAGGACCAATGACTGGATGAGAGAGAAGAGGGAGAAGGAGGGAGGGGAGCCTCGTGGCACGATCTGAAAGAAAAGGAGTGTGGCAGCAGCGAGCTTTCATCAGACTTCATCTCTACTTCCTCACGATGTCATTTGGATATAATAATAATAATAATACTACATAACTAATTTAAATAATAATAAATCATAGATAATGTAGAGAGGCCATTGTTGGCACCTTCTGCAGACTAACTGAAAGAAATTGGCAAGCATGAGCTGTGTCGTAGGACTTCACTCTACTTCCCTCAGGATGCATTTGAGCTTACATCGTTGCATTGTACAGAGGAGAGAGACAGAGCGCGACAGAGACGTTATCATCCACATGTGCCGAGAACGAATCCAGGATTTGACACGGCTTTCTTTAACTGCCATGCCTTCAGTGCTGTGGCCAATTCTATGGGAACAGTTAGTAGCTTCGGGAACCACGGGCAGGCTACAACGTACTCTTCACAAACAAGCTACAGTTGTCGAGAATCCCATAGCATTGAGTCCATGGCAGCTAAACTTGGGGTATCAACCCAGATTGGTTTCTGAAGTGCGAGGATGCATGCCAGAGGATGGGGTTGAAACCAGTTTTGTTATGTGATTTTATAATTATTAGTCGTCTGTCGTTATTGTTCCATTTCAGATTTTTGCATGCCCATTCGTGGCACACCTTTGCTGCACAAAGGGATTAGCTAAGGGGACAGCTTAAAAACCTTTTTGTGTGGTTGTGTGCCTTAAGGTGAAGCTCGCCTTCATAAGGGTTTCCTTGGCCAAGGTTTGTCCTCAGAGGGGGTTTGCGGTTGTATTTTCCACTGAGGCTGAGCAGAGGTTTGGACTTGGCCCAGAATCACACAAGAGGTTTCCATTGCAAGAAGGGATTTGAACACCTGGTCCTCGCCAGTAGCCATCAGTTCCAGTCTGTCAACTGTTTATGCGCACTCACTGGGTTCTCAATCTAAAATCTTAAATTTGCCCCTCGAGATAAGACAAGCCCTCCCCCTTGAACATTTTTTCTCAGTGCCCCGACATTTTTGGAAATTCGGCACGAGGGAGACATGATGAAACATGGTTAACCAGCCAGAACCCTTCTGTTTTGGGGTGTTTGCGTTTCCCTTGTGGGTTTCTTTTGCGTTTGCCTTCCTCGCGTTTCTTCGTGTGGAGTCATTATAAACTGATATTGTTGTGAATGGCAAAGGGATTCGCACTAGCACCTTTGAGAATAACTGTGCAAAGCGAAGTTGTGGTCATCAGCTTCGTAGACTGATGTTCCTCAGATGCAATGGAGGGAACTAGAGGAACTAGAAGACCAAGTCTTACATAGGGCCAAGCAACGGATTTGAAACCCTGATTCTCTCAAAAAAGTTGTAATCTAGCAACTCAAACCACTAACCACACCGGGCTCTTTTAACATGGGCTACATGTCTCTGTTTTTCAAAATGTTTCACTGGAAGTTTGACTGCAATGTTAAAATTTTGGAGACTTTACATGTAAATTGTCATGGGTGACTCAGGGAAGTAAAATCTCCTTATTTAGAAGGAGCAGTGCCCTCTTTTTCCTGTTATTGTATCTATTGCCCTTGTTGCGTTGGCACATTGCAGCTCTATAATTGGCAGAAAAGGGTCGGTACGTCTCTGTTTTAATCCTTAATTCACTATCCTGAAGCTCAAGCCATGTGGAGTGGTTCTTGGTCCTTCAAAGTTACTGCATCTTCTTCTGTTGCCCCTCTCCACCCCAACGTTTGTTTACCCAGTGTTTGCTGTGCTAACACATACACAGTCTGTATGACAAAATACTTTCAGGTATGCACTGTGATTTAGCGTTGATAGTCTTGGTTGAGTGGGCATCTGCGTCCCAACTTGGTCACCAAAAGTCACCAATATTTGCGATTTTTGCACTACAGTCGCTGGCGCAGACAACTTTGCTTGGCACCCAGACTAGGGAAACTAGACCTCCAATGGCTTGGCTGAAACGGGCAGCAGGACAGAATAGAGCCGAAATGACTGCTATTTCATTTCAAATTTTCATAATTTGTAAAGTTCCATGTGCATCAGTCCATCAGCAGCATGTGCTCCTTCTCTATCCCTACTGCCTAACTATTTTTGCTTAGTCTGGCTAAGAGATCCAGTGTACAAAAGCTTGTTAACTGTGTGACTGCAGGCCCTTGCTTCGTGTGGTTGGTGGATGCAAGATTACACATGTTTCCTATAATCGGGATGTCAATGGCCAAGACAACGCAGACTATTACCTTTCACTCAAGTATATAAGTGACTACTTCAGCCATGATTGTCTTCAAAATATTCCTCAGATGGCAATTACTGAGAACCAAAATGTTTTTGTTTTAGGTGGTGACACACATTTTTGCACTGCAAATGATCAGCCGCATAGCAGCCAGAGTGTCGACAGGTTAAGGCTTTTCCTGTCTTTCTTTCTTAACCTAAGTCATTGTGGGAAAAGGCTAAAGAAGCCCATCATCCTTAACTTGCCAAAGTGCTTACGATTTTAGGAATGTTAAGAAGAGTAATGTAGATGTGGAAAACATACAGGAGTTTTTGGCGCCCTGTAATGTTGCAAGTTGGGAAACCATTATGTTGGTGAGATTCTTCCTTTTCTTCTCTGATGGTTTGAAAATAGTGGGTGGCTCTCTTGAGTGCCATCAATTAAATATGACTACTGAGCATGATTTTGTTGTTGTACTATCCAAGTAGTAACATATCAAAGGACATGGGAACAGACAGCAGTTTCAACGAGTTTCTTCACACTGTTGGTTGACTGCACAACAGTATACTGCCCCCTAATTTTGTTGGTGTTTTTAACTGTTCTGACAGAGTCCAGTTAATACCAATTTTAGGATTTCATGTGCCAGTCAAGCCCTAGTGGTATAATACTGACAAGTGTTCGTCCAGTATTGTTATAAACATAATGTTTATTCTGCATGTCAGGATCTAATTAGGACTATAGCAGTGCCAAGCAATACACCAGCGTCACTGCAAATTCTAGTCTTAAATGTCCCCATACAGTCTCGGATGCTGTGAGGACACTGGGCCTGCGTAAGGGTTGACTGCCACAGCTGCAGAAATAAAAGTTCACGTAGTTTCACATACACACTTTTTAAACTGCTATGGATGTCTAGCCTACAGCATAGCTTGGGATTTGTAGGTTGATGAGTGCACACAAGATTCTTTCTTGCAGACATGGCTGCAATACCTCACTGAACTAGTAACTATGCCAGCAATTTCTACCACAGATAGAGGGCCCAAGCACAGTTAAAATGGTGTGGTCAAAACTGCTTCTATTGTCTCTGGAATTGGCTGTAAAATAATCTCTCCATGGGACATGAGCTCGCCCAGTCTCTTATCAGCTGGTGGAACATGCCGTTGCAGTTGACTTTCTGTCATAGGATGAAGGCACACTTTTCATTAGCCTCACTGTTTCCACGTGGCAAAAATCTTGCTGCAGAAGACCATAATGTCGCTAAAGAAGTGTTTGTCTCTAGGTAAGATTCTAGGTTCTCCAGCATGGCTCTAGTGGTCAACTTCTGTGCAGAGTTTGCGCTGGAGGACCTAGAAGAGTCCTTCGAGATAGAGAACATATGTAATCAAAGACCACAAATGAAACAAATCCACCAACAATACGACATACACAAATGTGGAGAGGCCAATCTGTATTATGTGTTTTATCTTTGATTGATTGTTAATGAATATGTTCTAAATGTTCTGAACAGCAATAGACACAATTGCATTTAAAACAAAAAACTGTTTTCACTTATATGTATTTGTTTGTGTTTTTAACATTGTATGTTTGGTTGTGTCTAATGTGACTTAAGAAAAAGAGAAAGTGTTATAAAATAATGAACTACATGTGCAATCCATCCATCTGAACATCCTATTACTGTAATTTGTGTCTTTTCTAAGTTCTGATGTATGGGCAGGTGCCAGCTTTTGTAACATTGTGAAACAATGTATAGCTACACATTGTACTAGAATGCTCGGTACCACCCTCTTCCAAGAATGTGTTTATGATTATTCATGTAGATGTATTATTATTATATTTTATTTATAGGTCCACCTTTTCTCCTGAATAAGGGATACTCAACTGGTCGGCTAAAACACCATTTTTAAACATGTACTGGATACAAAATAAATACAAAAGCATAAATAGTCTCAACATAAAATTCAGAAAAACCCTAACAGTTAAAGTAAAAGAAAAGTATAAAAATATTAACACATTTAACAAAATACAGTGTGCCCTTGCTTTATGCGGCGGATCACGTTCCGGACCCCTCTCACATGTAAAGCAAATAGCGCGTATGCTCGAGCCATTTTGTGGATCCGTTGGCGTGACTTTCAGAGCGCACTGTATTAGAGATGGTATTAAAAACTGACATACAAACCTTGACAGCCTGAATTGTACAGCATTTTAAAAGCCCAGTTCTCTTTATGTCCAAAACAAAGCCTGATGGGCTACAAAAATATTTTATCTTGCTGCCGAAAGGAGAGCTAGTGGAGTGGCCCTGGCCTGCTCTAGGCGAATATGACTTCCCAGAACTTGTGAAGCAGCCATGTAAGAAAGTTCCTTTTCCCCGTGTTCTCCCATCACCAATGAGACTGGGCAGGTATGTGGGCCACAGAGCAGAAAGGCCCTCCATCCAGGTCTACATATAACGCAAAATACTGGTCCTTCCCCACAAACCTGTACCCAGCTGTAGGGCGTTATAGTTCACAACCCGCACACTTCAGGCCTATGGTGCCCCGCACCTTGCCAAATGTCCCCCCGACTGGAAACAATAGAGCTGTTTGCCCAACAAGGGGCCTAATTGTGTGCTCCTCGGTCATTCCTGTCAGAACTCTTTGTGCAGGACCTGTCTTTAGTCCCATCCAATGCAGTTCCATGTGTTCCCCCTGCCTCCCCAACCAGGCTAACTGAACGGCTGAATGTGGGTTTCTTCCCAGTTCGTCAGCCCCCAAAAAGGTTTGTTGCGTCCGGCCCCTCCCCGCTCCCTCTCCGGCCCCCCCTGTGCTCGGTCCCTCCCGTTCCCCCCCCCCGCCCCCCTCTTTTCCCCTCTTCCTCGCGATCCTCCCCTCGTGTTCTTTTCCCTACTTTAGTGGATATAAAAATTTTAAATGATTTAAAATCTCAGCATAACTGAAGCACATTTTGTTCACAGATTTTAACAGATTTTATGAAAATTATCTGTGCTGCCTATCCATTTCCATTCTGTTCCCTTAGTATCTGTTAACATTTGGCAGAAATTATGATTGCATTAAAAACAGTGGTTCCAAAGATTGACTGTATCTGGTTTCTCTAGTATAAAGTGTGTTGTAGAAGTTCAAAAATTATTCACACTGGAATTTTTCTTTATTTAGTATATTTATTAGTAAACAAATAATGAAGTTTTCAGATATCCAAAAGTTAAACTAAATGGAGAGTTGTATTTAGCTGAATTTAATTCTAAAACAGCCTTTCAAGGCACATTTGACAAACTAGCGTTTAAAATAAGCCCTTGTTCTTTCCTGATTCCATTTTGATCCAAAAATTGAATCCCTAGGGTATATATAATGAAGTGACTGCATTGAGCATTATTGCAAGTGGATCCACACATGTGTAATGGTATTGTTTAAGGATGCACCTTTCTGTGGCACCATGGTGGGTACGTAGACTTACATCCTCCTATGTTTCATTTTAAAGCACAGCATCAATAAGAAGGCCCATTTGCAGATTCAGCAGCATCAGATGGCAAAGCTTTGGCTTCTAGCTCTTTGGGAGTTATGGCACGGTACAAAGTCCCAACAAGTGGCGCACCGGTGCTGATTTTAGGCTTACGGAATGCGCGGCAAACTGCACGGTCCCTAAGCCTAATATGCCGTGGCGGTGTTACAATGGCGGTGCCCTGTGTACATGGGCACCGCCATTGTGGTGTAATTGATGCGTGTCGTCCGCACATCGCTTGCCGCACTCATTATGTTTGCCCTGTGGCTTAAAACAAACCTGCTTTTCCCGAGTTCTTTTTCCTCCAGAGGGAAGCTGAGCGGTTTGGTGGCTGCAGATACCCTCTGGAGGAAAGTAGGCCGCCAGCAGGCTGCCCTTTTCGGGCGGTCTGTCCCAGGCCTATGTTGTATCTAAAATAAAACAAAGCTGCATGTTAAAAAAAGAGAAGACCCTGTCATGTAGAAGCTTTTGTTGCAGTCTCCATCACACAGCTTTTCGAGATGCAAGATTTCTTAACCTGCTAACATGTTACTGTTGTAGTGTCTGCTTGATTTTGTTGAATGTCTAATTTAGGTTTAAGAGATTCAGGACATCCCTGTCCTTAATATATCAAAGAGAGTCATATCTAGAAAGTGCTACAATCAAATACATTTCCCAGAATTCCCTAGTAGGGAGCCTGTACATGTTGCTTTATTGTCCTGTATTGTTCCCATTGAAGATAGCTACTGGATTGGGTTGACACCTTCCATCTACTCTTTTTACACTACAAGCTTGATAGTCAAGAGGTACATACATTTTGTGATTCAGAAAGCGTTATGCCAGGATTGTGCCTCTGTCCCGCAGAGGCCGTCTGATGGGTGTGTGGCAAGAAAAAGGATCAAGTGACTTATCAAGTTTTAAAACTATTTTAAATACAGTATGTTGATTCCTGTTGTGTTGTTTTCTGCTGTTATTTTCTTGTCTTAATGGCTAGTATTTATGTTTAAAGCTTAGCTGTACAAACTCAGAGTTGTAAACTCAGTTGTAAACTGAGAAGATGCTTTCTTTCTCTCTGTGTTTCTCCCTCTCTGTGGGCCAACAGCTCTGACAGTCCATGGGAAACTTACAAACAATCCATGTTTGGGTAATAGATTCAGACCAACAAAAACAGCAAGATGATTATCAGACAGAGTAAATCATAGCATAAGCTTTTGTAGACTTAGGCTGCATCTACACTGCAGAAATAATGCAATTTGATAACCCTTTAACTGATATGCCTGGAATTATGGGATTTGTAGTCTCTTGTGGCACTAGAGTTCTCTATAATAATAATAATGTAGAGCGACCCTGTGTCACCTCTGAGAGTGACTGAAAGAAAGAAATTGGCAGCATGAGCTTTCCCAGGGTAAAGTCTCCTCCTTCCTTTAGGCTCAGCTCTGGTTCTTCCCAGAATTCCCTAGCAGTAGGGAGCCCTGGCAGTTAAAGCGGTATCAAAAAGGGATGCCTATTCCTGCAAGGCGTCCGGTCCCCTGTATGTCTGCCTGAACTTAGGGGCGGGACTCTAGTCCTGCTCCTCCTTTTCCTTGCCTCCCTGGGCTCCGGCGGGCACTCGCCCCTTCCTTGCCTTCCCTCGCGATGCTGCTGCTCCAGCTGAGCCTGCAAGCCCTGAGGAGGAGGGAGGAGGGAGGCGCGCCTGGCTCCGGAGCAGCAGCAGCAGCAGGCCAGCCTTAGGCAGGCCCCCGCCGCCTCCATGTCCTCGCTGCTGGTGACCAGCCCCCTACGCCTGGCTGAGGAGCTGGGGCTCCGGGAGGAGAACGAGGCGTCTACACATGGCTCCTGGGAGGGAGAGGAGAGGTCGCCAGGACCAGGACCCACCGATCGCAGGCAGACAGAGAGAGAAAGAAAGAATGGAACATGCTGGAGAGAGAGAGCGAGGGAGGGGGAGGGAGGCCTCGTGGCACCCTCTGAAAGAAAAGAGTTGCACGCAGAGCTTTCATAGACTTCACTCTACTCCCTCAGATGCATTTGGATATTAATACTCTAACTAATAATCATAATATAATAATTAATAATAGTAAGAGAGGCCATGTGGCACCTTTGAGACTAACGAAAGAAATTGGCAGCATGAGCTTTCGTAGACTTCACTCTACATTCCTCAGATGCATTTGGACTTACAATTGGCATTACAGAGAGAGAGACAGAGAGGAGACAGGTTCATCCACACGTGCAGACAGATCCAGGTTGACACGGCTTTAACTGCCATGCCTCAGTGCTGTGGAAATCTGGGAACAGTTATACTGGGAACCAGGCAGGCTAAACGTCTCTTCACAACAGCTACAGTTCGAGGATCCCCATAGCATTGAGCCATGGCAGCTTACATTGGTATAACCCAGATTGTTTCTGAAGTGCGGATGCAGCCAGGGGAGGGGGGGTTGAAACCATTTTTTGGTATTTATTTATTTATGTCTGTCTTTTTGTTCATTTCAGGATTTTTGCATGCCACTTGGCCACCTTGCTGCACAAAGGATGTAGCTAAGGGGACAGCTTAAACCTTTTGTGGTGTGTGCCTTAAGTGAAGCTCTCATAGGGTTTTCTTGGCCAGGTTTCCTCAGAGGGGGTTTGCTGTGTTTTCCCTGAGGCTGAGGGAGTGTGACTTGCCCAGGATCACCCAAGAGGTTTCCATGGCTAAGAAGAGGATTTGAACCTGGTCTCCAGAGCCATAGTCCATGGTCAAACTGTATGCCACACTGGTTCTCAATCTAATCTTAAATTTGCCCTCAGATAAGAAGCCCTCCCCTTGAACATTTTTTCTCAGTGCCCACTATTTTGGAATTGCAGAGGGAGACAATGAAAATGGTTAACAGCCAGAACCCTTCTGTTTTTGGTGTTTGCGTTCCCTTTGGTTGCTTTGCCTTCCTCTTTTCTTTTGGAGTCTATAAAACTAATTTTTGAATGCAAAGGGATCTCACAGCACCTTTGAGAATAACTGTGCAAGGAAGTTGTGGCATCAGCTTTCGGACTATTTCCTCAGATGCATGGAGTGAACTGGGAACTAGACCAAGTCTACATGGCCAAGCCAGGATTTGAACCCTGATCTCCAAAGTTGTATCTAGCACTCAAACCCATACACCACACCGGCTCTTTAACATGGCTACATGTCTCTGTTTTTCAAAATGTTCACTGAAGTTTACTGCAATGTTAAATTTGAGACTAAATGTAAATGTCATGGGACTAGGAAGAAATCTTATTTAGGAGGAGCCGTGCCCTCTTTTTCCTGTATTGTACTCTTCCCTGTTGTGCACATGACTCATAATTGGCAGAAAAGGGGTACATCGTCTGTTTAATCATTCATCTATCCTGAGCTCAGCCAGTGAGTGGTCTTGTCCTTCAAAGTTACTGCTTTTCTTTTGCCCTCTCCCCCACTTTTGTTTACCCAGTTTTGTGTGCTCAACATACACAGTTTATGAAAAATACTTAGTATGCACTGTGATTTACGTTTATAGTTTTGTTGAGGCATCTGCGTCCCAAATTGGTCACCAAAAGTCACCAATATGCGATTTTGCACTCAAGTCGCTGGGAGAAACTTGCTTGGCACCCAGAATGGAAACTAGACTCCCAATGCTGGCTGAACAGGGCAGAATAGAGCAGAATGACTGCATTTCATTCAAATTGCATAATTTGTAAGTTCCATGTGCATCAGTCCATCAGAGCATTTGCTCCTTCTATCCCTATGCTAACTATTTTGCTTAGTCTGCTAAAGATCCATGTACAAAACTTGTAACTGTGTGACTGCAGCCCTTGCTTTTGGTGTGGATCAAGTACACATGTCTATATCGGGATGTATGGCCAAGCAAGCAGACTATTACCTTTCCTCAATATATAGTGACTCTTCAGCCATATTCTTTCAAATATTCCTAATGGCATTATGAGACCAAAATGTTTTTGTTTTAGGTGGTGCAACATTTTGCCCTGCAAATGATCAGCCGATAGCCAGAGTTCGACAGGTAAGGCTTTTCCTGTCTTTCTAACTAAATGCATTGTGGGAAAAGCATAGCCATATCCTTAAATTGCCAAAGGCTAAATTTAGATGTTAAGAAAGTTTAGAGTGGAAAAATACAGGAGTTGGCTGAATGTTGCAAGTTGAAACATTATTGTTGATTCTTCTTTTCTCTGATGGTTTGAAATAGTGGTGCTCTCTTGAGTGCATCAATTAAATATCTTCTAGCATGATTTTTTTTTACTATACAGTAGTAAAATCAAAAGCATGGAAAAGAAGCATTTCAAAGGTTTCTTACACTTTGGTGACTGAACATATATACTGCCCCCTTTTTTGTTTTAATGTCTGAAGAGTCAGTTAAACCATTTGATTTCATGTGCAGTCAGCCCAGTTTATACTGACAGTTTGTCCAGTATTGTATAAACATAGTTTATTCTGCATGTCAGGATTAATGGACTAGCAGGCCAGCAATACACAGCTTCACTGCAAATTCAGTCTTAAATGTCCCCATACAGTCTGATGCTGTGAGGAACTGGGCCTGCGTAAGGGTGAATCCACACTGCAGAAATAAAGTACAGTAGTTTCACACATTTTAACTGCTATGCCACACGCTACAGTCTTGGGATTTGTTGGTTGATGAGGCACCATCTTTCTGCAGACTAGGCTGAATACCTCACTGAACTAGAAATTCCAGAATTCTACAAGATAGGGCCAAGACAGTTAAAATGGTGTCAAACTGCTCTATTTCTCTGGAATTGCTGTAAGTCTCCATGGGACTGAGCTCCCAGTCTCTTTCAGCTTGAACATGCCGTTGCAGTTGACTTTCTGTTAGATAAGGATAAGGCACCTTTCATTAGCTCACTTTTCGGGCAAATCTTGCTGGAAGACCTAATGCCTAAAGAAGTGTTTTCTCTAGGAAGTTCTAGGTTCTCCAGCATGGCTCTGTGGTCAACTTCTGGCAGAGTTGCGCTGGAGGACCTAGAGATTCCTGAGAGAGAACATATTAATCAAAACCACAAATAAACAAATCCACAAATACCGAATACACAAATGTGGAGGGCCAACTGTATTATTTTTTATCTTTGATTTTTAATGAATATGTTCATGTTCTAAAGCAATAGACACATTGCATTTAAAAAAAAACTTGTTCATATTTTTATTTGTGTTTTTAACTTGTATTTTGGTTGGTATGTGACTTAAGAAAAAGAGAAAGTATAAAAAATGAATACATTGCAATACTCCATCTGAATCTATTACTGTAATTTGTGTCTATTCTATGTAGGGGCAGGGCCAGCTTTTAACATTGTGAAAAATGTAGCACCATTGTCCTAATGCTGTACCCCTTCCAAGAAGTGTTTATGTATTTAATGTATTTTATTATTTTTATTTTTTATTCCACCTTTCTCCTGATAAAGGGACTCAAGGTGGCTAAAACACATTTAAACAGTACTGGATAAAAATAATACAAAAGCATTAAAATGTAGACCTAAAGTTCAGAAAAACAATTAAACAGTAAAAAAATTAAAAATATTACACATTTAAATACAGTGTGCCCCGCTTTGCGGGGATCCGTTCCGGACCCCTCTCACATGTAAAGCAAATAGCGCGTATGCTCGAGCCATTTTGTCCGTTGCGGACTTTCAGAGCGCACTGTATTAAGATGTATTAAAAACTACATACAAACTTGACCCTGAATTGTACACGCATTTAAAAGCCCAGTTCTCTTTAGTTCAAAAAAAGCCTGATGGCACAAAAAATTTTTACTTGCTGCCGAAAGGAGGCAGGAGTGGCCTGGCTCTCTAGGGAATGACTTCCAGAACTTGGAAGCAGCCATGAAGAAGTCCTTTTCCCTTGTTCCCATCAATAGACTGGGAGGGTAGTGGACAGAGAGAAAGGCCTCCACTCAGGCTCATAAAAGAAATACGGTCCTTCAAATAAACTGTACCCAAGCTGTTAGGGCTTTATAGTTCAAAAACCAGCACTTAGGAATTGTGCCCCCGAATGGACTGGAAACACAATGGAGCTGTTGGCAACAAGGGAATTGTGTGCTCCCTGTATTCCTTCAGATTGTGAGGACCTGTCAGTGCCATAATGAGTCTTGTTTAACCGGCTAACAACGGCTGAAGTGGGTTTCTTCCAGTTATAGAAAAAGGTTTGTTGAGCCTCAGGGAAAATCCAAGATCCATATAAAGACCAAATGTTGCTAGGCTAAACTGAGGTCACAAAACCACAGCACAAGCTTTTAAAATCTTCTAGAGCTATTAAAATAGTGTATTATTTGTAAATACTTTGCAGTCTGGCAGCACCAGTAATTAGTGGATCACTAGGACTGTGATCTTTTCTTTTTAATGGCTCATCTAAAAAGTATCAAATACTTGAGGTAGGATGTGGAATTCAAATTCGGGAACATAGAATGCTGAGTTACACCCAATCAATCATTGGGCCAGATTAGCATTGTTTTTCAGATAGGGGGCTTCCCCAACGTTATCTCGAAATGCAAGGGGTCAGTTGTAAATGTCTGGTATGCAAAAGTGTTCTACTTCCTTTATCGGAAAAATCCAGCACCATGTCTGTAGGACATGTCTGTCTCACACTATGTATGTGCCAACAAAATTGAGATTTTCTGGGCTTGCATCATATTGGTTGATTATTTTTGTCTTGTATGGTCTGTAGATACAGTACTATTATCAATTAAGTATAAATTTTATTTTTTTTAAAAATAATCTTTTAGGCCAGTTGGAAGACTCATGAAGAAACAGTAAAGAAAGCTAAAGCTGCTTGGCAAGTTTGGGCAGAGGTAATTAAGTCACTTCATTTATTTTGAAATATGATACATTCCCTAAAACCTAGGGTAGTGGGCGTTCTTCAGTGGACCATAATTTATTATTAAACTGTTTTCTTGAATGATATTTCTAATCCTTTTGTTTTAACTTACTCTATAGATACATATTTTTTTCAATTTAACTATGTCTGATTATTGAAACCTTCAAAAATTTGAACTGGAAAAGCTTGTCAGTCATAACCTGAATACATTTTTGAGGTTTAGTGTTGTTCCCCTATAGTGTCTTAAAGCCAAAGTCCTGACCTTACACATACATATTTATTTTAAAGAGCCTCATTGATTCAGTGGAGTTTGCTCCTGCATGAATGAGCATGAGGCTTCAGCCAAAAGAAAACCCCGTTATGTTACAGCTGGCCCAGCAAATGTGATTGACCATGAAGAAATAGGAATACACTTTATGCAGAAAAGTTCAAATGAAGAAATCCTCCGGTTTCTAATTTCAGTGCATGTCGCACATTAATTTTAGAAGCTAGAAATGTAAATGGAAGGTTGGTTCATTTGAAGAATTGACATTGTCTAAGCTGTTTGTCTTGAAAATTACCTTATGTGATCTTTGACAATTGACACTGGTGTGTAGATTGCTACAATCTACAAATGTGGTAATAATGATACTTAGATATTTAGAGCAGTGGTTTCAACCTTTGGTCCTCTAGATTTTTGAGACTTCAACTCCCAGAATTTCAGAACATGAGCATACTGACTAGGACTTCTGGGGACAGAATCCAAAACATCTGGAAGCCCAAAGGCTGAGAACCACTGCTTTAGTGCTATATTCATTTTCTTATCAAATTTTGGCTCCTTTACCAAGAGCAGACATCTCACGTGAGTGTCCCGAAGCTTAAGGAATTTTCCTTTTGTCATGCAAAGATACTTCACGTACTATCTTACTTGGAAGATACGAAGTCTGTTGAATGGAGAACTAATTGCCCCTAATCTATTTCAATCATTTAAGATGAGAAGAGAGTTAAGACTCATGTAAAGCTGCTTCTGGTTTAATTTACATAGCATGTCGCAAAATGTATACTTTTTGTTATCATGTTTGGTTACAACTCCGGTTTCATGAATCCACACTTTGTCTTGAACTTTCTGTCTTGAACTTTCAGCCACAGTCTTTCCCCTCTACAAATGGAGGAACATGAAACTGCAATATTGTATAAGCTTGTAAAAAAATGAAATGTCATTAGAGGGAACTGGATGAATGGATGAAGAGAATAGGGAGGCGAATAGAGATTACTAAATCTCAGTTTTTTTTCTCTAAATTTGAATCCCCCCCCCCCACGGTTTTGGTTAAAAAAATGAAATAAAATTCCAACCCATCACTGAAACGACTGTAGGGACAGCCAGCAAGGAACTGCATAAGGATTCTACTAGGGCTCTGGATGACAGAAATGACTGGGAGGACAGACAGAGTACAAGAGAACTCCTCTTATTCTATCGCTTTAATTGTGTATTCCAGCATGGCAAGAGTTTGGGCTGGATGGCTCTTGTGTGTCTTTTCCAGTTCTTTATTCATTGCCCATAGCTACTGCCATGTTGTGCTGGTGGTTCTGTGTCAGTTTTTCCTGACTTATGGCAACCATAAGATGAATCTGTCATGGGACTTTCTTGTCAAGATTTGTCAGTGGGGGTTGCCTTGGCTTCCTTTGAGGCTCACATGTGTGCCTTGCTCAGGGCCACCCAGTGAGTTTACATGGCCAAGCAAGGATTTGAACCCTAGGCCCCAGGGTTGCAGTCCATACTCAAACTACTACACCATGCTGGCTTTCATGTTACCTGACATACATGTTGGCTTGTTTGGATACTCTTCCATGGAAGGAAAATCCAGCCACTTGACAAAGCTAGATGTTGGGGAGCCAGATTATAGTTAATTAATTTCCATGGCATGAGAACTTTCTTTTTGGAGGGAATTTTTGTTTTTGTTTGTACCTACCATATTTTCCGGCGTACAAGACAACTTTTGACCCTCTAAAATGGGGTCAAAAGTGGGGGGCCGTCTTGTACGCCGGTAACAAGAGAGCCCCAGGAACCCAGTGCACTTACCTGGTTGTCCTGCCAGTTTCCAAAGGGCTCCGAGCCCTTTGGAGCCAGCGCAGGGTGCCTCCCTGGTGCCGGCTTCCAAGCCCTCCGGAGCCCTTGGGAAGCCGGCGTTTGTGGGCATCAGGCCCCCTAAACTTTGCCTATAGTAGGCCAGGGCACTGCCTGCATGCAAGGCAGGCTTTGCAGGCCTCAGCAAAGGCCTGGGGTAAATAAAAATAAAAATAAAAAATGAGAGAGAGGGAGGGGGAGGGAGGGATAGTATAGATAGATAGATGATAGATAGATAGTAGATAGCTAGATGAGAGAGAGAAAATAGATGATAGATAGATAGATAGATGAGTAGTGAAGTAGATGATGAGAGAGAGAGATAGAGAGAGAGAGGGAGAGAAATAGAGAGATCGATAGTAGGGAGCATATATTATATATATATAATAGAGAGAGAGAGCGAGAGAGGAGACAATAGATGATAGATAGATAGATAGATAGCTAGATTAGATGATAGATATGAAGATGAGAGAGAAGAAGAGAGGAGAATAAGCAAGCAGGCAAGCAAGCAAGCAAGCCAAGTTAGACGAACGGTTCGGTAAATTGCAGTGATGTTTTTTTAAATTTTATTTGTGTGCATTGGAGAAAAGGGGTGGGTGGTCCTTATACGGCAAGTATATCCCAAACTCTATATTTTAACTGGAAAAGTTGGGGGTCATCTTATACGCCAGTCGTCTTATACACCGGAAAATACGGTATATATATTCATTGTCCCAGCTTGTAGTGTCTATAATTAGATACAGGTTTTAATACCTCTGTGAAAAAACTAGGCACCTAGATATCATTGAAGGCTGTGGTCCCTCTTCAACTCGTATAATACGTTACTTTTGAAGCTACAGTTCCTAGAGTCCCTTGACACATGAGAGTTGTGTCCAAAAGGAACTGTTCTTGTTTACTGTGATGTGCTTGCCACTAGTAAGTCCTTGGAACATCTGCAAAAATTTCCTAAAATTGTTCTTTCAAAAATATCCACCAGTACACCCTATCTCTAGTCATATCTTGTTTTCACTTTTATCAGCCAGTTAAAACCACTATCCCTTGGCCTTCTTGCCTGGCATTTGCTCTTTTGTTTGCTTTCAATGTTTCTCCTTTGCTTTCTTCTCCCTTGCACAGACACCATTATCCGGTCCACATCATGTCCTTTCTGTATTTTGGGGGAATTGTTTTTGAGTGATGGTGCTATCAAACAACTTTTACTTAATAGACTCCTTCTCAGTCTGAATCTTATTCTACAACCGTTACCACACGTACAACAATACAAGATAGATTTTCCAAAAAAGAAAGAAACAAACAAACAACTATTTATGTTCTAAAAACAGCCATGGTATTATTACACTGATACTACTGTTTTTGTTCAGATCTTTTTTGTTTTTAGAATTCAGCAATGACAAGTCAATCCCCTTCCTAATCCCCCTCTGATTAACATTATTAAAAACTATATCAAATACTTCATGAACATACATTCTGTGCTAAAAATCCATTGATTGGTTTGAGGTCCTTTTTCAATATCAGTTTTGGTACCAGGTTGAGTTGTAATATATTTCTCATGTTGTCAGAGAATGAAAATGGCTGGCTAATTTTGTTCCAGGTGTAACTGACCATAGTCATTATCTATGAAGTGAAAGTTCTGGTGCATTTTTCCAAGTTCTGATAATCTCAGCTCTTGCTGTTTCCAGAAGAATTGGGAACAGCTCTTTATTAATGCAGTCCCTAATTTTCCTCGGTAACTAATGAAAAAAGTAATACAGTTTCTTCCACAGTTATTGTTTTTCCTGTTATTTTACTTAACTATTCAGTTACCTCATGGTCAACAGGTCTAGCCTTTAAACTGTCTAAATGCAAATATTGGTGACTAGTTACCAAAACTGCTCAAGTGCCCAATTAAACAACTCAGGCAGGCTTAATTCCTATTTGTTATAATTAATAAACATATTTCTCCTCTCTTTCCCATACCAGACCCTTCTTTGTTATTACAATTTGATATTTATTTTTACAGAAATGACCTTGAACAGGCTTGGCTCATGCTTGCCTCCCTTCCAGTATTATCTCAGCACCTGTGTCTGAGATGACCCCAACTTGCCAATACCATTTCTGATGTATAATCAATCTATCACACCTAATTCCCAACACTGTATTGCAGGCATGTTGCCTATGCAATTCCTGACATTGGTACAGTTTGCTATTGGAAAAGTGTCGAAATGTTTTATATGATTTTAATGCAAAACACTGCTTTGTAAGACTTGGATTTAAAAAAAAGCATTATTTGCTCACTTTGTACAGGTTCCTGCTCCCAAAAGAGGTGAAATAGTGAGACAAATTGGTGATGCCTTGAGAAACAAAATCAAAGTTCTGGGAAATTTGGTAAGTTTTTCCCCCAAGAGTGTCCATTAGCCTGGCTAAATATTATTTTCAATAATAAAATGCAATCGTCATCCTCATTCATCTTCCTCTTTTTTAAAGAAGCAAAAAATAAAAATAAAAATAAAAATAAAATAAAATAAAATAAAAAAAATAATTGCCCAGTTGTGTTAAAACTGAATGAAAACATATCTTTTCTTTTTTGCTTTAGAACTTTTATTGGTCATATGAACATTTATGCAGATCTGGGTTGCAATCCTGTATGCCAAGGATAGAGAGACTTCAGATCCAGTGTAATATAAGCCCTTATAACTAAAGAATACTGAGCCTAGGAATTTATTTTGACTACCAGAACTGAATAGAGCACACATTCCTTCCACACATTAATGTACTTCTGGTTAATCCAGGTTTTCCACATTTCAGAAGTACAGTTTAGGATGGATGGGTAGTAATTTTATTGTTGGCTGTTGTTAAATTTTTGGATGTCAGAGGTCTATTTTAATTTACTATAAATTGCATGTCTAATGGCCTGTTGGCTGAAATAAAGATTATATATATATAAATTGCACCCCCCATCTCCCATAGTATATTGCAGTGTACCTTCTTCACACACCAACATGTATACCACATGTGATAGCTTTTGTGAGCTTGTTTAAAGGGTGGGTGAAGGATGCGTGAAAGGCTATAAACCAAAGGTGGGGGATCAAAAATCAGATTGAAGTACATCAAAAGAAATAGAAGATAGGAAACTGTTGGAGAGATTTATTCCTAATTGTAAATATATTAAAAGATAGTTTCTTAGGTTATTGCTGAGTTATGATTATTACTGAATTAATTTCTTAATTGTTAATATTGTTCAAAACATTGACAACTTTTACCTGAATATATTATGGGAAAGCACCATATAAATAAATAAAATAAAAATTGAACAGCACATTAGAGCATCTAAAATATTTATTATCTGTGTTCTGCTTTTCTGAACAATGAAACGAGTTAACTGGTCTCTGTTTTTCCTTTTTGTATTTGTCTTTAAGGCATTTTAGCAGTGTCCTGTTATTCTTTATATACTACTTAGCAATTTTTTTCTCCTTATAAATGCACAATACTATATACAAATCTTTTAATACTTTCAGGTTTCTTTAGAGATGGGAAAGATCTTTGTTGAAGGTGTTGGTGAAGTGCAGGAGTATGTGGATGTCTGTGACTATGCTGTTGGCTTATCCCGAATGATTGGTGGGCCTGTCTTACCTTCAGAAAGTAAGTTTGTATCTTTCCCTTCATATCAATATATGCTGGTTGTTGCCAAAATAGTTTGGCACAGATCTGAAATTGTGGCGGTATCATAGTTTGAATCTATATACAGGGGTCCACCATGTTTCAACACTTTGCTTTTTGACCTGCTCTTTTGACCATTCTGAATCACTACCTAGTACTGTATATTCAATGTGTGGGCCACTCTTTGGACCACGTGTAGAATTAATGGGCTTTGGTTATGTATAATTTAAAAGCATCAAAGAAGCAGTCCAGTGGTTGCAGCTTCTACAGTACTGTACTCAGACTGAATGAAAAGATGGCACTTTGCATGATGCTTTTGCAACCACACACTGCTTTTTTTTTTTACTCTGCACCATTTTTTGTTCTGTCAGTGTATTATGCGTACAACAAGCCTTGCGGCCACCTTGTTGTTCCCCTCCTCTAATGCTAGGAAGGGCGGTTGGGAGGGGTATTCGGCTGAACTTGGAAGCACTCATGAAAGTTTGGAAGCTGCTTTTAAGGTGGAAGCAATGTCCCAGCATGCCTGGTTGAGGAGCACACAGATGGGGAGAAAGAAGAAGAAAAGAAGGGTGAGGGAGAACGTGGATTGCAGACTAGAACCTATACTTGACCCTGTTTGTTCCCTGTGGCTTTGAAGGTAGGGGAGGATTGAGGTGAAAAGAAAGGATTGATTATGGGAGGGAATACCTGCTCGGCACATCTTCTTCCTGCTGTTGTTGAGGCCAGAAGCCTCCTGAGATTTACCACCAGCCCTGCCTTCTGATCTACTATAAAACCTGCAAGCAGAAGAGACTGAGGAGGCCAGAAAAGCTGAGGCCAGAAGGCTCCTAGAATCCAGACTGAGAGAAAGCAAAATACCTATATTTTTTATTTTTATTTTTAATGTTTAATGATTGTGTTTTAGTCAAGGGTTGAGGGATGGAATTTTAGTTAGTATAGGTTATGTATTATTATGCATTTGCTTATGTAAATTATTTATGTATTTTATGTGCTTGTTAACATTTTTTTCTCCCTAGGGTAGAGTCGGTTATTGTTGTTGATTATATATTATTAAGCCTTGTACTGTATTTTGTTTTATTCTTATTTTTTTCTTTTCTCTTTTCTCTTGGTACTATGTTATGTTTATAAATTTAATTTATTTAATGCTTTGTTTGTGTAACTTTGTTTAATGTTTAATGATGGGTATATTTTAGTTAAGGGATGAGGGATGGAATTTTAATGTAAAGTCGAAGGCTTTCATGGCCGACATTCATAGTTTTTTGTGGGTTTTTCGGGCCATGTGGCAGAAAATTTTCTTCCTGATGTTTCGCCAGCATCTGTGGCTGGCATCTTCAGAGAATGCTTTGCCTGGAAAATTGGGTGTATATATACTGTGTGAGCCTGGGAATGCAGGAGTGATTTGCATGTGTATTGTTCTGTTGCTGATGGCTGGCCTCAGGCTGGGAGGCTAATACAAAAGAGGATTAATGTCTGCTAATTGGTGATCATTATCTGCTGGGAAAGCCCCTGACTCTGAATAGTTTCCCATTTGCATTTGCTGAGTCCTTATTTTGCTATTCCTCAGGACTGGTAGCCAAATTTTGTTCACTTTAAGGGCTTCTTTCTGGTTGAAATCATCCAGATGTTTGTTATTTCAACTGGAAAGAGGAAACCCTTAAACAATAGCAGGTGGAGGAATTGGTGGCAGTGAGTGGGTACGTCCTCTCTCAATCAGTCCTTTCCTTTCTGTGCCATCCAGAGTCATGGGGAACAAATATCACGTACAGCACCAATTTCATACCCTTTTTCCTCCCTCATCCTGTTTTTCTTCTTTTTTCTCCCATTCTACACAATCTCCAGCAGCGTGTTTCTTTAAAGCCGCTTCTAAAGTTTCCCAGGTTCTCATCCCTATTCCATCTCAGCCTACTGCACTATAGACTACCTCATTCATTAGCAGCCTTCCTTCCTGGTGTGGTATTTTTGTACTATCACAGCCCTGCTGTGGAAAGTCCACTTTATGCTGTAATCTGGATCTAGACCATTGTTTTTACTTTTTGTATTGAATTTAGATTAGATGACAGTACACACATATTCTTCCCCAGAAACAGGCTGAGGTGCTTTATACTGTATCTGTTCTAGTTGAAAATGGCATCAGACCTAGTAATTGCTTAACCCCACCAAATACAAAGTCATGGTTTACAGTCAAATTTTATATACAGTTGGCCCTTCATATACACAGATTCAAGCATACATGGTTTGAAAATGTCCAAAAAAGTATAAATTTCAATGATCAAACCTTGATTTCCCATTTTTTTTTATAAGGGATACCATTTTGCTATGTCATGATATTTAATTGGACTTGAGCATACACGGATTTTGTTATACACAGGGGATCTTGGAACCAAACCCCAGCATATAACAAGGGTCCTCTGTATATCGTAACTTGAAATAACATGCAAGTGTGCCTCAGAATGCAGGCTTTTAAATGCTTGTCAGGTTACATAAAACTGCATGTGAATATTTCCTGTCCTTTAAAACAACCCCCAAACAAAACAAACAAAGAATATTTTGAAAGACATCATACCTAAATTTTGAACATAGCTGGGGTAGGAGCAACCACTGAATTAGCTTCTTATGCTGTTTGCTGTGAATATCTCCACACTCTTATTACTATCATAAACTGATTCCATGACTCCATGACTTAGACTAACTTGTTGCATAGACTAGTCATAAAATTGGATGCTACATAATGTACATGCTCTGAACTCACTGAAAAATGAGATGGATAAATGAAAAGACATGTGTTTGCCTAACCAAAATGGCTTCTAATTTGTTTTTAGGACCCGGGCATGCCTTAATAGAGCAATGGAATCCTGTGGGATTAGTTGGAGTCATCTCAGCATTTAACTTTCCTGTAGCAGTGTATGGCTGGAACAATGCAATTGCAATGGTCTGTGGCAATGTCTGCCTCTGGTAAGAAAATATGTCTTACTTCATGATAAATCATATTAAATTGTAGTAGTCTCTATTTTCAGATGGAAATGCTGCATGTGCTTTCAGTTATGTAAGGAGTGCCATGTGTAAAATTTCTGGAATTATCCATTGAATGTCATGATACATTCATAATTTGCTTCTTTGATTGATAATTTTGTTAGGTTTTGGGTTTGAGTCCCATTGAGAATAGAATCACCTTTCTTCATGTAAACTGTTGTTAAATATGACTTGGATTAATACCCCTTTCCCCACTCTTCTGCATGGGAAGGTTGAATCTAGAAGTATTAGCAGACTAGTGTAGATATTACTCAGGGTTATTGCTCTAACATAGCATCTGAAAGATGTAAGCATTGATACAGTCGGCCCTTCTTATACACGGATTTTTTATACACGGATTTAAGCATACACGGTTTGAAAATGTTCCAAAAAAAGTATAAATTTACCTTAATGTTCCATTTTTTATTAGGGACACCATTTTGCTATGTCATTATACTTAATGGGACTTGAGCATACACGGATTTTGTTATACATGGGGGATCTTGGAACCAAACTCCAGCGTATAACAAGGATCCACTGTACTTCTCATGGAGAGCACCAAATGGGTACTGTTGGAGTCAGATGGACACTGCTGGATTGCAGGGCAAATTGTACTCATTTTGTACCCACAAATACCTTACATTGAAAAGATGATTCTGTGAATTGTGACCAAAAGTTGCAATACATTATAAGTGGCAGACAAAGTAAAACCTATTTAAATCTGAATAGCAGGTAATTTAGAGCAGTTGCCTGAAGATTACTTTTAGGATAGTGTTTTCAGTTTCAGTCCCTTTGAGAACAGCAGCAGCCTTTCTTCATGTAAACTCATGTTAAATATGGCTAATATTCCTTTGTTTAGAAGTGCACAATTCTGGCCCTTCAGGTGTTTTTATGGCCTACTACTCCTATCAGGTCTATCTGTTATAGCCAAAAAACAATCTGGAGGGCTACAGTTGGCTGCTCCTGGTGAAGAGAAACAAATTAACAGGCGGGAACATTTCTCTGCAGTGCTTGCAGGCTTGATGAACTGCTGTGTTGATACAGGGCTGAGCTGGTAAGCAAGTTGTACAGTGATGCCTAAAACTTCATATATGTTCTTTAGATGAAAAAAAACACCACACTACTATACAGGTTGACTCTGTATCCTTATCCAGAATTCCAAAATTCAAAATACTCCAAAATAATCTGCATGAGTGGCTGAGATACTGACACATTACTTTCTGATGGTTCAGTGTTCACAAACTTTGTTTCATGCACAAAAATATTAAAAATATTGTGTAAAATTGTGTTTATGCTATGTGTATGCAAGACATAAATAAATTTTATGTTTAGATGTGGGTCCCATATCTAAGATACCTCATTAGGTATGCAAATACTCCAAAATCCCCCCAAAAGCCAAAAGAGTTCTGGTCTCAAGCATTTTGGATAAAGGGGACTCAACCTGTATTAGTTTCACCTGTCCCATAAATCAAGTAGTTCTGTAGCTGAAAATATGTAACAATCCTTTGTAAGGTTGATTCTTAGGAATAGAAATAACGTTTTTTCCTTTTTCTTTCTGAAGGAAAGGTGCACCCACAACATCTCTCACTAGTGTAGCTGTTACAAAGTGAGTTTCCGTTTACTTCCCACTTCTACTAGAAATTATGCACTCCTCTCTTTCCTGTTCTTCTTTGTGCTTGTTGTTTTAAAAGCCTGTTTAGGATAATGTTTGCTTCCTTCCTTTTCTCTGAGGAATATTGCCCATGTGATGTGATCTGCCACTTCCTTGCAACTGCATCTTGAGCTTGTCTCATAATATCATGTGCGAAATTCCATGTTGACACCCCTGCCTTGGTTGGAGTGACAGACATATGGTTGCTAGGGAAATTGCCAAGCAATCTGTCCTTTTTCTTCATATTTTTTCTCTTTATATGTTTTTCTTTTGTTGTATCCCAAACATTTAGTAGTGTTTGGAATGGGATACATGGGAGATGACAATCACATGGCAAGTTCCCGTATTCTCCCCCAATATAGAAAGACTGTGAATTCTATGAGTGATCCATTCTGGGACAATTCTCATTATATAATTTTCGCGTATAATCTGGAATTCTATTTCTCTTACCTGAAATGAGGATGAAGTATTCTCTCTAGACATTTATAGCTCCTCCAGAGTGACTGTATGGCCAACCTCCACTAAAAACATATAATAGAATCACACTGGAGGGTCTAGAAAAATGCCTAAAGAGAACATATCTTTTCCAACCCATGTACCGTATTTTCCGTCGTACAAGACTACTTTTTAGCCCTGGAAAATCTTCCCCAAAGTCGGGGG
>NC_056523.1:260762618-260764792 GCF_019175285.1 Sceloporus undulatus
GTCGGGGGTCGTCTTGTACTCCGGAAAGCGGGTCCTTAAGAGAGAGCCCTCAGCAGGGAAGGCTTCTCTCAAAGGCAAAGGAGCATCCTCCTCCGTTCTCTCCTCCTTTGCTTTTCCCCTTCCTTCCTTCCTTCCCCCCTCCCTTCTTTTCCCCCTCCTCCCTCCCTTTCTTCCTTTTTCTCTTCCTTTCCTTCCTTGCTCCCTCCTTTCCCTCCTGTCTCGGAAGCAGAAGGCCTCTCTACTTCCCTCCAGCCTGAGAGCAAGGCTGGCTACAGAGCAACCAATCCTTTGGAGTCACACACTCACAGTTTTCAGCCAATCAGAGAGAGGGCTGGAGAGTGGTCGCCCACCCCACCCCCTCAGAAAAAGGCTCTCTCTCTCTCTTCCTCTCTCTCTCGCTCTCAGCCCCTGAGTCCCTCTGAGAGCCAGGCTACAGAGCAACCAAATCCTGTTGGATGGGTCCACACTAACAGCCAATCAGAGAGAGGACAAGTGGTTGCCCCCCGCCCTCACAACTACACTTCCAGATTCCCTGGTTTTTCAAGGGAATTGCCTCCATTGCATCCAATCCCAGCCCCAGAGATAGAGTCTACAGTATATATTATTATTCTTATTATTATATTATTATTATTAGATTAGTTATCCTTTATTTATTATTTATATCAGTGTTTGCCAGTTAAGTCCCACTTCTGCAGATGCATTGGATTTATGTAAACAATAGTGTGATGAGGTAGAGAGATAGGTCTTGTAGCACATTTGGACTCACTGAAAGAAAAGTTGGCAGCTTTCCTAAGACTTAAGTGTACTCCTCAGATGCATGGGAATTGTAGTTCATTGTGGCACCAGAGCTCTTTCTCACAAAATACAATTCCCAGGTTCCCTAGCACTGAGCCAGGGCAGCTAAGCGGCCTCAAACTGGAGTTTTCTGCCGTATGGATTGGACCTTGAGCATTTTTAATACCAAGTCCAAAACACACTGCAGAAATAATCCCGTTTGTGACCACTTCAAATCGCCTGGCTTAGTGCTAGGGATCCTGGGAATTGTAGTTGTTTGTGGCACCGAGAGCTCTTCTGACAGAGAAGGCTCAAGTCTCACAAACTACACTTCCAGGTTCCCAGCACTGAGCCAGGGCAGCTAAAGTGTCTTGAACTGATTATTTCTGCGGGATTTTTTCGTATCCCGGAAATAACTGTTCCGGGTTACGAAGGTTATTTCGGGTTACGAAAAAATTTTTGGTGCTTTTCGGCGCTATTTCACACGGAATCGCGGCTTTTCCCCATTAGCGCCTATGGCATTTCGGCTTGCGAATGCTTTTCGGGTTACGAAAGCGGCGGCGGAACGAATTAATTTCGTAACCCGAGGCACCACTGTACACTGAAACTACTTAAGCTTGTTTCTCAACTCCTAGGAGAGCCATAAACATAGTGTGTTTTGACCAAGGGAGTTCCTGCAGTCACTCCAATCCAGATTCAAACCAATCCAGCTGCAGGATCCAGAATCCATGGGAAATAAGGAGTTAAAGGTTAGGCAACTGCATGAGGGCCAGGGGTCAGTTTCCCCCTCCCACCCATGGGTCTCAACAATACACCCAAATACTTCTATTTAAACCCTGTTCACTCCCAAAATAGTGACCACATCACTTTCTGCTGTGATTTTGAGAAGGACTCTGATGAAAAGGCAGGATTCTGGGCAGCCTTCTGCATGAGTCTGAGGTGTTTTTGCACACTTTGAAGGTTCTCTGTGCTGTTTTTGAATAAAAAACACATGAAAATCATGCCCAGTTCCCAACAAACCTAGAAAGCTTGGAGAAGGGGAGCTTTCAGGTATTGGCAGGGGGCTTCAGGGCCACACACATGGTGTCCAGGAACTGCATATAGTCCATAAACCACCCTCTGCCCACCCCAGATTAGGAATATGTGCAGATATCAGCATGGAAACAGGAACTTTGATATGGGTCAAGTTTACTGAGAATGCAAAAGAGCCTGTTACATGGACTGAGCGTTATCATGATTATTGACATGAACTCTGCAACTCAGGTGTGAAGGCCTGTCTTCAAGAAATGATTAAGCTGAGTGAGAGATGTGAGAGATGACCTTCAGAGAAGAGCATCAGGGTTTTGGTAAGCGCCTCAATTTGAGCATGTGGGTGAATGCAGAGTGAGGGGCCAGAAAAG
>NC_056523.1:260764817-260784415 GCF_019175285.1 Sceloporus undulatus
CCACGCAATCTGTCCCCTTTTCTTCATATTTTTTCTCTTATATGTTTTTCCTTTTGTTGTATCCCACCATTTAGTAGTGTTGGATGGGATACATGGGAGATGACAATCACATGGCAAGTTCCCGTATTTCCCCCAATATAGAAGGACTGTGAATTCTATGAGTATCCATTCTGGGACAATTCTCATTCTATAATTTTCGCGTATTAATCTGGAATTCTTTCTCTTACCTGAAATGAGATGAGTATTCTCTCTAGACATTTATGCTCCTCCAGAGTGACTGTATGCCAACCTCCACTAAAAACATATCTAGAATCACACTGGAGGGTCTAGAAAATGCCTAAGAGAACATATCTTTTCCAACCCATGTACCGTATTTCCGTCATACAGACTACTTTTTAGCCCTGGAAAATCTCCCAAAGTCGGGGTCGGTCTTGTTACTCCGGAAACCCCTGGGTCCTAAAGAGAGCCCTCAGCAGGGAAGGCTTCTCTCAAGGCAAAGGAGCATCCTCCTCCGTTCTCCTCCTTTTGCTTTTTCCCCGTCCTTCCTTCCTTCCCTCCCTCCCTTTTTCTTTTCCCCTCCTCCCTCCCTTTTTCTCCTTTTCTTCTCTCTTCCTTCCTTCCTTGCTCCCTCCTTTCCCTTTCTGTCCTCGGAAGGCAGAAGGCCTCTCTACCTTCCCTCCAGCCTGAGAGCAAGGCTGGCTACAGAGCAACCAAATCCTTTGGAGTCACCCACCTCACAGTTTTCAGCCAATCCGAGGAGGGCTGGAGGTGGTCGCCCCCCCACTCTCAGAAAAGGCTCTCTTCTCTCTCTCTCTCTCTCTCTCTCTCAGCCCCTGAGTCCCTCTGAGAGCCAGGCTACAGAGCAACCAATCCTGTTTGGATGGAGTCCACATAACAGCCAATCAAGAGAGGACAGTGGTTGCCCCCGCCCTCACAAACTACAATTCCCAGGATTCCACTGGTTTTTCAAGGGAATGCCTCCATGCATCCAGTCCCAGCCCCAGAGATAGAGTCTACAGTATATTTTATTATTATTATTATTTATTATTATTATTATTATTCCTTATATCCGTTTTTTATTTATTATCTCAGTGTTGCCAGTTTCAGTCCACTTCTGCAGATGCATTTTGGATTTAATGATAACAATGTGGTGATGAGGGGAAATAGACGAGATAGGTCTTGTAGCACATTTGGACTCACGGAAAGAAAAGTTGGCCGCTTTCCTAGACTTAAGGTTACTTCCTCAGATGCATGGGAATTGTAGTTCATTGTGGCACCAGAGCTTTTCTCACAAAACTACATTCCCAGGGTTCCCTAGCACTGAGCCGGGCCAGCTAAACGGGCCTCAAACTGGAGTTTTCTGCAGTATGGATTGGAACCTTGCAGCATTTTTAATGAACCAAGGTCCAAAACACACTGCCGAAATAAATCCAGTTTGTGACCACTTCAAATCGCCTGGCTTAGTGCTAGGGAACCTGGGATTGTAGTTTTGTGTGGCACCACGAGCTCTTTCTGACAGAGAGAAGGCTCCAATGTCTCACAAAACTACACTTCCCAGGGCTCCTAGCACTGAGCCGGGCAGCTAAAGTGGTCTTGAAACTGGTATTTCTGCAGGGAGTGGTCTTGGATCCAATTTAGGCTGCATCTTCATTCCAGAGACAATCCAGTTTCATACCATTTTAACTGCCATGGCCCAGTGCTATGAAATCACTGCGAATTGTAGTTTTTTGTCACACCAAGTTTGCTGAGATGTCTCAGAAAAACTAGATTCCCAGGATTCCATAGCACTGAGCAGGGCAGTTAAAGGGGTGTTCAAACTGGATTATTTCTGCAGTGCAGTTGCAGCCTCCACACATTTCTATTTGGCACAGCTTCCTGGGCTTGATTCCAATATGGAGCCCACTTGAACTGCCACGGCTCCATCCCATACAGACTCCCCTGGGATTTGTAGTTTGGAGCAGCGCCCCACATTCTTTGGGCCGAGAAGAGAAGGCAAAAGACCTTATAAACTACAATCCTAGGATTCCAATAGGATGGAGCAGCAGCTCTTAAAGTGGTGTCAACTGCCTTAATCTAAAGTGTAGATGCACCAAGAGGAAGGGTGGGAGGAGTTGTCGCGGGCGGGTGAAATAATGTTGTGTATGGCTGTTATTTCAAACATGGAACACACTCCTTCCTCAGAGTGTAGTGGAGTCTGCCTCTTCTTCTTCTCCTTTTCTTCTTTCTCTCCCCCCCTTTTCCTTGTTGCTGCTGCTGCTGCTGCTGCTGTTGTGTGCCTTCAGCTCCTTTCTGACTTATCAAGGAAGAGAGGGGTGGTCTTCATACAGTGATAATATCCCAAATACTCTATTTAAGTTGTAAATTTGGGGGTCGTCTTATACGCCCAGTCGTCTATTATGCCGGGATATACGGGTAAGTGAATCCGTGTTGTACAAACTTGCACCGATATGTAGTCCTACTGTAACTGTGGAAGAACATCAAAAAGGATTTTGTTTGATCTATCTCTCCCATGTGACCTTTTCATTTCCATGCTACCAAAGCAGTGTGTGATGCAACCACAAACGCAAAACAACAACATCAACCCACATGCAAAACAACCCTCAGTCACTTGTCACGAAGTGGGGAACTCTGGGCTCTCTATCAATGATGTTTGTAGTTATAAACACTCATAAGTACTCTAACTAGCAAAAAGCAAAGGATTATGATTGCTGTACTGTATATACTTGTCTTGGGGTGGGGGTGACTGTTTTTTTTTTCTTTTTTTGTGTTTTGTTTGTATAGCGGTCATAGCCCTGCTTGGACATTATGCTGAAAAGGGCATGTGGGTGCACGTAAAGTTGTGTTGTCCATTGGTGTTGCCCCCTATGCATACAGTTGTTTGCCCCTCTTGAACATCTTTGCCTGTGCTTGATATGTCCTCAGCACCCCAATGTTCCCATGTTCTTCCAGATTGCCTCCTAATTTGGAAGCCTTGCATTTGTTAAAAGCTCCCCAGTTGCATGGCAAAATACCTTTCATCTAGATTAAGTTTATTCCTCTTTCAGATCTTGTTGCCTTAATCTGGCAACTGTCAGTGATAAAAAATCGGGTTGCCATAGTCTGGGCCTTAACATGCATTTATGTATCCTATTTCGGGCCCCAAACTGGGGTAAGCTATTGTCAGATACTTTCCAAGGGAACTGCCTATGAATTGAATCCGAACTGTTATGAACTGCATCCTGGTGGGAATTCCAGATATTATCTGCTGCTTGATATTACCTGGTTTGCTCTCTTTGATTCTGGAAGACTCCTGCAGAAAAAAATATTTCTTTATACCTGTCTTTCAGAAAAACTGAATAACTGGACTTCAGACGGTGTTGGAACTTGGGGAGGGAAAATCTGATTAGCTGTTGTCTGTTTCACAATTTAGCCAGGGCAAAACCATTGTTTATAAATTAATCTGTTTGTGTTTATTTCTAGAATAATTGCCCGGGTCTTGGAAGCTAAACAAGCTGCCTGGTGCTATCTGTTCTCTAGCATGTGGTGGAGCAGCTATTGGGTAGGCACAATAGCTTGTATGTTACGTGAATTCAGAAATGTTGTCTGGCAGAGTTCGTTCATGTGTTTCTATGCTAATCTTCTAACAGTGCTTTTAATCTGTTCTGATGCTCAGACTTTGAGTAACTTCATAAATAAGAAGAGTCATTATTTTATGTTTACTTTAAAACTGTGATCTTCTTATTCAACGAAATCAATTTGTTGAGAGAAGTTGTGAAGTTGTTGCTAGAAGCTGAAAGTTCAGTTTTAGACATGTGGACTCAGAAGTAATCCTACAGGATTTATGGGCTGCCTCCCAAGTTATAAAGTTGTCATCTAGATATTGCTGCAGGTAACACAAAACTATGTGAATGTAGATATAATAAGGGAATATGAATATACATTGCAAAACTTTTCCCTCATCAGTGAGGTATTATAATATCATTCTAGTATCTAGGAGCAGGTTCTGCTTGCCCTGAAATAGAAGTGTTTTCCTCCATCAATTTTTAATTTTTCTTTCTGGTTTTTTTTGCCAGCAATTGTTTGTTTCCTTTGTAACAAATCAAACATAGTTTTGTCAAAGTTACATTTACCAGTTGCTAGTGCATTCACAATTCAGGTGTGATCTTAACTTGTATGGTTCCATTCCAAGGTCTCCAAAATATGAGTTCTTCTAATCAATTATGATACAATTGTCCCTCCCAGTTGCAGACTTGATGTCTGCTGTTTGATCCTTCATGGATGGCAGCGTAGGAAGGACAAAATGTGTGCGTGCAGAGCGCACGGCCATGTAATTAATTGGTACTTGAGAGTATTGCATTTTTTCTGATTCCTGGTGGTGTGTGTGTTTCAGGAACGGATCCCCTTCAATCCGGAGGGACGATGTACATATTTAAAAATGTGTTTCATACCCAAGCAGATAACAAATGTTACAGTTGATGATTGAAGGTCAATGTGAACCGAATATTAAGTGTTTCACTGTCATAAGAGGAACCGAATTTAAAAGTAAAAATAAGACCCTGTTCCTTTGTTTTCTGCAGTTCAACTTGATTATGACTGACTGGCTGGCCATATTTCTATCTTGTCTTGTGCAGCACAGCAATGGCAAAGGATGAAAGGATTGATCTGCTATCTTCACGGGTAGCACTATGTGGCAAGCAAGTACGCTGATGGTTCAGGAAAGATTTGGAGTGAACTGTCATGCCCAGTCTGTCTCCTTCCCCCTTTCACCCCTCCACTCTGTCTTTAAAGAACAAATGAGGAGGGAGAAGCACACAGATGATTCTTAGTTTGCTTATGTGTCGGAATCAACAGATGTTGGCTTGGGTTACAATGGCAAGCCTGTGTTACCACTACTTCCTTCCCTTCTCAGTGCACCATAGCATTGTAGAGAACTCAAGAGTGGGGATGGCATTTGCATAAAGCTGTCATTGCAGAAAGTTAAGCTCCACTTTGTTGTTGCTATTCCTGAAAAAGCTCAAGTGGAAGAGAGGCTGTTGCTGCCCCATACACTGTATAAATGAGGGATTCCTTTCCATGGGAGAAAGAAGAAACAGGTTCATACTCCCCTTTAATTTTGTACATCTGACATGATGTCTTGCTTTTCTCCCAGGGTTGAGTCTGAAGGAAGATGAAGATAAGAAGATTAAAAACAGATACAGATATTAACCAGAAAAAGTTATAATGCTAAAACACAACTAAATAAATTTAAGTATTAAACACTATCAAGCTATTCATTGTTTCAGAATTTTGTTGGACTTAGGCCAGTGTTTACAAATTTTCAAATTTACTAGAGTAACTAAGAGAAAATGGCAACTCCTTGCTCTAATACAATTTTTATGCCTAGCATAATACAATTCTTATGCCTGATTGTGTATGGGAGAATCACAAGCTATAGTTTCTTCCCATACCAAGGTTAACCCAGTTATTCTAAAAGTTAGTGTACCTTGATAATAAGGGAAGGGATTGGTGCTGCCGCATCTCATGCTACTGAAGTAATAGAAATTATTGCAAGAAGGGGTAGAGTAGAGCTTTTCCCTTTCCCCTCTGTATCACAACAAGATGTTTCTGCAATTCAGTGTGTTCTGATTACTGTTCCGTGCACCACTTCACAGGCCCATGCCATTGATAATATAGACCTATATTCTTTTTGAATGGATTGTATTCAATGGACTATATTTTGAATGGACTATATACAGTATGTACTATGGTAGATGTAAGTGTGATGATATTACAGTGGACCCTTGGTATCCACTGGGGCTTGGTTCCAGGACTCCCAGAACTTCCCATGGATACCAAAGTCTGTGGATGCTTAAGTCCCATTAAATACAGTGGTATAGTAAAATGGTGTCCCTTATATAAAATAGCTTTTTTGGAATGTGTATATTTTAAAAATATTTTCAAGCTGTGGATGGTTGAATCTGTGGATAAAGGATTCATGGATAGGGAGGAGTGTCTATACACCAATATTAAAATCACTTCACTCCCTGCCAAGATTTGGACACAAGATTTGGGCAAGGTATGAAGTGTTGGTTACTGTCTTTAAAGTCCTGTATGCTTTGGATCCAGGTTAACTATGGGGTTGCATGCTCCATATAATCTGCTTCTTACACTCATCGATACAGTTACTTCAGTCAGCTGGGCTGACAATTGTTACTCAAAGAACTTTTTAAAAAATCATCCCCAGACTGTGTAATGACCTGACAGAAGAGAGTCAATACAGTATATGCTCGCATATGCTGTCCAAATTCAAACAGCACTAATCTCTTCTGACAGGCTTATCCAAATGGTTTTTAATTATGGATTTGAACATTTGTATTGAATGTTTTTAATATGTATTGGTTTGATATGCCCTTTTGACTGTGCTTGTATTATATGTTCAATTTGTTGTTGTCCCTTGCCTTGATCCACAGGGAGAGGTGGGTAAGAAATAATGCTAACAACAATGATAATATTGATGAAGATAGCTTTCATTTATTGAGATTCCCTTTTCTTTATGGTCCTAATAAAATCATGATGATCACGAGGGTGGGGGGTGAAGTCCTTGTTAATAAATTTTTTTGCTGGTATTCATGTGACTGACTTTTTCCTCTGTTTCAATAGGAAGGTGTTTGCTGGAGCTTGGAGGAAACAATGCTATTCTTGGTAATTAATTTTTTCCTTATAAGCTAAACCTGATGCTAATATTTGCTCATCCAGCTTTTATTATGTATCTTAATTCTTATATTGGCTGTGAAGAACAGAAGCCAGAATGTACACTATTGTTCATTCTAGTTACAGATAAATGTTAGGAACTGAGGAGTAGCCAGGATGCTGCAGGTGTTGGCCTTCTAGTATATGGAAAGAAAATATATTGCCCTGAACAATGTAAACATTCTACTGTTTGCAGTAATACCTTATACTGTATAGGTTGAGTCTCCTGTATCTGAAATGCCAGAATGTTTTTTTTTTAATTTTAGAATACCTATATTTGCATATACATACATAGTGAGATATCCAGTAGATGGGACACAAGATTAAACACAAAATTTATGTGTTTCATATACTCTCTGACGATTTCTCTGAAGATGCCAGCCACAGATGCTGGTGAAACGTCAGAAAGAAACTCTGCTAGAACATGGCCACATAGCCCGAAAAACCCACAAAAAACTATGTTTCATATACACATTATACACATCAGCTGAAGGTAATTTTATACAATATTTTAAGTCATTTTGTGTATGAAACAAATTTTGTGTACATTGAACCATCAGAAAGCAAAAGTGTCCCAGCCATCCTATCTCAGCTACCCATGAAAACATGGATTTTTAAAATTTTGGAATTCCAGATAATGGAGACGCAACCTATACAATATTTTGATATCTTAATATGCTGCTGGTATGATTTGAGGCTAATTTAAGCACGGATGCTCTTTCTTTTTGGAGATGTTTTGGTGTAGAAGTGTTATGTCCTTTTCCAAACTGTACTTTACCATATACTTGTCTCAGCGTTATGTCCTTTTCCAAACAGTACTTTACTATATACTTGTCTCATCAGCTCTGTTGGAAACTGTATTTCTTGTGTCAAAATAAATTTTTGTTGCTTGATAAATGTCACACTCAGAGTCCATGGCATACCATATATACTCAACTATGTCGACCTCATATATAAGTCGAGGGCAGGTTTTGGGGCCAAAATTATTGGTTTTCATATGACCCGTGGATAAGTCAAGGGTAAATTTAGAGGCATGTAACAAAGGATGTAAAGGATGATGCAAAGGAAAATGATGTCAAAGAACTTAGGATATTCTGGCAGGCATAGCAGTTTGTGCTTATCCTGAAGGCTGGATGGATGAGAGAGTAGAGGGGATCCATGCTTTTTTGGTGCTCCCAGGATGGACTAAGCTCTTGCCTTTTACCACTCTGCAATACTTATATTGACCCATGGATAAGTCGACCCAGGTTTTTTGGGTCAATATTTTGACTAAAATTTCTAGATTTATACATGAATATATACAGTATGTCTTGCTCTTGGCTATAAATGCTGTTTAATGTTTTTAACATCAACAGGGCTGCCAATTTCCTCTCTTTCCCTAATGTGTCTTGATTGACGTCTTCTTGAAAGGCATCTGTTTTGTCCAAATTATATCTGTTCTGTTACTGACCTGTTTTTGCTGAATTTCTTGTAGTATTTGAAGATGCTGACCTGGACCTGGTCATCCCATCTGCTCTCTTTGCAGCTGTGGGGACAGCAGGCCAGCGGTGCACAACAACTAGGAGGCTGGTAAATAGATGTTATAATTCATCTCTTTATTATATAGTATCTGTTCAGATAATAGGCAGCCCCTTAGCACCCATGTGTATCCTGTACCTGCATCAGCAGTAGCAGTGATATTGGGCACAGTTGGGAAAAGGTGCTTTTTTAAACTATAACTTCCAGAATCCATCAACAATAATGACTACAGGCTTTTCTGAGTTCTACTCTTGTTATGCACACCTCCAGCTTCCCTCTCACACACAAACTTAGGGCTCAAATAGACAAGCCAAAATAAAACTGCTTCCGGTCACTTTGGAGGTATGCTGTTTAAATGATGCATGCATTCCAAGAGGCTGGAAGCTGTGCCAATGCTACGCTCCAGTCCTAAGGACTGGAACACAGCTTTGGCACAGCTTCTGGCCTCTTAAGATGCATGTGGCATTTAAACAACATACTGTACATCCAAAGAGACCCGAAGCAGTTTTATTTTGGTCTGTTTGTTCAGGCCCATGGTATCTGACTGGGGACATTCAGTTTTCACTTAGTTTTCATTCAGTGTATCACTTAGTTTTCATTCAAAGACTTTCTTTCCTTCTTCATATGTTTATTTTGTGTTCACTGTGAGTAGAATAAGAGAAAGTATCTAAAACCTGTTCCTGCTTCAGTCTCGTTGTGTGTACATTTCTAAGGCAATGTATTTGTCTGAACAAGTTGCCACTTAAAACTGAACCATTTGTTATAATAGTATGTTGAAGGGAACAAACCCTTCATAAACTTCACTTGGTGAATAAACCTTACATCATAATGGTGGCATTCTCTGTTTTTAAAATTCCATTTGTTTATTCCACTTAGTGACAAATGTAGCATGTTTTAAGTTATTGTTAACAGACCCAGTCTAAGACCAATTAAGATGTAAAAGAGAACACTTACATAGGAAGGATAGACTCTTTTATTATGTCATTTGGGTCATTTTGTTGTTGATCTTTGCCTTCAAATTGTTCCCATTTATGGTGACCTAAGGCAGAATTTTCTTGGCAAGATCTGTTCAGAGGGGGTTTATCATTGCATTCCTCTGAGGCTAAGAGAGTCTGACAAGATCCCTCAGTGGATTTTCATGGGCAAGCAGTCATTTGAACCCAAGCCTCCTGGAGTCTTAGTCGAACACTCAAGCCACTACACCACACTGACTCTCAACTGGAACATTTTAAGCTTTGCTAAAGATCTGCCTACTGCTTTCTAAAAGATTTGCCAGTTTTATACTGACATTGCAGAAGTATTTTGTTCTCCCTAAAATGGATTGTAACTTGTATCACCTGGTTGGGGAATAAAATATGCAGTTAACTGAATATGAAGGGAGAGACTGCTTGCCACAACTTTAACCGTGTGAATGACAGGAAAAGAATAGTACTTCGGCTGAACTTTAAAACATTTTGAATAATCTTCAGATAATGCCAGAGTTGAAGTTTACATTGTTAAGGATGTGATTAGTAATGTTTTTCCTTTCTTCTTAGTTTTTGCATGAAAGCATCCATGACGAAGTGGTAGCAAGACTTATTAAGGCATATAAACAAATCCGCATTGGAGATCCATGGGATGGTAAGAGCTTGTCTTTGTGGAAAGAGTGTGGTAGTTCTTTGCTTAGCCAAGGGGTCACTCACCAACTAGGGTTGGTGGCAACCCAGTGTGGTAACTCAAGTTCTCATGGGGGGGGGGCAAGTAGGCAGCCACCCCAGGACAGATAGTGTGAAGAAAGAGTGGGAGAGGAGGGGGGCAGAGGAAGGAGAAATGGCAGAAAAAAGGGAGGGGCACATGCAGTCTGCCCTCCCCCTCCTGATCACCTCACTACCCTCCTCTTCCTGTCCAAGCTGCCTGGCACATACTCAAGCCACCCTCCTCCACCAGCCAGGCTGCAACTTTCATCCATCCAGTGTGTTTGCTGATGGAGTAGGGTGCTGCTGCCTTCTGGCTTGCCAAATACGGACATGTTGTGGTTGTGCATTCACACACACATTGTGAAACAGCTCCGTATCTGAACAAATAGCTTTTTCTGTTTACCTTGGAACAGTTGCATATTGATATGAAAAAATCGTGTCACATTAGGAAACATGAGTAGGTAGGATCTGTGACACTCATTTGTTGCTTGTGGGCTTCTCATAGGTGTGTAGTTGCCCATTGGAAGTAGAATGCTAGAAGAGAAAGGATGTTGGTCTTGTCCAACAGGACTCTCATAGGGAAAGGGTTTTTTATAAAGATAATTTTTAGGTCCTGTTCAAACATGGTGTTTTTTCCTCCCTTTTCAGCTAACACTTTGTATGGTCCTCTCCACACAAAGCAAGCCGTAAAGATGTTTGGTGATGCATTGGGGCTGGCCAAACAGCAAGGTGGCTCTGTGGTCTATGGTGGGAAGGTGATTATTCTCATACCTATTCTTATGGATTGTTTAAAAAGCAAAATTAAAGCTGTGATCTTAAGAAGTAAAAGAACATGTTGATCAAACAGTGCTATTTCCCCCCTAGGATGAGTAAAAAAAATTAATCCTGTTTTTAGATGAATAGCTACAGATGTTGTCATAACACCAGGATACTCTTTTATCCTTAATATCAATTTCTCATGACTTACACTTGTATGCCTACTTGTGTCAAACATTCTTCCTGTTTAGAATAGTGCTTATATATCCTACCACTTGCAGAAGATCTCTTTTGTATACCCCGGGCAGAGCAATAACTTTTGATGGCCGTAGAAATCTACTGAGGAGTGAAAACAAGCTAGACTCACGAAGGGGATATTTAAGAAAGGAAGAAAGATTGATTGTAACTGATCCACTAGTTTGAAAACATAATGTTTTCCAAATAGATACTAACAATTTAGTACAAGCAGACAGAACCATAGAAGATGGGAAGTTGTCTGAACAGTTCCAGTGTTTAAGCAAAATTATCTAGTGATTTATTTTATTTGTTTATTTAAAAAATTAATTGTATCCTGTCCTATATCTGAAGATATCTGAGGCTTACAGTAAAACAATTGCCAGAAGGAAAAGAGGCAAACATACCCAATATCATTTGAGAAAGAGCATCTGGCTATAACAACAAAGAAAAGAAGTGATGTGGGAATAAGCAGGAGAAATATGTTTATTATTTTTAATGAATAAGATTTAAGCCTACCTTATGTTTGAACTGTGTGCAGTTTAATTATGTGGGGTCCTATAGTTTCTTAATAAAGGCTTAATAAATAATAATATTTTAAAAAACTAAAAATATATTAAATCACTTCTAAGTTCAATTCATAAATGGTTAAAACAATTTAAAATAGTGTAAACATACCACATAAGCAATCTGAATAAAATCACTTGGCCCTGAAGACTTTAATAAACAGCTGAATTTTAACTTGACACTGAAACGATAGCCAACATTGCCACCAATCAGACTTCCGGGGGGATGGCATTCCACAACTTGAGGTGCCACTGCAGAGAAGGCCCTAAACCTTCCCACAATGTATTTCTCCTATTAGTTGGACACATAGAACTCAGTTTTCATGTGGGCATATATATATAGAGAGAGGTGCCCAAAGTATCAGGATCCTAAACGATTTAGGGCTTTGGATGCTGTCACCAGCACCTTGTGTCTGGACAGCTAGGTAACTTTAGACCCTGGACTCAATGGGCTTATTAAAGATTTGTGTATTTGCCAGCATGTATATGTCTGGCCAGTAAACCCTCTGACTAGAAAATGTTGATAAAAAACAAAAAGTACTGTGACAGAGAGCTTTGGCCTAATATTTTATTAATTAATTTAATTTATATCATGTTTTTGTCTCACATGAGACCTGACCTTACACGTTAGAATGATAAAACAATGTGTTAAAATCTGTAATATAAAAATTAAAAAAGCATTAAACAACAAGCCACTTAAAAACATTACTTTTTAATTGGCCTTTGCATGCCTCTTCTGACCCAGTTAGCAATGGCCTGTTTGCCACTACTCCTATCCCTTGATATTCTCTTCATGGTTATTTGTGTGACGAGGACCCAGTCCAAACGGTACCACTAAAAATGATTTTAATAATGGCTGTTTTGTTACATATTTGGTGGGTGCACTGAAACTTTTAAAGCACATCTGTTTTAGAAATAAAAGGTTTTTAGTAAGTTTTTTGACCGATATTTAAAATAGGGAGAGAAGTTGCTTTTTTTAAAATAAAAGGCCTAACATTTCCACTGAAAGATGTAGTGAAGTGCTGACTGTATGTCTTTGTTCGATGTGATTCTACAGATGTTAAGTTTTCATCTGAGAGGATTTTGATTGTTAGATTTGACTAGATTAGACCTGCTTACTGATATCAGTAAAGGAGCAGTAGGCTGAGGAAGGGTTAAAACACAAACCATTTATAAAAAGGCTATTGGGGCCTTTTCATCAGCCGCTCCAAAATCGTGGAATGACCTGCCAGAGAACCGTCAGATTAATACCTATAGCTACCCTATCATTCGTCTGTCTTTTTAATCCTTTTAATCTAAATTTAACTGCTATTCTAATTTGAATGCTTTTAGAATGTGTATTTTGAATGTTCATTTATGTTGGGAACGGGTTGGGGATTGTAGATTTTTATGATTTCTGTACTATGTAATTGTAATTTTGCTATTTTTTTGGAACCCACCTTGATCTGAATGGGAGAGGTGGGCTATAATAATAATAATAATAATAATAATAATAATAATAATAATAATAATAATAATATTTTCTGCTTCTTCACCTCTCTAATATATGGGTTAGAGCTAATATTAGAACTTTGTAGAACTGAACAATGCTTAGTATGGGTTCAGTCTGCACCCTGTGCATGCTTTTTCATAAGACAACCATGGAAGATTTTTATTTCATCTTAGCTGGAAGATGTGAATGATTTGAGCATGTAAAATACGATTGGGGTAGAAATGGCATATGTTACACAGTATTTTCACTAAGGGAGACTAAAACATACCAAACTATTCAGAATCTAGTTTAAAAATATGCATCTCCAGAGGATTTCTTGTCCATAAACGAGAAGGCTTCATGCTTAGGGCCAAGAATAAAGAAGGACAGACCTTCTGGAGGACCATATTAATAGAAATGCGAGTGTCGTTGTCACTATCCAGCTATCATGTTTACAGTTGCAGTTTCCTCCCTATCATGGATTCTATTTTCTATGCTGTGAATGCACCAACTGAAGGAAGTTCTGTGAAGTGTTGATTTTATTACCTGATAGCTACCTCTTTATCAGCCAAGACAGGCAATCACATTTCTGCAGAAAACATCTTTTTATATAGAGCTTGACTCACTAAAACTAATGGGTGCTGTTCATTGACCTGTTTCTTTCAAGGTAATAGACCGTCCTGGAAACTATGTTGAACCAGCCATTGTGACTGGTCTTCCTCATAATGCGCCTGTTGTTCACACCGAGACGTTTGCTCCTATTCTGTATGTCTTAAAATTTAAGGTAAGCAGTAATTTCTAGGTGAGATATTAGGAGGTATAGTAATGGAATCTCTTCTGAGTGTTAGCCTTCATTGTATGTTTCTAAACACTGAGGTATAATAAAAGGAAATATAAAAGGGAAATGAATAAATTATGATTAAATGTTGATGATGTTGTATTGGGGAGAGAGAACTAATGCAGTTTCACAAGTCACTTTCCCTTTGGAAATGATGCCTTCAGTCCAACTGTTAGTCCCAACTAGAGTAAATCAGTAGAACTGAATCATTTGAACATTATTCAAAAAGTGGCAAATGAATATATTAATAATATAATGGTTTGACTTCAAGATGTCTGATACACCCAAATTTAGGAATCTATGCCTTTAGGGTGGGCATATTCAACCCTCAGTTCATATAATTTTGCTTTCGTTCTGTGTGTGTTTATTTCCAGACAGAAGAAGAAGTCTTTGCTTGGAACAATGAAGTAAAACAAGGCCTATCTAGCAGTATCTTTACCAAGGATTTGGGCAGAATATTCCGGTGGCTTGGGTATGGTTATTATTTTTTTTGGAAAAGGTGGAAAAATCATACTAGATAAATGTTTATATACTAGTTGAATATTTTCCCCCCAATTAGACGAGTCGCTTTCAAGGTAATAGACAGGTTTGGTGTTTTGTCTTTTTTTAAAATGGCAATCTGTGATATGGTAGTCACTTTTTTCTATCTTTGTAGGCCTAAAGGATCAGACTGTGGTATTGTAAACGTGAATATTCCAACTAGTGGGGCTGAAATTGGAGGTGCCTTTGGTATGTTGATTTCTTGCACTAAGATAATTTTCAGTGTTACAGGAATAATTGTTTCTAAATAGTTTGGGCAAAACAGGCACTCCACAAATAGCATGCTTATAGCTCAAGGATGCCTGACTTATATATGCTTTGGGACCACTCTGTTCTCTAAATAGTAATCCATGGGCCACAAATGTATTTTGCATGACCCAAAGTGATTGAGTTCTGTAAATTAACCGCTGTAGTCTAGAAATAAGGACCTGGAATGTATGGACACATTTTGTTGTTAACTGCCCTCGAGTCAATTTCGACCCATGGCAACCCTGTGGATGAGACATCTCCAAGAACCCCTGCCCTCCAATAGTCTGCTTAGTTCCTGTAAATTCAAACCAATGACCTTGTTAATATAGTCCATCATCTAGCATGGGCCTTCTTCTCTTTCTACTTCCCTCCACCTTTCCTAGCATTATTGTTTTTTTCAATGAGTCCTCCCTTCTCATGATGTGTCCAAAGTATGACATCCTAGGTTTTGCCATCTTGGCTTCCAGGAGATTTCTGGCTTATAGGTACAGTAGGATCTTGTTATCTGTTTGAGGTTTGGTTCCAGGACCCCCCGTGGATAACAAATCTGTGGATGCTCAAGTCCCATTAAATACAATGGTCTAGTAAAATAGTGTACCTTACATAAAATGGCAAAATTAAGGTTTGCTATTTGAAATTTGTATTTTAAAAAAAATATATTTTCAAGCCATGAATGCTTGAATCCGTGGATAAGGAGGGCCAACTGTATATGCATGTATATTATAAGTATGGACACATATGTTCATTTATATTTTCAAAAAATCCATTTGAAATTCAAAGTATCTTAGGCCTGTTACAGACTGCCAGAATAAAGCTGCTTCGGGTCTCTTTGGAGGTATGCTATTTAAATGATGCATGGGTCCTAAGAGTCCGGAGGTCGCGCTAAAGCCACACTCCATTCCTAAGCGCTGGAGGGCAGCTTTGGTGCACTTCCTGATTCTTCAGATGCACGCATCATTTAAACAGCATACCTCCAAAGAGACCCGAAGCAGCTTTATTTTGGCAGTCTGTAACAGGCCTTAGTTTCTTCATATTGTTTCCATGGGATGATGTCTTACTGTTCTTAACTGCCATCAGTCAACTTTGACATATGGTGACCTTATGAATGAGAGTCTGTCAAGTCATCCCATCCTCAACAGCTCTGCTAACATCTTGCAGGCTCATGACCGTGGCTTTTTTGATTGAGTCTAGCCATCCAGAATGTGGTTTCATGTTTTCCTGCTGCCTTCTAACTTACTAAACTTTATTGTTTTTTTCTTATGAATCATATCTTCTCATGATGTGGCCAAAGTATGACAGCCTCAGTTTAGTCATCTTGGCTTCTAGGGAGAGTTCAGGCTTGATTTGATCTAGGACCCATTTATTTGTCTTTTTAGCAGTCCACAGTATCTGCAGAACTCTTCTGCAGCACCACATTTTCAAATGATTTCATTCTCTTCCTATCTACTAGTCAAGTCAACTCAGTGGGTCATGTTAATTGCATGAAGATCCTTATGCCATGTCACTTTGATGCCTCCTATGTTTTGACTCCATTCTTTCTGCTCCATCTTAGTTCTTTGGGCCAGTCTTCATAGAGCTAACTAAGGCCTTGTACAGATGGCCAGGAAGGAATGACAAGACGCCACCCCTTTCTGCCCCAGATCATTGCCATGGCAACCACACGGATACCACAATGATCCACTCCAAAAAGGAGCTCCTTTCCACGTCTCTGCCAAGGCACCATTAGCACCCTGGTATGGCATAGTGATCTCGTGTGCCACGCTCTTTGGACACGGCGCACAAGGCATGTCCTCAGCATGCATGTGCCAAAATGGCACTGGGAGAGCACAGAGCGTGTGGACGCTCCACTCTCCCGAGCCCTAATTTTGACCCAAGACGTCCTCAAAATGGCAGTCTGTACTGAGCCTAAATTGCTGCTTTAGAATCTAAGGAGTGCCATGCTAAATCAGACCAAAGATACTAATCTAGCAGTTTATACCCATGATCGGCAGCAGTGCCCACAAGCAGGGCATAACATCTTCCCACTTGCAAGCCCATTTAGATGGTGACTATTAAATCATGTGATGATGAATTTTATAGCATAACAATGTGCTGTGTGAAGTAGTGCTCCCCCCCTCTCCTGCATCTCCCATCTTTCCTCACACTGTACATAATTTGATATGATTCTGTCTCTGATTCTGTCTCTTCTCACTTTTTTCCCCCCTAAGCAAAAAACATCTCCAGATCCTGTAACCTTTGTACATAAGGAAGCTGTTCCAGTTCTCTAGTCATATTAGTATTTTAATTTTATTTTTTCATCTTTCTCTAATGTTATACTGCACACTGAATTCTGCAGTTGCGTTATGGGCTGGTTGAGAGGTAGGGATGAACCACACTTTAGTGCTAAGAGAACCCATGCATCTTGCTTTTCTGGCTTGGCCAGGAAAGGGATTACAAAAGCACCTGGGAGCATTTTTCATATCAGAAACCACCTGACAAACTACAGATTATGAAGCTGTCTTAGATTAACCATGGTTTAGGATTTGGACAACATGCTGAACTGTGGTTCATCTCAAAGGGAGGTAAAAGTTTCTGGTCTTCTCCACAGATGTGCCAGGGTGTTGGGGACAAACCTGAAATTTGCTGCTATTTGTCCTCACTGTAGTAAACCATGAGTTAGTATCATGTGCAAAAAGTAGACAGAATATATGCAGCCTGTGTGCTCCTGTTCTTGACTTACTTTTTGTAATAACTTTTTGATGTTTTTAAAATGGAATATTTGCTATCATGATAGCTATAAAACAGAGCTTAGATATTTTCAAGAGAGGTGGATGTTAGGCTCATTCACTCTTCATTAGCAATGGAAGGGGTATAATCTTTCCAGTCTGTCTGACTTAAAACTGCTTTGAGACATACCTAGCAAGATGCCTTTTGCTTTTCAGTCTATAATGTAATTTTGATTTCCCCTTCAAGGTGGCAATAAACACACTGGTGGTGGAAGGGAGTCTGGCAGCGATTCATGGAAGCAATATATGAGAAGATCCACTTGGTAAGATGGGAGGGGGTTCTGTCCATTTAAATACTCTCTGAATTGCCCTGTTTATTTTAAAAATCACAACTGCCAGGAAAACCAATAAGGTATGGAACCGTGGCATGTTAGGAGTGAACTTGACCCTTCCCCTGGGCTCTGTGCTCCTACTGAAAATCCCTTCTGAGCTGCCTTTTGTCCCAGGACGTAGTTGCTATTGATGTTGGTTTCTTTCTCCACTCTCCTCCTGGGTGCTATTTTAAAGTAAAAACAAGGCATATTACATGTGTGTTTGTGTGTATTTTAAACTGGTTTGCTCCTCATTTACTGAGAGTAGGTCTTTTTTCTGGTTTTCTAATGACAAGTTCGTTGTTAGTGAGCTAGGACATTATTTTTCCAGTCTCCATGAAATTCCAGGTCAGATGATTGACAGTTGATTATGTGGAATATTCTGTATGTGGCTTGATACCAAAACACCAGGGGGAGCTCTTGCTGTATAGGTTCCTAAAGTTGAATGCCTTTGTTGGATCTTTGAGAGCCAGATCCAGCTTGCTGATTTCAGCATAGCATGTTTTCAAGCCCCTTTTCTTCTGCCATCTTTGGATCAAACCTGTATTTGCAGTGTTAAATTTTATTTTGAACTGTATTGCTACAACATAATGTTTCAGGCAGTTGCAAGTTCTTTAAACTACTTATAGAACCCTTTTCTGGCCCCTCACTCTGCATTCACCCACATGCTCAAATTGAGGAGCTTACCAAAACCCTGACACTCTTCTCTGAAGGTCATCTCTCACATCTCTCACTCAGCTTAATCATTTCTTGAAGACAGGCCTTCACACCTGAGTTGCAGAGTTGCAGAGTTCATGTCAATAATCATGATAATGCTCAGTCCGCGTAACAGGCTCTTTTGCATTCTCAGTAAACTTGACCCATATCAAAGTTCCTGCTTCCATGCTGATATCTGCACATATTCCTAATCTGGGGTGGGCAGAGGGTGGTTTATGGACTATATGCAATTCCTGGACACCATGTGTGTGGCCCTGAAGCCCCCTGCCAATACCTGAAAGCTCCCCTTCTCCAAGCTTTCCAGGTTTGTTGGGAACTGGGCATGATTTTCATGTGTTTTTTATTCAAAAACAGCACAGAGAACCTTCAAAGTGTGCAAAAACACCTCAGACTCATGCAGAAGGCTGCCCAGAATCCTGCCTTTTCATCAGAGTCCTTCTCAAAATCACAGCAGAAAGTGATGTGGTCACTATTTTGGGAGTGAACAGGGTGAAAATAGAAGTATTTGGGTGTATTGTTGAGACCCATGGATGGGAGGGGGAAACTGACCCCTGGCCCTCATGCAGTTGCCTAACCTTTAACTCCTTATTTCCCATGGATTCTGGATCCTGCAGCTGGATTGGTTTGAATCTGGATTGGAGTGACTGCAGGAATTCCCTTGGTCAAAACACACTATGTTTATGGCTCTCCTAGGAGTTGAGAAACAAGCTTAAGTAGTTTCAGTGTACCTCGCATTCTGATTTCTGTGAAAGCATTTTTAGGCCTGGTTGGCCAATGTAGAAAGTGGATGCTGAACTAAGTAGGCCTTTGGTCTTAACTAGTAGGGCACTTTCTGTGATCTGCTTATTTAATTTTTCTGTTTATATTTCAGTACAATCAATTACAGCAAGGATTTGCCTCTTGCCCAAGGGATCAAGTTCCAATAATTGCCTTGTGAATGTGCTACCTTAGTTGAACTTGGCGTCTCTAAGAACCAAATACCTGTTGATTTGAACCAGCAGACTTAGCACCTGAAGATCTTTTAACATTGAAGATAATTGTAATTGCTACCATGTTCCCTTCCAGGAAAATGCAATTATGTGACCTTTGCTATCATTTCTATAATGTATCCAGAACTGTGTACTTGGGAGTTCATGTCAAGTATTCATTGGGGAAGAAGGGTTTTAAAATACCTATCTGAATGTATCCAGAACTGTGTACTTGGGAGTTCATGTCAAGTATTCATTGGGGAAGAAGGGTTTTAAAATAC
>NC_056523.1:260784425-260787295 GCF_019175285.1 Sceloporus undulatus
TTAGCTGAAGCTTAGATTATGATCTGAAAAATTCTGAAATGCCTCTTGTACTTGCTGCAAAGTTAGGCAACAAAATGGTGCCAAATGCCTTCGGAAATAATTAATACAACAAAGAAATAAAATTTAAACCTTATGATGTGTCTGGGTGGTTTTTTTTAATTGCTTTTTTACTTTTAACCTTCCGGTTTATTGAAACATAAAATATTTTCAATTTGGCCAGAATTTCCTGGGATTAAATGTGACATATATTGCCAGATCATGTTCTTGTGTGAGCTTTTCCCCCCCTATATATTTCAGTATATGTAGATGAAGGAGAGCTGTATGCACAATGCATGTACAATAAAACAACAATTTCTGCTTTGGGATAAGCTGAAAATCAATGCAGTTTGGGTTTTATTCTCATCACACAAAATTCTCTGGACTTTTTTTAAAAAATAGTTGAGTTGTGTGATAATGTAAAAAGCTTCAAAAAGGTATGTGAAGACCATAGGGTTGCAGAGGCAATCTCAAGAAAGCTCCTCCAATCCAGCTGGGCAAAATGTTCCTCCTTGTTTTGAAATGCTTGCTTTTTCCTTCAGCACATGCTAATGTTGGTGAAAATCAGAGAAAGGTATTGGGTGCAGGGGAATAACCATGGCTAGCACTTTTGACCACTGGAAAGCTTGATTAGACTATCTCATACATGCCACTCTGGTTTCTGATCCTTCCTCAAACATTTGTCATTAGATCTAACATGTATGTGTATGTGTCTTTTATATCCAAGCTAATATAGATTGGATTTCAGACTTCTTTATTCTGTATACCAATTGGTATGTATGTGAAATTTATGATCTCTGTATCTTGGGATAAATGTAGGGTAAGGACTAGGAGGAAAGTGTGGGTTATTTTCACACACACCACACTCATCAACAGTGTTATGTGTCAGCAGGGGACATGAAATGCAAGTGATGCTGTAGGTTTCTGATGTAAATGTGTATATACAGGTTGAATCTCCCTTATCTGGAATTCTGAAATCTAAAATATTCCCAAAACCAAAATTTTCCACATGGATGGCTGAGATAGTGTTACCTTTGCTTTCTGGTGGTGTAATGTACACAAACTTTTTTCCAAGCAGACAAGGTCCCATCCTCCTGAATAGTTGGTAGCTCCTCCCATTTAGCTCTTATAGGCAGGAAGACAAAAACAGACAAGGCCACGCCTGTTCCCTCCTATGGGAAGGGCCAGCTTGGCTCCACCTTCGCACTTGGAGGTTGAACGACAGATGTTGTTGAAGTGCGGATATTCTCCACAAGTGGTCGAATCAATCTTGGCTCCAGAGTTTGTTGACAAACAGGATCTATGAATACACTTTTAGAACTTTCAGCAGGTGGTCCAAGCTCAAGAAAGTCAATCTATCCAGCTTCTCCCTCTCGGAGTTGTTCCAGTTCCTCCAGGATGGCATCAACCAGGGGTTAAGATCAAACACCGTCAAGAGACAAGTGGCTGCAATCACCTCCATCCTTCCTCATAGGAAGGCAGTTAGACTGTGATCACATCCTCACATCAAGAGGCTCCTGAAGGGAGTGACCAACAAGACACTATCAACAAGACACAGGTTCCCTTCGTGGCATCTCCACACAGCCCTTAAGGCACTGATAGTTTTTCCTTTTGAACCCCTGAGGGGGGGGGGCGTCATTAAAACACCTCTCCTGGAAGATCCTGTTCCTCATGGCCATCACCTTGGCGTGCCTCATCTCCAAGTTGAACGTGCTGTCGATTTGGGAGGGCCTCAACACATTCCATTCTGACTCGGTGGTGCTATGACCATATCCATCCATCCCCCAAGGTGAACTCGGCCTTCCATGTCTCCCAGGACATCTGTCCTTAACCAAAAAAAAAAAAAAAGATTTGGAGAAGATATGGCATACCTTAGATGCAAGGAGGGCCATTATAATATACATCAAGAGGATGAGTGCCTCTTCATTTACTTCAACCACAGATCCCTTGGGACCAAGATCTCCTTCTCTATCCTTAGCAGGTGGATTAGAGACTTCACTGGGGCTTACTATGAGGCACTGGGCCTGTCCCCTCCGGAGGTAGTGGTGGACCACTCCACCAGGAGCGCCGTGACTTTGGCAGTCCTGGCCACCTCTGCATCGTTGGCTGAGATCTGCACAGCAGCGACCTGGAAGTCCCTTTTCACTTTTGTGAGACGTTACAAGCTAGACTTTTTCCAGTCCGCTGAGGTGGCTTTTGAAAGATGGGTACTTCAACAGGTGGTATCGAGATTCCCTGCCTCCTAGTCACACATCCCACCCTAGCTCAGAGGGGCTTTGGTAAATCCCACTATTCAGGAGGATGGGACCTTGTCTCCTGGGAAAATGAATGTTGGTATTTACCTGTGATACATTCATTTCCAGCAGATAAAGTCTCAGCATCCTGCCCACCCTTGGGTGCTGGCATCGTATCCAGATATCACCTGGTGAGAGATGAGTTTAAAGTTCTCTTCTTACACCATGCCATTGTTACTGACGTTTTTCCTGTCTGTCCATTATGGTTTTGGTTAATAGTTTGTTGTTTTAAGTCAAACAATTTTTTGGTTTGGCTGTTGCCTTTCTGGTGACTGGCTCTCATAGGAGGGACCAGGCATAGCCTTGTCAGCTTTTGTCTTCCTGGCTATAGGAGCTAAATGGGAGGAGCTACCCACTATTCAGGAAGCTGGGACCTTATCTTCTGGAAATGAACGTATCACAGGTAAGTACCAACGTTCCTTTTTCATGTACAAAATTATTTAAAATATTGTGTATAAAATTACCTTCAGAATATATGTATGTATAAGGTATAATAATAATAATAATAATAATAATAATAATAATAATAATAATAATAAT
>NC_056523.1:260787305-260947256 GCF_019175285.1 Sceloporus undulatus
AATTTCTATTTCCCGCCTCGCCTTGCGGATTGAGGCAGGATTACAGCAGTCAGCAAATTTCAACAATAAATACATATCAAATACATAGCATAAAAATATACATTACTATCAATACAATACAGTTGGTCGACTCATAAATAAATTTCACATTTAGACTTGGATCCCATCTCCAAAATATCTCATTATATACATGTAAATATTTCGAATATTTGAACTGAAATATTCCAGAATGCAAAAAACTGGCGAAGAAGGGATTCTGGCTTGCTTTCTGTTCCTAGAGCTGCTTTGCTTGAGTGTATGGATCGAAGGTGAAGCTATGGAATCTTGTTGCCTACATTTCTACAGTGCTCCTAAGCCACATCAAACAGAGTAGCTGTAATTCTATCCAGAGGATTATCTGATCTTTCAGAGTGAAGGGCCAACGCTGTTCCTTTTACATTAAAACAGTTGAAAGGAATGCAGTTTTAAGCTAGTTTTTTATCTGATTGTGTATCCATAGCTCTATATCTGTGGGCGTATCTGTACTCTGCAGAACAGGTTGATGTTACTTTAACTCACAGTTTCACTTTATGGAATCCTATCTAATGGGTTTGTAGTTTGAAAGGGGCTCAATTTTCTGTGACAAAGCTCTAGTGCTGCATTTCAGTTTCAGATCCCAGGATTCTACAGGATGGAACCACTGGTTAAAGTGGGACCAGACTGCTGTAACTGTAGTGTAGATTATCTTTGTATTCAGAAGTCAACTCCCATTAACTTCAACTTGCTAACAACTGGGGATGATGGCGACTGTAGTCCATGTCATTTAGATGGGCTTCAGATGGAGAAAATGGGGTGGGAGTTCATCCCTGTGTATGGGCTGGCTGTCAAATCCCTTTTGTGTATGTGTATCTGTGCCTTCAAGTCACCTTTCAGCATGGTGATCCCATCTATTTCATAGGATCCCCTTAGGCAAGGAATACTCCAGGTGGTTTTGCTAATTCCTTCCTCTGAAATAAAGCCTACAGCTCCTGGTATTTGTTGGTAGTACCCATCTATGTACTAACTAGGGCTGACACTGCTTAGCTTCCAGCATCAGACAGGATATGGTGCCATTACTCCCTGTACTGGAAGGAAGGTGGGATATTATTATTATTATTATTATTATTATTATTATTATTATTATTATTATTGGTATTTGTTATTGACTGTGATGACTGAGGCTTATGGTCATTGAAGTCCAGAACATGTAGAGAGCCAAATGGTCTCCACAATGTTTGACAATGTTGAGAACTATTTCTGGGCCTTCACACACATGCTAGTGGGAAATGCCATTTCAAAACCAGCCCATGTGACATTTAGTAAATGTTGGGATGGATGCCAGTGTTACAGATAAGCTATTCAGAGCAGCAGTATTTATGAGGACCTAGTAAAAAAAAGGACAAGTTTAGAGATACTGTAAACAAGTTGATGTTCCTTAATTTCTAGTTTAATTATCAGAGGCTATTGAGTAGATTATAAACATGCAGTAGCTGCTAGTTGATTATTGTTCCCTGAGGACCCCTGTTTGAGTAGCTGTAAAATATGTCCTAGAGCTGCTACTGTATTATGTGTTGTGAAAAGCTGCTTACAATTTAATACAGCTGTTGTTTGTAGCTTCTGCTGTTGCATACACTTAATTACCATTGAATGTGTAACATCAGTGAATCCTGAGTGTTAAATTACACGGATGATCAATAATTCATTTGCTAGCGGTGTATTGTTTTACTACAGAGTGACCTTGCAAGAATATAAAGCCTGAAAATAAACATCCCCCTCTCATGGTGGCTTTAGAGTTTGGTCAGTGGAAGCCGACACTCTAAAGTCTTCGATTTCCTTGCTCACTTGCTTGATAACAACTTGTATAAAATAATCATATGACTGATAAAACATAGTTAATGGTGAGTTTCAATTAAACCACTTCACTCATGGAGCTGCTTTCTTCTAACCACTCTCTGTTCTCACCGATCTGCAGGGATACGTGATCAGGTGAAGAAACATCTGTGCAAACGGTGCTGCATGTGAATATTGCTTTCATGCAGGAAAATGAAACATTCAGTATCACATGCAACCAGCGTGTGACTATCTTAACAAAGCAGTGGGCTAGCCAGGTTTCTGTGAAGTTCTGTAAGAATGTACTCATGATCTATGGATGTGTGTTTTAAGGGTACAAGGTTATGGGGATAAAGAAAAAGAATTATTTCTAATGAATTTCGTCCAAACGTTTGTCTTTTCTTTTCCATCTAAGTTCGTTGTCAGTTTCCCCCTTGGGTGGTTATAATGGTGTGAACGGAGAGAGTGAGGCCATGTCTTCCTTTGTTTGATTTAATTTATATACTGCTTTTCTCCTGACTCAAAGGACTCAAAGCATCTTAAAATATAAATTAGAATATCTAAAACCATACAGAGTACAAAAGTTATAAAAGCATTAAATGATATATTTCATTAAAACACTACATTTAAAAGATTAAAAAGTAAATAACTAAAACACTTAAAATGCACATTACATACTAAAAACAGCACATGTAATTGCACACCATTCTGCACTGGTCAGCCAAGTTTGAAGTTCTGTTTAAACAGGAAAGTCTTTGCCTGCTGGCAGGATGGAGCACAGACCACCCTGGGTAATGTGTTCCATAGACCAGGAGCAGCCACCAAGAAGTCTCTCTCTTGTGTCCTTACGAGGTGAGTCTGGGAGTATGGTGAGATGGAGAGAAAGACCTCTCTAAAGATTGGAAGACTTGGGCAGGCTCATATGGAGAGTGATTTTCAGATTGTCTGGACCTAAGCCATATAGGGTTTTAAAGGTCATGACTAACACTTTGAATTGTGCCCAGAAACACATTGGTAGCCAGTAAAGCTGTTTCAGCAAGGGAGTTAGCACATTTGCTTGACTATATGTTGACCTCAAGGGTAGGTTTTGGAGCCAAAATTATGGATTTTGATATGACTCGTGAATAAGTGGAAGTTAAAAAAGGATGCGAAGAATGAATCTAGGGAAACCTATGCCAAAGAATGTACAAAATTCCATCGGACATAACTGTTCACACTAAAGGGTCAATGGATGAAAGAGTACAAGGCATCGGTGGTTTCAGGATACATTACACTCTTGTCTTCCAACTGGATGGTTCCTTTTTCATATAAGAATTAATGTAAAGTGCATACATAGACCCATGGATAAGTCGAATCAAGTTTTTGGGGTCAATTTTTTGACTGAAATTTCTAGACTTACACATGGATATATACAGTATATGATCTCAGTAACCAGCCCTATACTATTCCATTCCCAGAAAAATAAGAGGGAGGTGACTCCGACACAAGAGCTGAGGCTAAACAGGACTGTAACTAATGAAAAGACCTAGAACAAATAATTGAAACAATAAGTAATGTATTAAACACGTATCTAAAAATAGTAACCCATTTTGACGGTACCAAAAACATGGGATAATGTACAAACCTCAACAGAACAAAATAGATACTCCACATCAAACACTAACAGAACAAAACAAATTCCACATGCAACACAAAGGACTAGCCAGGAATTAAAGATTAAACAAACAGATGAAAACAACTACTTGAAAGGACAACAATACCAACAGTATAGCTATGTACATAATTAATGACAAAATACAATCTGAGAAACTGAGACCTAAATGGAATACCAGCTACTCATAACAAACTATAAAATCCATATTAAACTACTAACAAACAAAACATGGTGAATTCAGGTCTGCTTAAATATAATCTATGGATACTGGCAAAAATTCCAGAAAATGTTTGGGGCAAACGTCCCTGCAGATCACAAGTTACCTATTACTTTCCAAACAGCTCCTGATACATTTAGGGAGGGGATGTCTGCAGTGTGCATTTATACGTGTGAGCGGGATTAGAAGCTCTGATCTGGCAGAGCCCTTATATTAGGAAGCTGTCTATTTCTCTGGAGGCTACCCTCATGATTTGGAACCCAGCACAGTATCAGTTCTGAATTACAGAAAGAAACCTTGCACATGCAGCAAGTGTACAAAGACCACCCTCTGTGTGCAAAGGACTCTTTCACTGTGACTGTAATTGTGTGTGTGCACCTGCAAACAACCACAATTCTTCCAGAATCTTCTTTGCTGTTCTTGTGCATCAAATAATGTCTCCAGACACTGCTGCTCTGAATTATTTTCTAACTTTATGTCATATCCTTACATGAACACATGGGGCAAGACTAGTTTGCTTAGTTCTCCTCTGGTATAGAAAACCTCAAGGCACATTGTTGCAATCCTTCTTGCATGTGGTAGCCACATAAAATGTGTTCTCTGTGCTAACAGTGCTACCACCTCAATACGTTGTGACCATTTTTTTTTAAATGAACACAAATTTCCTCATTGTCCATTACTTTTCTGTGCAGGAACCTGTGCAGCTCCTGAAGGGTTTCCTCAATCTGAGACTTGGAGGGTGGCCAGGGAATGTAGGACTGTTTTGAGGTCAGTCTAGCTCTGAAATGCTGACATTGCAAGAGCTTGCATACCTGTTACCTATTGCATTATCTTTTGATGTTATGCTAAGGCCTTTCTGTTTTCCTGGGCATTTAAAGTATTTTAGCTTATTTACTGCTTATTCACTGGAGACATTTTTTTTCTGGTATGATTTTAACATGTGTAATGGAGCTTTTATTTTTTTAAAATCTGCATTATATTTTGTGCTGCATTAATATGTTTTAGCTTGTATTGGATTTTTTAAATGTTTAATACGCTAAATTTTTAATGTTTTAAACTGTATAGTGTATTGCTTTTGTTGCTGTTGTGTGCCTTTAAGTCATTTCCAACTTACAGTGACTCTAAGCCAAACCTATCACAAGATTTTCTTGGTAAGATTTGTTCAGAAGGGGGTTGCTTTTGCCTTCCTCTGTGGCTGAGAGACTGTGACTTATCCACTGTCACCCAATGTGTTTCCATGACTGGGTGGGGACTGAAACCCTAGTCTCTGAGTCCTGGTCCAACACTCAAACTATTACACTATGTTGGTTCTCTAAGCTAATGCTCAGTGAATTTTGTTTTATGATCAAATAGAAGTTAATAAATAATGATGAACCCATTTTGGTACATAGATATGTGTGCTAGAAAGACAGATAAAGACAGAAATATAAACATGCTAAACCAGTAAGTTACCTTTGAGCTACAAAAACGGATACCATAATAAATATTAGTTTTAAGGTCCCACAGGAATATCTGATGTTTTGTAAAAATTGCAACAGACAGACAGACACAATGGCTGCTCTGGAATAAACTGGACAACCATTGCAAATGCTGTTTCTGGCTTCTTTGTATGCGTTACAACTTAACAGGACTGAGTCAATTACATCAGCACAGTCTTTCCCAAACTAGTGTCTTCCAGATAACCTGCACTCTACGCCTCATTGCCCCCAGCTATCCTCGTCAATGGCTATGTTGGCTGGGGATCATAGGGACTGCAGTCAAACACATGTAGATCTCTAGGTTTGGGGAAGGTGGTAGTAATATTTTGTGGAGGATACTGTATAAAAGAAGAAACAGCAAAGGGACCTATAGTATGTATAGAAGGCAGGCCTGGAAGAAAAGAAGACCAGCCTAGTGTGCTATGTGAATTTTTTTGACTATTATTATTTTGTAGCCTTTAGATGTCACTGTTGGTCAGAGGGAAGAAAAATACCTTGATCGGCTGGAGGAGTGTGCTTTCCCCAGTTCTCTCTTTTTCTTCTCATGAGGTCACAATAGAGCAGCTTTTGCATTCATTAAGGCAGATGTGTGAAATGCAAACCTCCACTTCTATGAGCTCCTTTACATTCCAACACAGCTGGGGACATTGCTTTTTTTGCTGATAATTACATCTACTTCACTCAGTTTAAGTCTCAGTTGATTAATATCATTCTGCCCATACACACAGCTCCAACAAGTAAGATGAAAATAGTGTTTCAGTTTAATTGCAGTCTAACAACCATATTCTACTGTGAACTGTACACGGTATTATTTAACCAACCTATAGGTCTCCTTTCTCCTTTTAAATGTGTGTTTGCTCACATCATGCAATAGGTAGTTTTTGCAGATTGTGCTAGTGTTCCTGCACTTGTCAGGCATCTCTTGGTTTGTTCCAATTTTGGATGGTTAATATTTTTCTTCTAAAGGTACGCCACATTTTATAAAATATTCTCTTAAAGGTATCCCCAGTTGCTCAGACTTAATGTGTAAATTAATGCATATTATTAGTATTAGTATTTTAAAGTGAAACTTGAGGGGATATATATATAGTACAATGTGAGGGCCATCATAAGGAAATTTAATCTTTGGAGATAAATGGAGAAAGGCTGGCTTTAGTGTCTAAAATAAGTGAGTAGAAATCAGTTCTTATGGAGCAAATTTCCAGTCCCCTGCTTTCCACACTGCCTGTTCCCCATTCTTTCCTTTCTGGACAGTATATAAGCTTTCTTGAACAATACTGTATGTGGAGGGGATGGGAAGGAATGAAGTCACCAGATGTGAAATCATCACAGTGATTTTTGCCTATTTAAAATATAACTTTGAGTTAGAGTGCTTTTCGATATTTCATCTTTCCAAATATTTGCCTTTTGCCTTTCCATAAACAATACTAAATTGGAAGCCGTACTAGACCACAGCGTGGAACGTTATCTTCAAAACATCCAGTCTTCCCCTGCCAATAATTCATATTTTAGATAATTAAAAAAACAACTAAAAGCAGGGTTTTTTTTTTTTTACTTGAAATACCTCCCCCCACCATTTAGAATGCTACAAGCTACTGGTCTATGGCCCAAACTCCCTTAAGCATTAAGGACACATACCACTATAACTATCTAAAAGTAACTAAGAGGCTTGACAATGGAAAGTCTTGAGTGCTGTCCTTGGCCACTGCAATACTGTAATGTGTGAATCAAGGGCAGTATAACATTGTGGCCAATGATATAGATGTTGGCTAATTTTTTCTGTTGTGCATTTGTTTTTGTTATGTGCCTTCAAGTCATTTCTGACTTATGGCAACCCTAAAGCCTACATATCATGGGGTTTTCTTGGCAATATTTGTTCAGAGGGGGTTTGCCATTGTCTTCCCATGAAACTGAGAGAGCGTGACTTACTTGCCCAAAGTCACCTAATGGGTTTCGTGGCTAAGCTGGAAATTGAACCCTGGTCTCCAGAACACTCTATGGACTTTATCACAGAAGGCTAGACAGGTAGAATTTTGACAGGATAAAAGCATCTTTGGCCGGTACTTATCACACAACATTATGTCCATCCTTCTGCTACCTTGTATTCTATTCATTACTGTAATGCACCTTGTCATTGATGGGCAAAACCCGTCAATAGGCTTTTAGTCTTGTTGCTATTCCAATACTGCCTTCATGCAGTAGGTCCCTTCTGCTGCAATGTGCTTCACAGGCAGTCATGTGGTGTAAGTGGCTGTGATTTTGCACCTTTCCCCCCACCCCCTTGCATTTCCCAAGCAGCTTCAGGAGGGGGGAGGAGTAGTGGTTTCAGTTGCCAACTGCCTCCTGAAGCTGGCTGGTTTGTTCACAGTCCTCCTGGAAGTGTTTGGCAGTGCAAAAAACAGATGGATTGCCAAAGCAATATTGTGGCAAAAAGTGTGATAAGAAAGTTAACCAAACCAGTATGCTTCCATTCTTAAACTTGAGCAATTGTGGTGGGACAGCAAGCTGGTGCGATAAAGTCAAAAGACATCAGTATCCCTAGGATTTGCTGTATCAACTAATAATTTAGTATCTGAGTAGCATCTTAATCACTGAGATGCCAGTTTAGAATTATAGAATCCTAGAATCTTGAAGTTACAAGAGGCTACACAGGGCACCAACTTCACTCCAGCCATGAAAGAATATGCAATTGAAGTGCTCCTGGAAGATGCTTACCCAGCTTCTGTTTAAGGACTTTCAAGTTTGTAGAATCCACCACCTTCCAAGGCAGTCCATTCCATTGTCAAATAGCTCATTCAGTAAAGAATTTCTTTCTATTGCTTGTTCGAAAGCTCTTTTATTGTAATTTGAATCCATTGGTTTATCTGCTAATCTCAAGCAGCAGAGGAACTTGGCCTGATTTCTTTCTTTCTTTCTTTCTTTCTTTCTTAAAGCATTCCATTTTCTTCCTTTAGCAGGACAACAACAAATTATCTTTTAAAAATCATGTTCACAGAAATAAGGATTTGTATTGTGAATTCTCCAGGTAAGGGATACTGTACACTGATCCTATGTATTTAGCACCCAGGGGTAACAGAAGGATCCATGTCTTGTTCCATGCTAGTCCAAACAGGAACAAGCCTATCCCAACTGGGGCAATGTGAGTTGCACTGTTCAAACCACCAATTGTGGGAATATATACTATGCTACTAACTAGACACATCTCTGTGGCAATATTGCACATAGTTTATGAATTAATAACTAGTTGCTTGTGTGTGTGGAACAACTGCTGGTAAAGCATTTTTTGTCTCCCCCTCCCCAGTGAATGATGCATTTCCAGTTAGTACTGATTTTTCCTCCTTTACTGCTCTAACAAACTTTAAAAGCAAATTTAAGAATAGTGCAAAATAAGTAGGACATTGGCATTCACTAGCTATCTGAGGGCATATGGTAAATCCTTTGTTCATTAAAAGAAAAAGATTTCCCTAGTTTCAAAAACAAGGGATGTTCTTGCACTTTTAGACATCTTCAACACAGAAAAATAACTTCAAAATGATCGGCTTCTAACCTTTCAATCTGCTTGCCCTTTGACTGGGCTAGTGATCAGAAATTAAGCTGAAAACTTAATCTTGGACTGACATTCTGTATTTTTGCAGGCTTGGCAGCTAATGATAATTCTATATATAAATGATCCATATCCTCTGCTGAACATGACTTTCAGATCACTTAGCAATTATAAAAAAGGTCTGTACCACCCACGTGATACATTTTAGCAACAAGAATAGCTCAAGCATAAATGTAAAAACTGCTAGCTGACATTTCCAGGGAAAATTTCCCAGGACGTCATAGGGTGTTTCACATCAGGGATGGAAGTTACATGTTTCTGAGGTACTTGTAACCTTCTGAGGAGGCCCCTGTAGCCCTTGGATTCCCAGACACCTGAATAATAATAATAATAATAATAATAATAATAATAATAATAATAATAATTCATAGAATCATAGAATCATAGAATTGAAAGAGACCGCAAGGGCCATCCAGTCCAACCCCTGCCATGCAGGAAATCTAAATCAAAGCATCCCTGACAGATGGCCATTCAGCCTTTGTTTAAAAACCTCTAAGGAAGGAAAAGCCCATCCAATCACGAAGAATCTGGACAGGTTACAACAGTAAGGAAAATACATAGCAATAACAATAGAATAAAAATAACATAACAATTTACAATAATAATAAATAGCAAGAAGAATGCATAGCAAATAATAACAATAATAGCAATAAAAACTGCATAACAATTAACATATCAAATCAATACAACTTAAAATTAATCCCCAAATACATAGCAAATAATAACAAAAATAACAGCAAATCAAAATAGCAATAAATAGCAAAAACTGACAATGTCTAACTCTCTCCTGGCAGCAGCAATATAATACAGTGCAAAATGCAAGATGACAATAACAACAAAAGACTTTTTTATGGGCCAAAATGTTTTCTTCAGGTGGCAATAATCTCTAAGGAGGTGTATTTTGGTCGATAAACACTGTTGGGGAGGAGGGGGTTCAAATCCAAACAGCAAAAAGTTCAGGCTAGCAACCTGTTCAGTAGTTACACAGCCATAAATTGGATTTACAACCTCACAATTATTGGGATTCATATCTACAATCATTACATGACTGGACCTAAGGCCTACCTTTTCAGTGAGGAACAGCTGAAAGATTTCCAAGTCATTGGGGATTGGGAAATGAAGTCTGCAGAGCTTTCTTAATTGTGGGATGCACTGAGAGAAACAGTTGCGGTAGGACCCCTTCAAGATGCCAGCCACAGATGCTGGCAAAACATCAGGAAGAAACTCTTCTAGAACACGGCCACATAGCCCAAAAAACCCACAAAAAACTATGGATGCTGGCCATGAAAACCTTCACATTGACAAACCAATTTTTTTCTTCTCTCCCATCGAGAACTAGATGCGATTTAAATAAAAATTCTTTTCAAAAGTCCCACTTTCAAAAGGTTATTTTTTCTCTCCCTGTCAAGAAGTATTTTTCACAGATTTCTTGAATGCAAATAAAAGGCAAAGGAAGCGAACATTTACACTAATTACCTGGCATTTCAAACTCAGTTAGCATGTCAAAAGGAAGTTTGGCAGAGGTTTAAAGAACATTCCTCTGCTAGAAAAACCTAATATTAAAAACCAAAATTTTTACTCGTTGATCGAGAAGTGCTCATAATTTCTTCTCTTCAAAAAGCTTTCGAAATCTTCAAATGACAGCTATTTCCTCTGTTTATCGAATTTTGATTCTTTACATCACTATTTACCAGTACCCTAATCTAGCGTGCCTTGGAAAACCTTTCATGTGGAGTGCACTCTGGCTGAAAAGGTAGGGGCTGGCAGGATGGCATTGTCAGACCTAGCTACAATGATGTAACTCTGTTAGATCTGGCTATAGTGATATAACTCTGTCATTGTAGTTATGTCTAACCATGCAGGATAGCAACCACAGTTTAAAATATCATTAAAATATAATGAAACATCATTACTAGGCATTGCTGATCCCATCCACCAAAGACTGGGATGTACTGAAGATAGCCCACTTACCATCTCTTGTTTTAGATTTCCCCTTCTAGTAGGGCTGGTTTTGCTTCAGGTGCCAGATTCTGATCAACGTGGTGGTGCTGGTGGGGCAGAAAGAGTAATTCCTTGGACATTTCCCTCTCCTGAGGACAGTTGTGTGTGTTCCAGGCAAGCTGATCGGCATCATGTCAACTATTCTCCTATCTTTGGGTGCAACAGAGAATGATGTCTCATTTCTAGTGTTGAATCAAAGCTTGCTGGCCATGGGATTCAGAAAGTTGTAGTCCAAAGTAACTTGTTCAAAACTCTATGTTCAATGGAGATTCAATTGTGGAATTATTCAGCTTCTGGAAGTGTAATAATGGATGCCATCTTGTCTTCCCCGCCAGTAACAAATTGTGTTGGGTTGGCCCTGACTCTTATGGAAGACAGAGGTGGACATCTGACCTGCCAACCACTCCCAGATGCTAAAGCAAAGGACAACAGCTATAGCTTCATGTGTAGCAGACCTGTGGTTAATGGTGGGAGTTTTGATCTTTTAATATGCATAGTTGGAAAAATAGTGGCTTTTTAGGAGAAGGGGGCATTGCTAGAGAGAATAAAAGCAAATCTTTGGCTAAGAATTCTGCATAACCTCTAGGTAAAGCTTCTTAGAGTGTTCTTAATTTTTTCTCCTGTTTTTCTAAAGAGGTTTAGCATTTATGCCCATTTAAAAGTATCTTTGCTTCCACAATGAAATGGGATTATAATTATGGTAGATAGTTTTAAAGCTATAATGTCAAAAAATGCCTGAGCAGACTGGTGAGCTAGTCTGAAGCAAAAGAGTACTGATTTCAAGGGTCATGTGTGAATAAAATTCAGCCACAGACCTGCTCTTTTTCCTGACAAAGAGATTAATACAGGGAAAAGAAATGGGTGAAGTCACCTGCAAGACTAGTGTAATGCTATGGCCTAACACAGTAGGAGATACATATATGCTCAATTCCCCACAATTATCTGAGGTCAGAGTGGTGCTTAAGTCTGAATTCCAGATTTTTTCATTTTCATATTGGTAAGCACCATTTTCTTTGTATGTGTGACTAGCACAAAGAGAGTTAATTTTTAATTTTTCACTTGGCAGCACAACCAAATTATTGCCTTCCAATCTCCTGCTAAGCACTGGCAAAATGCCTTCTCAATGGAAAATTACCTCATCAAATCCTATTATTTAAGAGAACAGGAGCTGGCAATTGCCTTCATGATCTTGACCTACATCTGTGCTATCTATATTGTCAAAGATCAACAAACTTGTTTACGAAGCGCTGACTGAGATCAGTACCAAACCGAACTTGCTCCAAATCACATTTTATTTTTGCTTGTCCTATTTGTCTCTTAGAGCCCTGCCGTACTACACTGTTATAGTGTTATCTTCCACTGTAACTGCCATGGAAATATTCTGTGGTATTCTGAGGTTGGTAGTTTAGTGTGGCCCAAGGAGCTCTCTGGCTGAGAAGTTTAAATGCCTCTCCCTCAACTACAAATCCCAGGATTCTGTACAATGTTGCCATGGCAGTTAAAGTGGGATATAGTGCTATAACAACATAGTATAATAGGGACCTTAAAAAGAGCTAAGATAATTAATACTATAAATAGTAAACAATACTGCAGCAAGAGAAAGGGGAGTAAGAAGATGCTAGTAGTCAAATATTTTGAAACAAGACCAATCCAAGAAGCAGTACACAAAATGCCTGCTTGGAAAAAGAGATCAGAGGTAGTGCAGGCCCAGGATGGACTTCTCTTGGAAGAAGTAAACACAGTCTGCATAAAATGCAAATAAATTTAAGCCATGATTATTTGGTACTCAATGTTTTTTATAGCTATATCATAAAAAGTACTGCAACTTGACTGATATCAAAAAGATCCTTCCATGGGTAGTTGCTGGAAAACTAGAAGATTGCTGTACCTGAGTGTAATGTAATATGTTTCTCATGTCCAGAATATAATTTTATAGAATATAATGCTAATTGTGCCACTGGAAGTGGCACTAGATTTTAAGAAATGAAGAAAAGGATGTGTGTGTGTGTGTGTGGGGGGGTGTTGGTGTGGCTGCAGTATTATCAGGAAGTGAGATTGAAACTTTGCATCACCAACTGTGATCCTATTGATACAGCACCACTGCCATTGGCTTTGGCAAGAAAAGTGTTCTCATTGGGGTCAGTGGAAGCCTTCCTCCAAGACTGACAGAAACACAGAAGCATTGCAGAGTTAAACTTTGCCTCCATGTGATTGATGGTCCTGATGCAGATCACTGTCTGCAGTGTTCCAATGAGCACTGTGATACTTGCTATATTGCCCCATAGTAGGGTTGCCAGGTTGAGACTATCCCAGGCACTGGGATTTCAGGACCCAAACCTGTGATCTTGTTGATGTCATTAAGCATGATCTATTAAGCATGAACCATAAGTGAACAGAATATACCAGATCTAACAACTGAAGAAATTATAAACATACAGTGGGCCCTTGGTATCTGCTGTGGTTTAGTGCCAGGACCCTGCATGGATACCAAGATCCATGGATGCTGAAGTCCAGTCGTATACAATGTCATAGTAAAAAGTGTTCCTTATATAAAATGGCAAAATCAAGGTTTGCTGTTTGGATTTTAATCCCCCCCCCACTTTTTTCCATAGTTGAATCCTTGGATATGTAGGGCTAACTGTATGAACACACTTTTCAAGAAGCACCCTGGTCCTTGGATTCTTCTCCCTTGCCATAAGGAGAAGAAGGCCCTGAAATCTATTGACACTACTACACAGTCTCTGCATGTGGACTCCCTTTATTTCCTCCACAGTAGATCCATCAGCAGCTGCTCAGGGCCTGTCACCCTGAATTGATTGATTATTACTGGTGTGGTTTAGTTCAATGCTTATATTGGCTTACTCAAGTTTCTACTCATCGTCTACAGTTAAGTCTTTGATCTCCTGAATGTATTGGTTTGATGTTCAAATAGTCTCACCAATAAAGTTGAAAAGTGATTTATATCAAGGTGTGGATTGGATATGAGTTTAGCTGCCTGGGTAGACACACATCTGAATGTGTGCTGAGTTTAGAACAGACCTTTCTGTGTGAGCTTGTTGAAGGCTTTAGAGGGCTAACAAAAGCACTAGTGTGGGAAGAGAAAAAAGAATCACTGCTCTTCAACAAGCTGAACATGTGTATCCTTTGAGCTAACAGAAATGCAGTTGTAAAGCAGTATTGCTCAATTACCTCTAGCTAAAAATACATCCCTAGTTGGATATTGACAAGCCAAAATCAGCTTGAGTGGCCATGTTAGGAAAAAGATAAATGGGAAGTGCTGATAATTAAAAGATGAAAAGGAGGAAATATTAGCCCAGGACTTGGAGTTCCAGTAAATGCGCAACTAAGATGGATGGGATAATCTTTGTTTCATGATACAGGAAGGCTTTTACTTTTTGAACAGAAACTGACAAAAAAATTGTATAACCACAGCTGTCCTAGGTACCATGTAATAGATAAAGAATTTCAATCACAAAGTGATCCAAAGTTTTCATTATGTGATTATTTAATTTTGATAAGAAAGCATTCGAGACAAGGCTATTGAAAGAAAGGGGTATAAAAGTGAAGAGTTGACCAAAAAGTGAAGGGACAAGTGTCAAATATAATTGGTTGCATCTAATTATCTAAAATAACTGGTGATGCTGATTTAATTGAAGCAACATTTTTAGCTTCAAAAAACTCCCTGGCCAACTGACTCCAGGATTGTCCATGTTTCATCTTTGAGGGCTTGCTGTAGTTGATGGAAAAGTTCAGGATTAATTTCTACTTGATGACTGGAGGACTCAGCAGCTCTCTTTGTGAGGTTATACAGTCTGTTCATACTGAGCCATCATTATTTGGTAAAGAGCCCCTGTGGCTGAAGTTTTGTGGGCAAATGCATGGCATTGCATGGTATGTTGCTGTAGCCTTGGCAGCAAAGGTACTGAAGCAAAGCCTCGAGGCTCACACCATGCCTTGGGATTTACACGGCATGCCTGGGGGGGGGGGGGTCTAGAGTAATGTAGACAATAAAACTGAGTTGTGGTCTGGATTTCTGTTCTTGAATGCTGTCTGTAAAATTCTGGTAAAACCTAACACAGTATTAGTGCTTGCTAGTATTATTGAAGGGGAGGGAGGAATTCACAAAAGTTCTCGTGTAGTCTGTAATAACATGCTTAGGTGTTAAACTTCAGCATCGCATGGACTTTGGCCCTAGGCTACCATGAAACTTATTTTTGTGATCATAAGCTGTCATATGAACTGTATGGAGAAAGGATTGCTTTCCTGCTATATCATAGGGCATGTTTGGGTTTAATGTATTATCTCACAGAGTAAGTAAGTTAAATTGTGTTCAGTGGGGATTGTCCTAAGGCTAGAATTTTAATACTTTCAATAAACCTAGAGATAATTTATACAAATAGCAAGCATCTTACTTACCTGTGACTGAACAGGGGACTAGAATTACAAAATACCAACACCCATTATTCTTATTTGGAGTTTATATGTATGCCAGCAATATGCCATTCTACCTACTGATCTGTGTGTAAATTGTTCAGTGCAAGTTTAATGGTGTTCTAGCCCTTAGTGATTTTAGTAATTTATAAAACTCCTCCAAGAGAATGTTGATTCAGATTGCTTGTCAGTCCACTACCATACCAAGCTGAACAAAGGTCATCATGTTAATCCTGATGTTGAGCAGTAACTATACAGGATACCAATTACTAGACTAATTGCTGTGGGTGCAACAGAGGATTCCTATACCTTTAATCTGGGAATCTACCCATTATTGGAATCTAAGTTTCATTAGGAAAGTGTTAGTCATGTAAAATGCCTATGGCAATGAAGATGGATCTTCTTGTCCAGGAACAATAAGAAAAAAGAGTTTGTGTGAATGATTTGGGTCAAGGCTGTGATGTGAAGTAATGAAACCATTGTGCTCATACCAGTTTCCCAGCTTAAATTGCTCCCTGAAGCATCTACTATCTATAGAGGAGGAAAAGGGAACAATACCTGTGCCATAGGTTCTGCCCTGTACAGGGAGTAGCATCTCTGAGACGGCAGTGAAGCCAAGGAATAGGTTGGATTTATCTTCTTATCCCTCCCGCATTTAAATCCTCATTTCTATAGATGCTTCCTCATGATGAAAATTCAACTGGGAGTTCTAGTAGCTCCATCCTAACATGTAGTGGATCTGTCAATTTCTCCTCCTCTTAGGTTATTCACACTTGGACTTATGGGACAGTCAGACTACAGTGGTGGAAGTACAGGGGACTCATACTCACAGGTCAAGGGCTATGTTATTTACAGTATGACTAGTATCTTACAGAGGTAGAACTTGTGAACCCATGCACATTTTAAGTCAGGATTGCCAAAATATTCTTTCTTGGTTCTCCAGGAATGAAACTCCTTTTTATTTAGGTTTAATACTCGGTGAACCAGTTCCAGGATATCTCCTTAAAATGTTTTAGATCAGATTTGATTTCAAGTTGCTACTGAATGTACTGAGAAACAGATATAATGAATAATTTAAAATATTAAAATATAGTATTTTAGCACCTATAAGCCTGCATAGGTCCTTTATTAAAGGTAGCTATAGAAATCTGTTATTCTTAAAAGGGGTTGCACCTTTTCTTCATTAAACATAAATATGTCCACACATTATATTCCACTTATTGTGCTTATTGTCAATAGCACACTTATAGGTTAAATATGTAACAACAGTATCAGTGTCCATATCTTGCCATTGCATAACTTTCTTACCTAATCTGTTTGCTTCCAATTAGATTTACCTTTACTGGAATATAGGGCAAAGGGCATTTGCTATACCCAGACCTTTCAATTTGCTCTGAAATAGTAAAGGAACACATTGGAAATCTACAATGAAGAGAAAGGTTTGCTTGTGACTTGCATTAGCGTGACAAAATCCTGATAGGCCTGTTGTGTTTTTCAGACCCCAGATGGGAAAGCAAAACAGTGAAAAGAAATAGTCTTACCAGCAACCTTTATTCCACTTCTCATATCTTTAAATGACCCATACATTTTTTTTTAAAAAAAACCCCAAACCCTTAATATTAAGTGTTGGGACAAAGGTAGCCTGCAGTCTGTATAGAATTATTCAAATGAAGCAGATTTGAATCTAGTTTGCATAATTCAGTGTGCTTCTGCTGTGCAGAAGAAGAATAGGGGACTTGAGGGACCATTGCCTTTCCAGCCATTACAAATCTTAGTCTACTTGCCCCAGCCATTGCCAGTATAATTTTATACCTTCCTCAGGAGTTCATAGGGAGGAGATTTTGTTTAAATAAGAAAAGAAATCAGAGGTGCTCAGCGCTTAGTGTTTTGAAACCAGTGCCAAATTCCAGACGTTTGTGGTATTTGCTTAAAACTCAGCACTCAGACATACACAGCTGCATGTGAGCAGAAGAGTTCCAACATCTGTTTAGTGCAAATAGGGGTCCCTCCAGATGTCAGACTCAAAGTCCCAGCAGGCTTAGCCAGAGCAGACAACAGTGAGGAAGGCTGCGACTTGCAGCCCAACAACAATTCATTTTAAACTATTATAAATAATTTAATCTGTCTTTTTGGACTTGTTCAATTGTTTCATATGTTTTTAACCTTTTAAAATAATTTAAATTATTCACACTGTTTTAAACTGTCAGATTTGTTTTCTTGTATGCCTCTGGATAAGGGCAGGATATAAATACCTTAATCAATAATAAATGAATAAACATCTGGTAGGGCACACAATTCCCACCACTTGCCTTATGCATTGGTTTTTGAAAGATAAACTGTTTATTGAAGAAGCATTGACTGATCTAATTTAGTCACCTTTAGAATTGATAAAAGTGGTAGCACAATGTTGATGTTTCCAGTACTCCTTTCTGCTGCTTTTCTATTCCTTCTCCCTAAAGAATCTGTTTTCTGTGGCCACTGAAAATGCTTGTAAATACACAGGAAATTATGCTTCCACACTACCCCATATTGGCACTTTGGTACCGCTGTAATTGCCATGGTTGCTTCCTACAGGATCCTGTGATTTGTAGTTTGTTGAGTCCCTAAAGCCCTCTGGTAGACCATTCTAAATAACTCATAAAACTACAAAGGCCAGAGTTCTGTAGGATAGGATCAGGACAGCTAAAGTATCAAAGCACTACAATTGTGTAGCATAAAAGAGACCTGTTGATTCATCTGGCCTAGAGTTGTCAGTTCTATTGGCAGCAGAGATTCGGGCAGGTTTCTTTTTTTTAGCCCTACTCAGTTATCTTTGTTGATCTGTCAGCCAGATACTAGTCAGGCCTGTTCCTACTTAGCTTCCAAAATCAGGTGAGAATGGGTGTGTCCAGAGTGGTATATACATTATTGAGCAGTGTGTCACCTTGGCATAAGGGTTCCCCCCCCTCCATTTATTTCTTTTATTTAGAAAAAAATCTATGGAGGATTTCGTCCCTTCTTGGTTGTGCATAATGCTGGTTTGTCTACATAAAGAATGATACTGATCTCTCAACATCAGTAAGGAGTAGTGATATGAAATAGCGGGTTACTCAAAGTGACTGTTACACTTTATACCTCTTTTATCCTAATACTAGGATTAGCCTCCAATCCAGATACATTTAAAAGAAGAAGAAAAAAATTCAGATAATTTGTACTTTTGAAAATAATTTATTACTGAAACAAATAAGTTAACATTTCATAGAAATGATAAAACATATCTCTACTGTGTAAACAGAACACTGTTTTAGAGATCAATACTTTAAATAACATTCATGTGAACCAACCCATCCGGCAAACAAAAATAATCAAATCACTATGTTTTTCATTGGTAAGGCACTCTATACTGTTCACTGAACAGTATAGAGCAGAAGATGAGTTATGGATAGTGTAGTGGCAAAAATGACATTTTGTTTATAATTCAGACATCATTGGTGCTCATTACATCTTCCCGTTTGACATTCTGTCCTCACCAATTTGCCATTTGCCCAACAGACTGAATGTATGTAATATAACAAAGATCCCACTGAAAATCTGACACGTTGTAACTCTCAAACCCTATAAAGGCAAGTGATTAAAATCAAGACGCAAAAGGGCTTAAAAATCATTTGGGACCAAACTGGCTTCTATTAGATTTTACTAGCTTATCAGTTAGTCTACCCTGAGGCAATCTACAACCCCCAACTTGTTTTGATTTTACATCAGAGTAAAGGGTTTAAGCTTCAATGATAGCTTCTAATAAACTTAATTTAATGAAAAACATATGTAGATGATAACAATCATTTCATTAAAACAATGATATATTTTTCATTGTGTTCTGCCACTTTCTGGAGTATATGGAATGTATTTTCAAAAGATGGTAGTTACATGTCAGGCAGTCCATTAAATAAATTGGTTGCCTTTATACCCTTCACTTTTATATCTTCATGCCATGTGATAATATTTCATCTCTAGTAAAATGTATGGGCTACATTCAGACTAACTTGGTTATATCTGGGTCACATGAATTACCATAGAAAATTATTCAAAACTAACTTGCCCCACTGACTTCACAGTATCATAAATATATTATCTTGAGTGACTCAGCTTGCATTGCTTTTGATGCAGCACACTAATGCAGCTAGTCTTTTGGAAACGGATTTCTGTACCTCATCTGACTCCAGCTCTATGGAAAATAGGCCTGTCAACTTTTAAGCTATATCTTATCATATATCTTTAACAATATTCTGACATGATCGATAACAACTGATGCTTAATCCTGACGCCAGCACAAAAAACACCCTCTATATCAAGAAAGGCTTCTATTGATATATGTCTTTTAGTAAGTGAAACAAGTCCATTTGGAAGCTCTATATGGAATATACCAATTTTGATCTAGAAGAAACATGATTATGAAGAAACAAAGAACCCTGTCAACCTCCCCAATAATAGCACTATGATTACACTTTAGTGGTCATGGTTCCATCCTATGTAATAGCATTTTCAAGAGGGATACTTGGAATTCTCATCCAGAAACTCCTTATACTACAAACTGTAAAATTCCATAGGAGACAGCCATGACAGCTGAAGTGGAATCATACTGTTAAAATTGTGTACCATGAAAGGGCTCAGAGTTCACTGAACACCTCACAGGACAATGGCCATAGACTTCAACTGGTTACATGATATGTTGGATACATATCTGATTTTTAGTAGGAAAGACAATAGAACAAAGTGGAGTGTTCATTCAAATTCTAAACATATGAAAGACACAAAAGTTTCCAGACTAGCATGGACATCCAAACCAGTTTTGCAATCTAAGCCTAATCCTTTGAGACTAGTCTCTACAGACTAGATTATCAAGAGATTCCAGAGTACATTGTATTGACTACACTGTGAAGACCATGATTCTCCCTCAGTTTGGCCAGTTATAGAATTAATATAACACAGTTAAAGAAAATAGAATTACTATAGATTTGAGCAATATAACAAAGTGTTACAATCAGTCTTCTCAATTATTCACACAGCATTATAGATTAAATAGAAAGGCATCTTCCACTGGCTCGGCATACATTGATGACTAGCTTCCAGAGCAGTTCAGTTTTGGATTGAGCTGAAGGACATACAAACCCTTGAGCACAGAATCTGAAGGCAACTTTAGGGTTGCTTCTCAGGAGAAAAAAAGGAAGTGATAACAAATAGTCCAAAGAGAACTGGCAATTCATTCATTGTCTTCAAGCAGTCTTTGTAAATTGTTCTGTATCTTTAAGAAAGGAAAATACAAAAGAAAGAAAATGGACAAAAGTTGTTCCCACTGTTGCAATGCATAAACTAACAATGATTGCTTTTGCAGTTCTCTATATTCACCTTTTCCAGTTTGATAAGATTAGCTGTTAGCTCTTCACAGAAACCATCAGCATTAAGGTGCAGATGAGATGCCAAGCCTTCTTGTAGTGGATGTCTTGACATACAAGACATGGACGGGGGAAAGGAAAGAGAAGACAATTAATTTTATGTCATTTAAAACAACCAGAAACAAAGTTTTAGGGAAAATTCTCCCATAGCAGCAAACATATATATTTTCAATCTCAAAACACCAAACAGCAATGAAAGTAACAGCAGAAACAAAATTAGCCAATGAAGCAGGGTGACAGCATATACACCATTGCAGTTAATAAAATCTGGACTCAGTGATAGATTCAAGATAAAAAAGGTCCATCTTTAGGGCCTGCTTGAAGACCAATAATGAGATAAATCAATTTGGACAGTTTCACAAACAGGGGACACTGTTGAGAAGACCCTATTAAATTTAATAGATAAAAATGGATTAAAAAAAAAGAGTTTGAATAACTGAATGACAGAAATGTGCGATTGGGTTTAGAATGATCAAGTATATAGCAGTGAAACAGAACATTGATTGCCATGGCAGCATTTCTTGGACTCCTGTGATTGTAGTTGGTGAGGCACTAGAGCAGTGATGGCGAACCTATGGCACACGTGTCAGAGCCCTCTGTGTGGGCACATGTCCCGTCGCTCCAGCACAGAGTTTGCCAGAGTTTGTTACTAGAAAGCCAGAGGGACATGGCACTTTGCAATAAATAAGTGGGTTTTGGATTGCAGTTTGGGTACTCAGCCTCTAAAAGGTTCAGCATCACTGCACTAGAGCTCTATGGCTGAGACCTCTAGCTACTCCTCCCTAAACTGCAGATCTCAGGATTCCATAGGATGAAACCATAGCAGTTAAAGTGGAATCATAGTCCTTATAACTGGGTGAAGTGAAAGGGCCCTGTGTCCAATATAATACATGTAGCTTGCATGGTATATTGGTTTGAGTGTTGGATTATGACTGTAGAGACCAGAGGTCAAATCTCCATTTAGCCATGAAATCCAGCTTAGGGTTGCCATAAGTCAGAAATGACTTGAAGGTACACAACAATAGCAACAGCAGCAGCAGCAACAACAGTAAATTGAGAGAGACAGAACATTTAGACAAAGACAATACCATCTTACTTAATATATGAATCCCTGAAGGAAGCCATGGAACCAAGTTGGTCTTCTAGCATGTGGATTTTATATCTCATGTAGAATGTGGAGAAAATGAGTACGCAAACACTGCAAGAGAGGTGTGGTGAGGAACAGAAAAAATAAACATGTGACTGCTTGATATCTTAATATGAAAGCATACTGAGAAAGTGTTGTTAAATTGATTTAGCAATGCTTAAACTGTGAAGGATTTAAGTTTATTTTCTGTCTCAGTCAAGCTGACGTGCTGCAATATAAGGCAGCAAAGCTTAACCAAGGAAAAGGGCTTTTAGAATTGTCTTTGACATATTTCCCCTCCTGGAAGTTTTAATACAGGCATGGGGAACCTTTGCCCCTGGGGACTGATGCATTTTACTGCACAACATAGCAAGCATTTCCCACTGATGTTTCATAGCTGCTGGCTTCACCACTCCCCCTTAGCTGCATTTTGGGTTGTGATGCTGCTGGCTGTTCTTACTGACCTGTAATCCTTGAAAATATCTCTCAATCTACTTTTAGTTAGCCTCCAGGAATTTGGCAAAATGCTTCTGGAAAACTATATAAGCATATTATCCATAACACAAAGCTGAACAATTTAGAAAAGGTCATTTTCCTTCTCCCTCCTTGTTCCCTCAGTAGAAAGTTTTTCCTGTGGAACATACTGAGTATTTGGTTGGTGTGTAACAAATAAGGGTGGCGGGGGGGGGGGGGGGAGGAATGTGTAAGCCATTTATTTAACCACAGGAAGCCCAACTTTCTGAGTACATCCCAGATTTATACCAGTGCAGTCCTCACAAAAATAGGGTATGTTGATAGGTGGTTTTCACAGAATTATATAGTGAAAGAATATATGGTTCACTTACAGAACTGCATAGAGAATAAGTATGTGGTTCACAGACAAGAACCTTTGGTAATTCAATCGGTAGAAGAATCCAAGGACTCCAGGTGAAACTATGGGATGAACAAAATATTCATGACTGCCAACATAGATCATGAGATACATCTGAAAATGTCATAGCTGAACACCTAGTGGGAGACTAGAACTGCCAAATAGAGATAAGATCCCAGTTTATATTAGTTGTCCCCCCCCCCCCTTAGTGAATTAAAAATAATAATACAGTGTGGTAATGCAGGTTGTGTGACCTCTTTGTGTTGCTGCTCAGTTGGAGGGGGTGGCGGAGACAGGACTCAGTTGGTGTTTAGCCCCACTCTCCTTGCCTCTCTGATGGTTCTTCACCCCCCAGCTGAGCAGCAACACAAAGAGGATAATCAGGGAATGAAAAGACAAGAAGAAACAGGGTGGCTTTCATACCAAGAAAAGATGTAGTAAAAGTAGTCAGAGAATACAATGCAAAATCAGACAGAATCATTTCAGTAAGGCTCCATGCTAAACCTATGAATATCACCATAATTCAGGTGATGCACCAACCACAGAGGCAGAATAGTAAGAAATTGATAGATTCTATGAAGGAGAGTATAGGAAGAAATTGACAGCACACCAACACAGGATATCCAGCTGATAATTGGAGATTGGAATGCAAAAGTTGGATTCAAAGAAGAATCAAAAACAGTAGACAGATTTGGATTAGGCAAAAGAAATGAAGCAGGTGAACATCTGATAGATTTTTGTGAAGCCAACAATTTATTCATTGCAAACACATGTTTCATACGACCAGAAAGAAGGCTGTACATATGGACATCACCAGATCGTCAACACAAAAATCAAACAGATTATATATTGGAAACGGAACTCTATACTGGTGGCCAAGACTAGACCAGGTGCCGATTATGGCACAGATCACAAATTACTCACATCAAAAATAAGAGTAAGACTCAAGAAGAAAACAAAACCAAAATATGATCTAAATAATATCTCAACAGAATTTACTGACAACATAAGAAACAGATTCACACTACTAAACATAATAGACCGAGAACCAGAGGCACTATGGTCTGAAGCCAGGGACATAATAAAAGAAGAATTTAGACAGACACTTTCAATAAACAAAAAGAAAGAGAAAAAACATTGATGACAAAAAAAAATACTACAAGCAATAAAGAAAAGAAGAGAAGAAAAACAAAAGGGAAATAGGAAGAAACTAAGAATTATGAATGCAACAGTACAAAGGCTTGTAGATAGGAAGAAAATCCATTCATTTGAGATGTGGTGTTGGAGAAGAGTACTGAGGATCCCATGGACAGCCAAAAGGACAAACAAATGAGTCCTATAGCAGATCAAGCTGGAAACCTCCTTGGAAGCCAAGATGACCAAATTGGAAAAGACAATTATGCTGGGAAAAGTGGAAGGAAGTAGGAAGAGAGGAAGGCCACATGCCAGATGGATGGACTCTATTAAGGGGGTCACAGGTATGGGGTTGCAGGAATTAAGCAGAGCAGTGGAGGACAGAGAGTCTTGGGAGTTTATCAGACAAGGGAAATTGGAAGTATAATCCAATGGCAATCTGAACACAATCATGGGGTTTAACGTTATTGCGTGATAACCCACTACATGCAAATTTGGGCAATGGGAAGTCAGTCCGAACGCAATCATGGGGTTTCATGTTATTGCGTGGTAGACTGCCACATGCAAATTCGGGCAATGACATACTATTTTTGGGCAATGGGGAGTCAGTTTGAATGCAATGCACATTCACGTAATTGCACTAAACTAGCGACCTTAAGTGAATGCGTTCTGGCCCCACTTTCTTTTCATCCGAATTTAAGAGAAATTCCTCCTGTTTGATAAACTCCTTGGAGATGTCTCACCCATAGGGTTGCATGAGTTGAGATCGACTCAAGGGCAGTTAACAACAAAATGCAGGTTATGTTTTTTTAAACTTTGCGTATTTTAATTTTTTTATTATTATTAAAACTATTCTACACAGATTCAGATTGACAGCCTTGCATATTCCACATCATATAAAATGCAATATACACAACTGAAAGTTAACTGTGTGTGAAAAAGTATAAAAAGATTCCACTTACATTTCAACTTAATCAACTTTCTATTGTATCTAGTTCCACAGAACATTTGCCTAGCTCTATATTCACAACTTCTGATTCTTTAACTTTTTATAGTCTCAACACTTTTAGCTAACTGGCTTTGTCTGCTATACCACATGAATACAAGATATGCTAAATCAGTGGAGCCTGTTGCTTATTGTAGTTGCATCAGCACTGGACACTTTTACAGCTAAGGAAGTCTTGATTAAAATCTACTGTTTAAATATGTGATTAACAGATTAGCAAGCTCATGTTCTCAGCCATATGGGAGATAGCATTCAAAGTGTAAACTAATCTGAACTGATTATTCAAATTTTCCAGTTTTGGTGGGTTCAGCTCCAAGCAGGAGGAAAGGGCTGTGGGAAAACCTCCAGCCCAGGTAGTAGAGTAGAAGCTTGCTGCAATTTGCAAGCCATAATTGATTTGTTTCTGCAACTTGCTGTGATTTTTCCAGGGGAATCTATGTTTTTACTTCCTCTTTTCCTTGCATTCATTGTGGCACTAGGCTCTGCTTTGAATTCAGCTTCTGTCTAGAAGTAAGTAGGCTAGAATCAAATGTTGCTTATCTGATTTCTCTAAGTAAGTGAGACGGCATAACTCCCTTGTTTCACCTTGATTTAGGAACAGCCCATTTAGCTAAGAACTGTGCCTTAATTTCCAAACAGAAAAATATGTTCTCTGCATGTTTGAACTATAAGCAGAGAACATCTGTGGTTGAAACTTAATGCATAACCTGTCCCCAGGTTTCAGGTTTTGGTCTGGAAACCTAAGGACCTGGGATGAGCCTAAACTGGTAACTCTAGCAGTATCATACTTTGAGGTAATGAATCTGCCTCAGGTTTGGGGATGCATGTAGAGCTCCATCTATAAGGAAAGTAGAATTGGAGAAAAGCTTCCAGTATGCTGGGAATATCAGCTAAAGGAAACACTGATCTATGTACACTTACCAATCCTTTCGTCACTACTCTCACAAAGAAAAACAAAAAACAAATTATGTATGTTTCCTGGGGGGCTCCTTTCTGTTGCATTCTCTGGATCCTAGCAGATTTTTTTTTTTTGCAAATGCTATCAGCTTTCTTGAGAGACAATATACAGTCTTCCTTCCGATTTCATGGAGATCCATTCCAAACCCCACCCTGCGAAAATGAAAAACTGCGCATATACAAGCCCTATTGGCTTGAATGGAAGTGCACCCCTGTGAGGATGTGCAGGCACGTGCCACAGGTGCACCCCCATTTTTGTTCCCTCCATTTGTCCCCCACGGATAATCAAAGGACATGGATGCAAAGTCCATGAGAATGGAGGAGGACTGTAGGATAGTGGTTTGAGTTCAGGATTAGAATTCTGGGAGACCACAGTTCAGATTCCAGCTCAGCTGTGGAAATCCACTGGGTGATCTAGGGAAAGTCACACTTGCTCAGCCTCAGAGGAAGTCAACAGCAAACCTCTTCTGAATATGACTCTTGCATGAAAACCCTATGAAAGGGTCAACATAACTTCCTCTCAACCAAGGATCACACTATATATACCACACTCACTTCCATGCCAGCATTCTCTGAAGATGCCAGCCACAGCTGCCGGTGAAGTGTCAGGAATAAACTCTTCCAGAACACGGCCACATAGCCCACCCACACCCCCCAAAAAACACAACTATATGCAACAGCTTTTCTATATGCAACAGGCACTTCCCATATGTGGATGGGCAGTTTTGGATTTAACCCATAGTGTTGTTTTTTAACATACTGTAGAGATCTCAGCCTTACTTGTCTACATCAGTCCCCCAGAACTCAATAAATGTGGATTGTGTTTATTTACCGTTTCTTGAAGTATTCCTGACTTTATCATCACACAAACATTTAGACTGTAAATCTGCATGCAGAGGATTTGTCTCCATCTTGGATGCTTTCAGATGAGCCTGGGTGCCAACTATGTGATAATCTGTGGAAGAACAAGAATTGTAAGTGAAAAGCAGAAGCACGGAAAGCATTATGAACAACTTAAGAAATACTTGAACTTGCACTTGAAGGATGAATTTGTAACACAAAGATGAGACTTTACACAATCAGGTTTCCTTGGTGCTATGAAGAGCCAGTGTGGTGTAGTGGTTTGAGTGCTGGACTATGGTCTAGAGACCAGGGTTCAATTCGCAGCTCAGCCATGAAACCCACTGGGTGACCTTGGCCAAGTCACATGCTCTCAGCCTCAGGGGAAGGAAGTGGCAAACCTCCTTTGAACAAACCTTACCAAGAAAACCCCATGATACGGTCACCTTAGGGGTTGCCATAAATTGGAAACAATTTGAAGGCACACAACATACACATGACAGTGCTTAGCAAATTATTAAAATTAGTTATTTAAATTAGTTTAAATTAAATTAAACTAAATTAAAATTGGTTATTTAAAAATCATCTGAATGCTACATGCTCTTCTCCCATCTACCTAATTTTTTTCGTTAATGCGCACACCAAAGCATGATGTGTAGCAGAGGACACTCTGAAATGTGAAATATCCTTATGCACACAAATTACTGAGGCCATATCTGCATAACTCTAACAATTAGCTTTAAAGGAATCAAGCAATTAGCCTTGTTAAATTAAGTTGCAATGTGGCTGTTATAACATTCTGATTGGGAAAAGGCATTAATTATTAGCAACTAGTTATTTGCAGCTAGTTACTTCTAAGTTCTGGTTAGTAGGTGAGAAAACCTTCAACCACAGTTTGATTTTGCATGTTTGGACCAAGGGCTTGTCTACACCAGGGAAAACTCTGAATTCAACCCAAAGCCAGTGCTGCAGTACTCATGACATGGCCACTTCTGGGTTCCTTAACCTAACTTTGCTCCGAACTAAGCAAAGTCAGGAGAAAGCCCAATGTTTCCCAGAAATTCTGGAATAACAGGGTTCTTTTGGCATGTGAACAGCTGGACTGGGTCCAATTTGGTCTGATCCATTGTCCAAATGACAAGAGCCATACCATGCCCCTGAGCAGCACAGGGAAAGGTGATGGCCTGTTTTAAGAGCCACTTGCCACTTCCTCATGGGCAGGAGCTCCATATAAAGCCTATCATGGCATACCACCACTTCTGCTGAGGACAGAAACGGGTGTTCAGACATGTGATCAACAAGTCTGGGTGTCTGTTTCTGTCCTCAGCAGAAGCGGCAGCACAGTAGGTTTTACATGGAGCTCCTGCCCATGAATAAGCAGTGCCAGTGGCTTTGAAAAGAGGCTGCTGCCTTTCTGATAAAGCAGTTCCCTGCAAATACCTGGCTGTTGCCATTGCTTTTGCTGATGTCAGAACAGGCTGCCCATGTGATCAATGAGGAGTGGGCTGAGTGACCTTCCCTCCTTTTTGACCAGATGTCTGGGTACCCAAAGGCTTCTAATATGAATAGTCTTGAAAGAATGCATTATGCAAACCTTGAAAGTGTTCCAGTTCTGGAGTCTGAGAACCAGTGCTGCTGGATTCTTCCATCTCATGCCTGCGTTGGTGGATGATGCCATCCAATTCAGAAAAATCTTCATTGAAATCCTAGAAAGGGTTGGTGCATCAAAAATATCAGGGTATTAGCTATTTCCCCTCCTGCTTGCCTTCAGTAATTTGTTTTAAAACCAGCATAGTATATTCATAATGAATTCTGTGTACATCTGCTCAAAAGGCACTGAGCTCAGTGGAGCTCGCATCTACCTAACTATATAGGATGCAATGGAGAAAACCCTGGAACTTCATAGTCCTGATGCTACAAAGATTAATAGATAATCTTCATGAAGACACACTTCGTAAATCTAATCTAGTTTGAATTAATCTGAAATTCTTGAAATATAGTGGCCAAGAATATTTGGTTTTCCTCTGATTATAGAATCATAGAGTTAGAAGGGTCACCTAGTCAAATCTGACATACAGATGACTCTTAGCTTCTTAAGTTTAGTGGGCACACTCTTACACATACGATAAAGAGAATGAGTATCTGAAGACTACCTTCCTGTGTGATCCTGACTGAATTTTAAGATCTTAGGAAAGGGCTTTTTTTCAGCCCTACCACGGTCACAGATATTGTTGGTTTGGTAAGGACACAGTAGACAGCTTTCTTGGTGACTGCACCAATGCTGTGGAATTCTCTCCCATGGGAGGCTAGGTTGGCCCCCTCTTTGCTATCTTTTTGTCAGCTGACAAAGAGCTTTTTATTTAAATGAGCCCTTGATTTTTTTTACTGGATGTGACAGAAGATTCAGGTATTTTAATAGGACTGTTGATTTAATAGCTTTAAAACTTTAGCACTGTACATTAATTTAATTGTATTTTGTTTTAATGTACTCTGAAAGATGTCTTGGGAGAAAATATAGGTAGATGTCTGTCTGTCTGTCATCTGTTTTGATGGGGAGGCTTGTGGGTATTCTGGGGTTGAAGGCTATAAAAATGGGTCTGGAGCCATGTGAAGATCAGTTTCCTCACTCCTGTTTTAGATTAGCTGCTATTTATCATGTTGTCTGAATACTAAACTCTAGATACTCTTATCTATGGCTTACATAATTAAGATATACTGTACTTTTCCAGGGCTCTAACATCATAACATAGTGTTGTTTGTCTCAAATGAAAGCTCGCCCAAATCATCTCTATAGCTTTACTATGGTGGGGAGAGGGAGAGAAGACATGAGCCTGAGGCTCATTGAAGCTTGATCCTTTAAATGCTGATTAACTTGGAACACAGTCATGATGCCAACAGAAAATTATCTTTTGCCAATTTTATATCAGTCATCATTCACTACCAATGCTGTTTCTACCCCATCCCCCCTCCAGCACCACTTACCAAAGGTAAGGTTGTAGGGCGATCACTCCTGAAACTGTTTTCTGGAGAAGAAGGATTGGGACTGTTGCCAACACTCAAATCCTGAAAACATAGTTTAAATGATACAGTTGGATCAGTTTCTAATAAGAACATACTCAGAAAGAGACATCTGAAGATACTTATAACTCACCTCTAAATGCCGACAAACAGATTTTAATAGTTTATAAGCTGTGTCTCTGGACAGAAAGGAGACAAATATGTACTGAAAAGAAAAGCAACAACAATAATTATTTAAAATCAAGAGAACATCTAGATTTTGTCTCTGCTAATTTTTAAAAACTTATTTATATCCTAGTTCAACAATTGCCTTTAAGGACACAACATATTTTAACAGTTTTCAAAGAAATAGCTGTGCTAATCTGTTGTAGCATAAAAAGGAGAAGGGGAGAGGAAAAACAAATAAATCTAACAGCACCTATAAGACTGTTTTATATTTTAGCATGAGCTTTCAGGGTATCAGTCCATTTCCTAGATGTACTGACAAGCTGATAGTAAAGCCACAGCTTTTTAAGGATCATTACACAGTTGTGAGAGTGGGATAGAATATAATAGGATACAGAAAGATGAAAATTGTGGCCCTGACCAAAAATGTTTATGGAGCTGTCTGTGATAATACAGGACTTTTGATCTGTGAAAGCAATAAATCAGTCTACCAAAAGTCAGTTCCCTTGGAGTCATATTTCCACTGGCACCCACAGACCACAACTACTTTCTGTCATCTGTCTGTATCATTTTTGCTCAAGCTATATAAAATTCAACTGGATTTCTTATGCCAAGGAGTCTTTCATGCCATTGCCGTTGTAGATTGAAGTGTGCTGACTTGCTCTCATAGAGTGCATCTGCATTGTAGAAATCATGCAGTCTGGCACCACTTCAAAGGCCAAGGCTGCATCCTACCAAATCCTGGGATTTGTAGTGTGGTGAGGCACTAGCACTCTGTGGTAGAGAAGGCAAAAGATCTTGTAAATTTGCAAATCCCAGGATTCCATAGAATGGAGCTACAACATTTAAAGTGGTCTCAATCTGCATTATTTCTGTAGATACACCCTAATTTGAGCCATCTTGTTTGTTTTACTGAGCCACTTGTCAAAGCACCTTTGATTTCATTAGGCATTATGGCTGCTTCCTTTTTCTGTCATACATTTCCTCATCTTTAATGGTTACAGAACTGGTATGAAACTGAAGAGATGGAGTCCTCTCTTATTACAGTTCCATGCTAGGAAAACTTGTTGCTAATTTTTCTGATCCCCAGTTGTTAAAAGCCAGCCTGTCTAAGTGTGCAAGACCAGCTTTGACAAAATATATCAGAAAGGCTCTTTAATGTTCTCTATTCAGGTACAATGCATTTTTATTTTATTTTATTTTTTATTTTATGTTTTGCACATTATTGGTGTTTCTACACAAACCAACACATACGTTTTAACCAATATTTCCAGATAGTTTATATCATAGTCAAGAAACCACATATAGATCAGTTTTATCATGAACCCTTTCATCCCAATAATCATTACAAATTATTGAACAATGAATACATTGAGTTCACATTTCTATAAAATGGTTATCTTGACTACCTTCTTAAACTCTAACTAAATTAATTAACTTGAATTTATAAGCCATTTCACAAATCCTGCATGCCCAATCTGGCCTTTTTGGAGTGAAGATTCCCCCACCTCATTTATTAGACATTCACATTTATATACTCGTTAGTAACTATACAATTAATTCAACATTTTCTGATTTTGCTACCCCTTTTGCATAATAAAAATATTAAGAATGGATCCAATGACAAAATATAGACATAATGTATTTTAACAACCCAATGCACTGCAGAATTTACAAGAATATGTCTACACTAAGTAGTTACAGCAGTTTCATACCATTCTTAGAATCTTGGCATGTGCAGTTTGGTGAGGCACCTAGAATTCTCCATAAAAGAGCTTTCGTAGTGCACTGAAGTGAACTAGAAGGAATTTTCAATATATCACCAAAGCTACAAGTTGCAGGATCATGTAGGATGGAGCCATTACCATTAAAGATACAAAACGGATATAACTGTGTTGTTCACATGTAATCTTAGTTCAAATAATAGAAGCAGCATATATTCTTTCGCAGATGTTTGTTTAGAATCAGAGCACTGGCATTAAGAAATCCAGAGATGCTTCTGTCAGGAAGAGCTTGCTATTTCATAAATGACTTTGCTTCCTTTTAATTTTTTTTTTTTGGGGGGAGGGAGGTCTAGTGGCACTATTGACTAATACTGTATCAGTCAATGCCTCTTCCTTCAGCTACTACAGAAAGCCACAAAACAGCTCCCAGTAGCTGCAGTTTTCCATTGACTGTTTTTTTTTTAATGCTGCAACCGCTGTGCAAAAGCAATGAACAATATTTACTACAGTCAATTCTTTGCTCAGTTTATAAGCTGGCCACGGTCGATATGTGTCAATTCAGTTGAGGCTAGTCTGGTCAACAACTAGTTTCACTACAGGGTTATATCCATGGTGGTGTAAGCAGAGTGGCACATGCAGGATCATTTCAGCAATGCATTTAAATATACAGAGTAGCATGTGAATGTGTATTGCCTATGTGCATTGCACCTTGCAACTGCAGAACAGGCTATCAGCCATAGACATTGGCCATTGATCTACATAGATTGCACTATTCATTATAGGGAATGTGTAATGTAACTCTGCTGACACATATTTATGCAACATAGGATCTCATTCAGGGTGGGAAGAACAATTTATCTATTTTTAAAAATGAGTTAAATTCAAAGTACAAGAAATAACTGGAAATAACAAAAACATAAAAAACAAAAATGTGAACTTACCCTATCAGAGAGAGTTGTTATAACCAAAGCATTTGGCACTAAAAGGGCAGTTTTAGTTTTCTTTATTAGTGTGACAGAAAGCACAGGTATAGTAATCTGAAATGAAATCACATTTATAATTACAGTGTAAACATGAGAATTCATTTAGAAATAGTCCATGGGATATGGATTTTGGATTTATGAGGCTTAAGCATTATGACATTTCCATCTGTACTAACAAAGACTGTAAGGTTGTGATAGTGTTTGTTAAGGCTTATCTGTTTTAGCATCCATCATCTGATACTGAACAGGAAATAATGCATTTGATACCCACACTGATCAAAGTTAAAACATAATGAATGTTATAGCATTCATTTCCCTTAAAAATCCTGTTGTAACATGTACAATAATTTGAAAATTAAGAAGTTTTCATTAACAAGAAAGCATTATAAAACATCTTAATGCTTATAAATACTAACCAGTACATTACAAATGTTCATTTTTATCCTTTTCCAGCTACAAGAAGCACCCTACATCTATAGGATCCTCCTGAATAGTGCTAAAACCAAATATCTTGTTCAAAGGGGTGGGTTTTTTGGGGAGGGGTTTGTCATGAAGAAAGAAGAAATAATTATTTCTCCTGATGGGAAATTTGCAATTGATTCCTACCGATGGGCTTTAAGGAAATCTGAGGCACACGAGAACCTTCCCACGAGGGAAGGAAATAATATTCACAGTTATTTATTTCCAAGTTGACAAACAGATTTTCTGTCAGGAGAAGTATTAGAGCAGTGAGACTTTGGCATGGTTTTTGTCGATAATCAAACCCAAAGTTTTGTAGAGGAATTAATTTTCAAATGTATACACATGTGTGTGTGTTTTTAAACAAAACCACAAACATTCTCCAGAGAAAACAGACTTACTGTGCAGAAAATACTGTTTTCGAAACTTTTCCTGCACAGAAAATGTGTGCAAAAGAAATAAATAGATATACATTTCTCAACACAATAATCCCTCTGAATCTTTTTGAGATATTCAAATACAGGAAGAATACAATGTAGAAATATTTGTTTTCTTCCCCAGTGGGGAAGAATTATTTGTCTTTGCCTGTATGGATGATATAATCATGTCTAGCTTCCAGAAATGCAATTCTACTCTAATACGAGGGCTCTATAATAAATCTCATGGCTCTAACACTGTATTCTGGCCCCAGAGCCATCCTGGATTCACCTCATTACCACCGCACTCTGTAGCAAGCAACACTGGGTGGCTGTCTACACAAGTGTTCTGCCATGTTCCCCAACACCAGTACCGCTGTTTTGAGTCACTTCCTCTGAGGTTGAAAATGAATTGCCCAGTGTCAGTCACATGACTGAGCACCTATTTGTGGCACCAGAGAGAGTGACTTGTGCTAGTGGTTGGCAGTGCCATGCAGTATAGTGAGACACAGCCATGTGGCAGTAAATAGCCACCTGGTATTGCTACAGAGTGCTCCAGATTTTCTGACAAAATCCAGAGCATAAGGTGAGTTATTGTACACTGGTTTAAGGGGGAGATAGGGTGGATTCAGTGCAGAACTAGCCTCATGTTGTAAAGACAGTCTGCAATCAAACTGGGACTTTTGCTCTACTTTATGTAGACAGGTTGCAGTGAGGGTCGGGGGAAACTGGTTTAATTGGCCCGGGTAGACATGCCCTCAGTGTATTCCACCTCCAGTGTAACTTAGTATGGGAAACAAGTAACAGTATATTGCTTCTTTAGAACTTGCCTTCTCTAAAGAAAGGGTCTTGACAATATTAGTTGTTATCATCCTCTACACTCAGTATCATCTTAGACAGCCACAGCTGAGCTACAAGACTTTTTGTGGAATAAATGCCTAGACAACAATTTAGAAAATTCACTTCTATTAATCAACATGGATGAATACATTGATATGGAAATGAAAATCTGATGATCTGATTTTCTACTTTTATGTTTTATGTTGTGCCAATTACCATTTGTATCCTATGCGTATTAAATTAGAATTAGGCATGACTCATTGAACCTAACTCATAAAATGTGACTTTACTTACCTTAGTGTCTTTGCCAAAGACCTTAGAATGGAAGCAAATCCAGTTTTCCGAAATGAAAAGCTTCCCTTGGTACAAGATTTCTTTCTGTAAGGCACAGGTGAAATCTACAAAGGTCATATATGACAAATTATCTATCAGTTACACTTGTGAAATTCTCTAGGAAATGTATTTAATATATTCTACATATATAAGACAATTTTTAATACACACACACACACACACACACACTACAGATGTTAAGGATGTGATTCTTGAGGAGGAAAATGACTTTGTAAAAGCCAAATGGCCTTGGATCATATCTTAGTACTTTTGTAATCTGAACCTTGATATTTATGGGGTGGGAGGAGTATTTAATATTAAATAGCCATTGGATTCTTGAATGAAAAGGAACCCAGCAATTACATCTTGGCTATGAACCAGAACAGACCATCAAAAAGTGGAAAATCTAAATTCATGAGTCAATAGCTGAAAATCTCCCACTAACATTTCAGCAATCAATAATCTTTGTTGCAGAAGATGCATTAAAGGGGGGGGGGGGGTGGGCCGTGATGGAACACAGAACACAGTCTATATGAACATAATAATAATAATAATAATAATAATAATAATAATAATAATAATAATAATAGAGTGAGCATTTTCAGCTTACTTTGTCTCAAAGGTTCATCAATTGGAACATCCAGAAACAGTTTGTGAAAGTGAGCATTTGCCTTAAACTGTATTTGGGAAAAATGGAATACATTTTAATGGTTAATGTTATCACCCATTTGTCAGCCTATGTCTCTCTTATATTTAAGTAACTGTGAATACATTTTCTGTATCAGGAAATGGAAGGAACCAGGAATGTCCATGCTTGTCAATAATGGAGAAAACAAATGAAGACTATGGGCCTGATACTTGTAGAAAAGGAGGGGTGTTATAAGGAAGGGATTGCAGTTGTTGTACAAATAGAATAGGCTAGAGGTCCAAGGGATCCCTATCTTATCTTAGTACCAGGGAGAATACTTTGGCCAGGTTGTGAAAATGTCCAAGGTTAGTCCCAAGTCCAATTTTCTTACAGGCTCCTGTTTGTATTTTGGTGTGACAATAATACATACACCATGCCTGTGTGGCATAGTTTGCTTAAAATGGTTAACTAGTCCCAAATGTCTTCTTCCCTCCCCCAACTTTTATGAATAACAAGCCCTATGAATTCACTAGTTGGCATTGGTTCACCATTCCTGGGCAATTGAGCAGGAGGGAGCATCATATTGTTTAGTTCATGAGTGGTACTGGACTTACCAAGGTGAAGTCAGGTCTTAGTTGTTCTGTTCTTGCTGAAGACAGAGAGTAACATACCCTCCAGCATTTCCCAGATGAAAACTGGGATATGTGTGACCAAATCACATCACAGTATGGTCATTGACAAAGAGCTTACCAGAGAGGAGAGCCTGCAGCAGTTTGCTTTTGCCTAAGCTTACTGGGAAGGGCAAAATTCCACCCCTCCTCTTCTCTCCCCATCCCCGCTGAGCTAATTCTGTGCAAACTAGTTTTGCACTTTAAACTCCATTTGCAGCATCTGATGTAAGCTGAGGACAAAGGGATGAAAGTGGGAGAAGGAGAGAGAAATTGGAACTTAGAAGCAGCTGAGAAAGTGGGATGACTGAGGATTAACTGGGACTGTCCGTGCCAAATTGGGACAGTTGGAGAGTATGCAGTAAAGTTTTGGAAGTAACTTATAGTATTTATTTGTCCCTAGGTTCTTGACAAATGTGTCCAATAATCATTCAATGAAAGCAGGAAAAGGGATGTAGAGCTCTCACTTCTGTTACTAGGTCTTAGGCTCAGTAGAATGTGGGTAGGGGAAGAAATTGCATGTCACTGCTATTGTATTCTTCCAGCCTGATTTTTTCAAGATGGTCCCCTGCCATAACCAGAGAATATAACAGAATCTTTTGTTCCCTGGCCCTCATGAGTCTACATCACTGCACATCACAAACAAGTAACATTTTTCCTTTACCTGATTTGAAGCATGCTTCTTTCTTTCAGGCTTTGAGTCATTTTTTCCATCTATTGCAAAGAAGGTATTATCCACAATAGTCTTTGACCTAGAATAATAATAATAATAATAATAATAATAATAATAATAATAATATACTTAAGACTGTTTCATTATTTTTGTTGCTGAAAGGATCGCCCCTCCACCTTTTTAGAAAGCTTCTGAATGGAATTATTGCTGGCCTTTGCTGATCTGAAGTTTGTTTGATTTTAATCAGATCTGCTCACTCTTGATGGCTTTTTTTTGGCCTCGGCATATTTTAAGAATATTTCTGAATATTTAATAAGTTAGATCTGGAAACAATGAGCTTATTTTGAGGTTTGAAATGAAGGTGACTCAACTGAGGCTCTTGTACCTGGGACATATCATGAGATGAAGTGACTCATTGAAAAAGATGGTAAAGTGGAAAGCAGTAGGAAAAGAAGGAGAGTGCAATACAAGTGGATTGATTCAGTCAAGGAAATCATAGCCCTGAGTTTGGAAGACCTCAGCAGAGTGGTTGATGACAGGGTTTCTTAGAGGTGTCTCATTCATAGGGTAAGCATAGGAAACAGTTGACTTAATGACAAAGAACAACAACAAACTACTGTAAGCTTTGAATCACAGACAGATTCATTCACCAGAACTATGTATGTAACTCATACATAGCAGCAGAGAAGTATGGCCTACAGTGTCCTAAAATGTAAGAAGTTGTCTTAAGGCACATCCAGACTGATTTTAAAAAATTCCCAGATTTTGTTCTTGTTCTTTCCAGTTTTATTTTGAGACCCTTAGGCGGGTTACAAACCGCCATAAAGTACGCGCTCCGCGCGTACTAGGGTTAGGAAGGGCCGTATTAGGGTTAGGAAGGTTCTTACCTTCCTGACAGCCCTTCGTCCCAGTACGCGCGGAGCGCGTACTTTTTTGCGGTGCCCATCCACATGGGCGCCGCCATGTTGACGTACTGGACGCTGTGCGTCCAGACGTGTCGCGGCGGAAGTGACGTCGTGAGGACGCACTCCACCCCTCGCGGCGCCACTTCCACATTCCAAAAAGGAGCGGCATTTCGCCGCTCCTTTTTTGCTGCGCAGGGAAGCCTTGCGGTCTGGCAGCTGGGGCTTCCCTACGCAGCGAATGGCGGCGGCGGCAAAACGGCCCCTTGAGGGCTGTTTGTAACCCGCCTTACATAATTTGTGAATCCCAGAGTATTTTCTGTCAGCTCCTGGTATAATCAGAAACTTTTTATACCAATTCCCCAGGTTGGTTTATTTTAATCCAGTATAAAATCAGAAAGAAGAGGAACAAAATCTGAGACTTTTCAGTCAGTCTAGATGTGCCCTTAAACTGAGTCAGATTGCTGGTCCATATAGCTGAGTACTGTTGACATTGACTGATGGTGCCCTTCCAGAGTTCTAACTAGAAATGTTTTCCAGCCTTAACTCAAGGTGCCAAGGATTAAATTGGGGATTATCTGTTTACAAATCTGCCCTCTACCATTGAGCCTCACTTCCTCAAGATGGAATAAACAAACAAACAAACAGCTTCATTTATATACCGCTTCATACTGAACTATCAGTGTCTAAGTGGTTTATAACTGTAAGCTAATTGCCCCCAACTATCTGGGTACTCATTTTAGCGACCTCCTTGGAAGGATGCAAGCCTGAGTCAAGCTTGAGCCCTTTTGCTGGTATTGAACGTGCAACCTTATGGTTTTGAGTGAGTGGCTGTAGTACAGGCATTTAACCACTGCTCCATCAGTGTCATGTTACACCAAGGAGTTTATCAAACGGGAGGAATTTCTCTGAAATTCAAATGAAAAGAAAGTGGGGCCAGAACGCATTCACTTAAAGTCGCTAGTTTCACGCAATTACGTGACTATGCATTGCATTCGAACTGGTTCCCCATTGCCCCAAAATAGCATGCCATTGCTCAAATATTGCAGTCTATCATGCAGTAATGTGAAACCACATGATTGCGTTTGGACTGACTTCCCATTGCCCGAATTTGAGTGTATTGGGTTATCATGCAATAATGTTAAACCTCATGATTGCATTCAGATTGCTATTGGATTATACTTCCAATTCCCCTTTGATAAACTCCCAAGACAGAAGACCTAAAGTTTGCCACAAACAACATTCATCATGTTTACCCTGACTGAATGCTGCCCCAACCCCCTTATTGATAGATAATCATCATTTATAGCCATGCAGGCTAATGAAGCATGGGGACAGCTTTAATTGTGCTCTGGTGCTTAATCAGGGATTTATTTGGAATGGACTAGAAAAAAGTTAGGGCTCTTTTGGACGGCTAATAGTCCTTATAAATGTTGAGCTATTCTGTTCCTGTATTGCATGCATCACAGTTGATGTTCCTGCATCCAGTTATATCTGAAATAATTATAAGGTCGATTCTTTTTTCCTGCTCAAAGTCTGGTGTGCAGGGTTTCATTTAGAGTTCTTCTTCTAGTCCAAACATGTCTTATGCTTAAGTGCATAAACCTTGATAGAACTCTAATGTTTGAAGGCTGTACAGTTATATTGGCTTTTGTAGATCAATATATTTTTGAAACGTTTACATTGTTTGAATTGTTTATTACCTTGAAACTGAAACTTTCCTCTGGTGTTCAAAATATTCTGCATCACTAGATGGTATCTGTGACAATTGAGGGGATGGCTTTCCAGATTTCTTCCTTTCTTCTGCTCCATTCTCACTCTCTGAACTGCAAGAAAGCAACATTCTTTCTTAGTCCTAATCAAGAAATAAAGGGCTGTTCCACACAAATGCAAAGTAGTAGGAGCGCTCATAACAAATATTGATGGTTGACGTCTTATGTTTCATCTGAGCATTTGCATGCAGTCGGTAAAAGGCAGCAGGAGTTGGGGACAGGGCATAGGGAAGAGAATGAAGGAAGTTGTGTGGTATGGTTGGCAATTACAGTCATCAGATCTCTTCAGTATCTTTGCTCACTTTAGTCTTTGGAGATGTGGATAGGCACATCTTCTTTTATAAAGGAATAGTTGTTTCAAAACTCTTCCTGTACTAATGTAAACTATGCTCTCATCCAGTGAGGAGGAGGAATGGCCAAGGAACCTGAAAGGAATTGGGGAGGGGGGGGCTATAAAACCATAAGAGTCCTCTGAGGTTTTTTTTTTTTTAGCTATGATGCATACAGGCATTTTTTTAAAAAAATCCTTCCTCTGCGTGAGGATAAAATATTGCTGATGCTGGCAATTGCCACTGAATGCTCTGGGACAACAAGAATATTATCTAGTTATTTAAAGTGTGAGAGAGAGTGCTACAAGAAGAAATGCAGCAGTCAACAGCAACATTTACTTTGACTGGAGACCTCTATTATAATATCTGCTTTAATTCTATTTTCCAGTTTCAGCTTGGTAGTTAAAGAGTGTGCTTTTTATATTTTAAAAGATGCAGTTTAAAAATAAAAAAATATTTCCCAATACTAGAGTGGCTTCAGTTGCTATGAAGAAACATTTAATTTTCACTGCATGGTCACTGAAACATCTAAAGTGGAAATAGCATCTGTTTTTTCTATGCGATGGCTAAGCTCTTAAAATTCTCACATCTCACCATGCATTGGGTGGACGATAAAGAGTAAAAGCAAAGACAGTCAATTCAACTCCTAAAAAGCAGTGTGGAGTCAATGAGCTTCTTGTTTCATCTGGATTATATATCATATCAGACCAAATGTGTTACTAGTTTTAATGGACCCATTAATATTTTTTCTCTCCATTGAGGGGCACAACATAAAGGGAGAATAGATTCTGTTTCACAACGGGATCATCTTTTTATTTAGGTACATTTCTATACAACTTTTTATTTAAAAACTACAATGCATTTCACAATGGTACAACTACAACAAAATGCAATAAAATGTATTAATCACTCATCATCATCATCATCATCATCATCATCATCATCATCATCATCATCATCATCTGTTAATAATAAAAGATTGTCTCTGTGTTTGTGGAAGCCATAAGCCACTGGAACTTTGTACGAAATGTCCCTAAATTTGATAGGAGTGCTTTTGGCTGTTACAGTGGCCTATTTCCTAGAAGCAATGGATGGAGATTCTCACATCTTCTCTTCAAATAATGACATCCCTTCATCTTTAATTAGGATGGATGTGACAGTATTTCATTGCCCAGGATTTGAACTTTCATTCATTCTTGGACAGAAAACAAATAGGATCATATGGTGCATTCCAAGTTTTTTTGCTCTCCAAAGAAGAGTCCACTCTCCCTTTCTCCAGAGCCAGGGCTAATGTTGTGAAAGGTATTCTGACACCAGCCCAGAGTTGAAATCAAGGCGCGTTATAGACAGGCCTAAGCAGCGCCCTCGTTGTGCCGTGAATACGCGTGAGGGGCGGCGCTTCCGGATGCGCCTTGCCCCTCGCGTGTATTCCGTACGTCAAGATGGCAGCGCCCTATACAGATGGGCGCGGCCATCTTGACGTAACAGATGCTGTGCGTCCGGACATCCAAACCCGGAAGAGACGTCGCAAATGCGCACTTTGGCATTTGCGGCATCTCTTCCGGGTTGCCGGAAGGAGCGCGATTTGCGCGCTCCTTTTTTACAGCGCGGGGGAGTCGCGCAGTTTGGCTGCAGCGGCTTCCCCGCGCTGCAACTGGCAGCGGCCCAAGACCGCCCCTTTTGGGTGGTCTGTAACGGGCCTTAGATTGGGCAACTGGTTAGACAATCTTGCTTTGATATTTTAAAGAATGGGCCTTGCCCATCTGATTATCATTATCTCAAGAGACTCAGTCTAAAACTTTTCATTTTATTATTTTATTGTTGTATAGCACCATGTACATTGATGATGAAAAAGGAGAAGGAGAAGAATTATTATGACAACAGACTAAGCAGAATGGAATGCCTCTTTGCTCTAGTCACACGCTACCTATGGCTTCCAAATAGGCATATTTTGAAATTATGTCTGTTTTCACATACAGATACAAAAGTACACCTGAGTCTGGTTCACTTCAAATATTTATTGCTGTACATTTATTTGATTCATCTCTTGGTCCAGGTCCTGGATGCAATTAGTAGCCTCAGATAATCTATGTTGGAGTGCACAGGTCTGGCTCGGTAGATCTTGGAGAGTAACTCCTCCCAAGCCACATCACTGACATTGCTGTCTTATACTGATGGAGTTTTGCTTCAGCAACATCTGGTGGGCCACAACTGCCTATTCCATTTTATGAGAACTGACCTTTTTCTTGAGTTGAATGTCATGCCTCTCTTCATCTATCCCTTTGTTCTGGTGTTGCCTGAAGCAGGTAAATTTACCTTGCTGCAGGGCAGGGCCCGCCCTGGAAAAATAGCCTCAGGAGTCCTAATGTACAATCACAACAGAGAGAACCTATTGGCTGTATCTTTGGAAAAGACAGTACATCAGACCTCCTTTGGTAGACACTGCCAAAACAAGCTGGATGAAAGTAAAACACCTTGTTGAAAGGCAAATAAAAGAAGGTACTGGCTGTGTTGAAACAGAATGACTTTGTTTTGCTTGTGCAGTGAACAAATATTGTATCTGTCCTGAGCAACATGAGCTGCCAAATGCAATTCCAGAAAAGGTCAGAGAAGCAATAGCTGACTTGGTGAACTAGCAGCTCATGTAATCTTTTCTCTCATTGTAGAGGAAAGGAGTAGATTCAGCTTGATGTCAAAGTTTTAAAGTATTAATTGTCTTGATGAGGAGTCAAGTATGGTATGTGCTATATTTAGTCTCAAACACATTTATGCAGAAGCCAGCCTCAATGGTTTCAGTGGAACTTGTTTCAGAATAAGCAGATTTAGGCTTCCATACATAAGACTGCAGACCTGTGGTTTTAAGAACACATCTTGTGGGCCATAAGAAGGAGCAGATCACCTCCTCCCAGATTAGTGACAATGTTCAATAAAGTTCTGATCTCAGAAGCAGAGTCCCAGAGCTTGGATTAGTTATTTTCACAGGTGCCCATATGCTATTATTATTATTATGTTTATTATGTTTATTTATAAAGCACCATAAATTTACACAGTGCTGTACATTGCAAGTAGCAAAATATAAATAAAAGCCTACCTGTGGCATACAGTCTAAAAACAAAAGGAAGAATTTATAGAATAAACAATGTATCATTAAAATAACTGTAAGCAATAAACTATCGAACAGTAGACATATCAGAACTATGAACCAAGAAAGGGAAAAAGTACAATGATAACCTAATTCCCTCCTCTTCGTTGCAGTGGAAGGCTTCAAAAGGTAGGATAAAACCCCAATGATGAAGAAATTGCAGCAAAAATTAAACCACTTGATATATTTATCATATTACAGTGAGTCTAGTATGTCAGAGTCTTTGAGTTTGGAGCATTCTCTTATCTGTCCCATCCCTTGATTTTAGCAGTTGGTAAATATACACTGTAAAGTGAAATTTGTTTCAGACAAAAATTAAACTATTATTCTGCTTGCTTGCCTGGCAAATATTTTGCTCTAGCTAACTGAATTATTTTCTCTTCAGTAGAGAGTGTTGAGACTCAAGAGTTTGTCCTACCTGTATTCACTGACAATGAAAAATGTTGCACTGTCCTCTATCACTTGACAGTTTGCATAGTTTTTCACCAATAGAGATTGATTCAGTGTTTCTCATTCCTTAGACCCCCCACCACCACCCATGTCAGAATGAGAGCTTTTATGGAAAACCTCACCAAACTAGTTTCAAGGACAGGCTGAAGTAAAATGAAGCCAGCGATGATACAAAACAGTTTTATTGATCATAAGTAGATGGCAGATGGCTGCAGTAACAGAAACAAAGGCAAGGACAGTTTTCTCACATACCTTCATCTGAAAGCAGACACAACTGATGTATATCTGATGGTCTAAGGTTGTCAGATCGAAAACTTGAGATGGTCCCTGTTCTTTTAATGGTTGTATAGAAGAGGGAATTTCAGCAGGTATTGCCTGTCATACAGCCAGGTAGCACCGGCTGAAATTGCCTTTTACACACAGCCATAAAAGATATAGGACATTGCTACAGTTTTCACTCTGGCAACTCTAAATTGGGCTCTGGAGATATATGGGCCATCTATATGGATCACTAGATCTCCTAGACAGGCAGTCAGCTGTTGCTCCCTATGGGACAGAGAGAAAGGAATGTTTCAATCACCAGGCTTTATAAACCCACCAGGCCTTGCTCTCTAGAAGCTATGGTGAAGCTTACAGGTTGGGAGACTTCATTTCCTTGTGATCAATAGAACTGGGAGAATGGATGATTCCTGTTCTCAAGGAGAAAAGCGTTCTTATCAGTAGGGAAGCTGGCAAAACCATGAACCAACAGCAAAGATGTTTAGGTTATGCTGTCTCTATGTTGCACAACCTATTTAGGGGACCTAAAAGGGATTACAATAAACCCAGGCAAAGAGAAAGAGACCTGCTAAACTAACATATGTATGCATCTAGACATTTTAGACTATACACACAATTTAACAGTGGTAGAGGAGGAATCAGAAGGCCAACAATCATAGTCCTTGCTAATTTACCAAAAACGCAATTCACAACATCCTCAAAATTGCTGCATTCACTTCTAGTCTCCCAAAGATAGAAAAGCTTTAATGACTGCACTGATAAACAGTCCTTCAGTTGTGGAATTGATAATCTGAGTTGCACATAGGAAGAGGGGTATAAAACCACCAAATATCAATGTTGTGTACTTTCACAGTATCACTGGCATTGCCAGCATGAGGGTTCTGCTTTCTTTTAAGTGGAGAAATTTTGCAATATGCTTGATCTGCAGCCTCTGACTGATAGCGCTACACTACGTGAAATGCATAGTGTGCATTTAGCAATCTCTTTTATTTGTACAACAAAGTAATCATGTGTGGGACTAGTCCAGACTGGGATCATTGTGTACAAGTGGAGGGTGGTTTTTGCCTCCTCCCACAAAGTTTTTATTTAATAATTGACACACAGGGGCTAACAGAACAGCCAATTTCATTTGGTGCTGATGGAGGGTGGTGGGTTTGGCCAGAGATTGGGGTCGGGTAGAAAACTGAAAAAACATAACCCAATCTCCTTTTATGCATGATGGTCCTGAGAGGCATTGCTTATGCTCACTTTAATGTAAAAAACACAGGAATCTAAAATTGCATGTTACACGTCAATGTACCTGTAATTTATATCTTAGTGCCGGCCTGTGGATGGGGTTAGGGTGCAGCGTCCACATGCTGTTTGCCCTAACCCTGCCCCCAGGGTGCCATTTAGGCATGTGCTGGTCCACATGATGATGTCCCTCCGGTGCTGCATTCACATGATGAAGCACCAAAGGGACATCATAAAGCCGTGCTGCTGCACTCCTTGGAGAGTGTAAAAAGGAGCCGCTTTCTGCCCAAAGGGGTGGTCTGTATAGCCCCTTAGCATATTTTGAAGAACCATTATCTTACAATGGAGTAGGAGATATTTCAGGCTTGTTGGACATACATGATTTGCTTTTAGAAGCTCAGTTTCTACTAGCTTTCTACAACACAAAATTAAAGAAAAGAGTGCTTCTGAGCACAGAGATAAGGAACTTGATTTTTAGTATCAGAGCTGAACTTTGTTTATACAAAATTCAATCTCTGGTCACTTAAAACTTTTCTCATTTGAGTAAATTGTTAAAGAGTTTCAGTATCTTGGATCAGTCATTAACCAGAATGGAGATTGCAGTAAAGACATCAGAAGACTATGCCTTGGGAGAGTATCTATGAAAGAACAAGACAAGATCTTCAAGTGCAAAGACATCTCATTTATTTTTTTATTTTTTATTTATTTTTATTTATGGCATTGTATTTCCCATCACTATGTATGAGTTTGAGAGCTGGACAGGAAAGAAAGCTGATAGGAAGAAAGCTGACTCACTTGAAATGTGGTACTGGACAAGAATTTTGTGGATATCATGGACTGCCAAAAAGACAAATAAAGACGTCTTAGAACAAATCATACCTGAACTACTACCTCTGGAGGCCAGGATGACTAGACATGGGCAGGTTACAGACCGCCTGTTTGGGGCGGCCCGCACCCGCCCCTTTCCCTGCTGTATCGGGGCCTCAGCTGCCAAAGTGGCAGCCTCCGAGGCCCCGATCCACCGCTTTGCAGGCCATGGGGAAGCGGCAAAAGGCCGCTTCCCCGCGGCCTGGAAAGGGGGGTTCTTGGGGCTTCAAGCTCCAAGGACACCCAGCGACGGCGGGGAGGAGGAGAAAGGGGCCGCTTGGCCCCTTTCTCCTCTGTGTCACTGGGCGCAGCCATGTAAAGGCTGCGCCCAGTGATGCAAACCCCAGAAGGAGCTCCTTTTCGGAGCTCCTTCTTGCGCCGCAGAAAGGGCGCTCTAGGCACCCTTGCGTGGCACAAAGATGTTACGTCCACGCCGCCTCGTTTGGAGGTGGCGCGGTCGTGATATCATAATGGCGGTGGCTGTGTGGAACGGCCACCGCCATTTTGTACGGACTGGGTCCATATTAGGGTTAGGGGCATCAGGAAGTCTGTATTTTCAGGCCCGTCTGTAACGGGCCTGAGGCTGTAATATTTTGGACACATCATGAGAAGACTTGACTCACTAGAAAATACAATAATAGGTAAGGTAGAAGTTAGCAGGAAAAGAGGAAGACTACATTCCAGATGAATAGACTGAATAAAGGAATAAAGGAATCTATGACCCTGAGTCAGCAAGACCTAAACAGGACTTTTGACAGGGCTTTTTGGAGGTGTTTCACCATACGTTGAGGTTGACTTGAAGACAGTTCACACACACACACACACACACACACACACGGGATGGGGAAGGGGAAGGGAGCTTTTCAGATGTTGTTCTTCTAATAAAGTTCTGGTGAGAAATGCTTGGTGCTCTACTATACATCACCTTAAGATCTACCAGGATGTTCTGACCTACATTTTGCTTACTGTTACCTTAGAGGAAGCAAACCCTGTGAGGAAAATCGGCCAAAATTGACATTATGCAAACATTTCTATAGATTAATGATATATGAGCCACTGGTAAGTTTATTATGTTTTCAGTCCACTTTACACAGAAATTATTTTTGTCTGGCTCCTTTATAATGTTTTTCTCTTTAAGATAGGCTGTTTGGCATTTTAATGACAATTACTTTCATCTGTGTTATGAGAAAACAGAATGTAGAATGTACTTTTTTGCTTTATGCTTTTAATGTAATAGAAGCAGGGAAGGAGAACAAATGTCATAAAGAAGAAAAAAAGAAGATTTTTTTGGATATGCACATCTGAAAGAGAGGCTAATTTTTAAAAGCTACGGTTCTGTATTAATAAATTAAGATGTTTGTCTTTTGCCATTTTATGCCAGAGGACTTTGAGGTGACATAGCATTGGCCAGCATATAATTTAATAACATTACATAATAAAATAAGAATAAAACATTAAAATAAAGCCCAAACAATAGTAGAACAAGAAAACCAAACCTAAATCAGAGAAGCACAAATCTTAGAAGAACGGCTCCGAACGTTCAAATGAAACAAGAGGGTTTTTGCTTCTCAAAGAAGGACAGGAATAAGGGGATAGATTATGCTCACCACAGGAAGGACCTTCAGATACTTATGGCTGTTAAAACATGAAAAATATTTTCAGCTAAATCACATACCAGAATACCCTATCTGGGAATTAATTTTGCATACTGAAGTTAACCAATGAAGACTGTTAACGTAAGCCTTCGTAAAGCCATGTTTAAAAGGGTAGCAGTCAATAGCTACCCTCCCACCCTGAGGCCTGCCTTTAGCAACAGAACAATCCACATGCAAATCACTCCTACCTTCCCAGGTCTATCTATATATCTATACACACACACACACACACACACCCCAACTCCTTTCTAGGCCAGCATTCTCTGAAGATGCCAGGCACAGATGCTGGTGAAATGTCAGGAAGAAACTCTTCTAGAACATGGCCACGTAGCCTGAAAAACCCACAAAAAACGAATAGCTACAAGTATAGGAATATCATCTTCTATTGTTAAAAGCTAATTGGTTCACATCTCCATATTTGGAGAAGACAATAGGAAGGACAAAGGAAGTCCTGGTGTCAGTACAACTGATATTTTTCTGAAAGTGCTCTTGTGGCTAGGTCCCCTTTGGCCTATTACCTGCCTTCTGTCCTTTCTAGTGGTGACAACCAGAACTAAATTATCCATGTGGACACAAAACTCAAGAGTGTTGCTACTGTAAATGACTAGGAAGGCTATTGGCTAGGTCAGGCTTCCACAGCCTGGTGTCCTCTGCATACTATAGACTGGACTCCCCATTAATCCCAGCTGATATGGACAATGGAGGTGGATCCTGGGAGATGAAATCCAAAATATGTGAAATGCACCTGGCTGGGGAAGGCAGGAGCTAGATGCTCCCTGTTAACAGTGCCTTTGTAGTGAATTCAAAGAGACAAAGAGATTGAGGAACCAGAGAAAGCAAAAAATAAGGCTGGAGGGAGAAATCTTGAGGAGGTTTCATTTCCTATTCTAGGGATTCAATGGATGGATAACATCTACACTATTACATACAAGTTCATACTTACGAATCTTTGGGATTTTGTCTGTGTTTGGATTTCTAAATTGGCACTCCGGTTAAATAATGTTAAATAAAAAGGCCCATGACATACAGAAAGAACCTAGAAATTATGCACATTTAAATGTTTTTAAAAAATGGAGGCATTTTTGATTGTTCCTTTATAAAGCAATAAAACCGAGATTTTGCTGCTTTATAACATAATCTATGATGATATAAGTGAACTTCTTGTGTTTAAAAAAAGTCATTGCAAGATGACACTTTCCACCATTATATATTTTCATATTTCCACTTGAATTCCAGAACAACTGCAGGACTCTTTGAAAATTAGCATTGCCCAGACATAGTATTTTAAAAATAAGATCTTGTTATAAATTAAGGAGCTGTTCTGCATACCTTGCCATTAACCATCATGAAATATATCACATGATAGGAACCTATTTGTCTGGTGAGTGTTATGTGTGAAATTAAAGATATTAACACACTAATAGATAATGTAATTTAAAATGACTGAATAATTAGCTCAACCAAGAATTGGAAGACATGTCTTCATTTTTACAGTAAGATTAAAATTAGGATTAGCGAACTTTTTGGAATGGTGTTTTAAAAAAGAAGACACACAGTGATCTGTATAGCAAGTCATTAATAACTCATGCAGAATAATGAATAAAATGCTTTGCAAGAAGAGAGAAGAGATTCATGGTATATTTAAGACAACTCCAAGTTGTAACTTTCATCTAATTGCAGAATCTGTACACTATTACTAACAGCCTTACTGAATTGTTAGCCATCATATCCTAACACAGTAGAAACTAGAAATGGAAAGAATGTTTGCAAATATTCAAATTCCACATGAAAATTGGGTTTTTTGAGGGCCAGGAAACCCTGATGAACCCTGGACAGAGAAGTATTTTTGCAGTTTGGGAAATATTCTGCATAAAAAGTGCACATGGAGTTGTTTGCACAGAAAATATCTTCTGTACAGAAATAATGACTGGTATCCTGTTAGGTATTTATGTCACCATTAACTGACACATGAATTGCAATATTGCAAAACACTCTTAATCTCAAGAGGTACTAGAGGCTTAGCTATATCTCTGGGTTGTCGATGTTGTGTTTAGTGGCATCACTAGGGTTGGTGTCATCCAGTAAGGTAACTCATAGTATCATCCCTCATTGATCTCTTCCCATGCTACACGTTACAGAATCCTCAGTAATGTTTTCTATACTAATATTACTCATAAATTTTAATTACCATATGTCACTGAATGTAATGGCAATAGTTGTGACATAAACACCAAGCAAAATTAAAATTATACCTTTGAATTACAATATCATATGTACTGTCTAAATGCATTTATATGTACACTGTTTCATGTGATTAAAATGGAAATTTAGTAAGATGCGATGTTTCTAAAGAATTTGAAAATTATGTTTAAATAAATTTTAAAAAATTAAAATTCATTTAAAAAAAACCTGGGCCTCTCCTTTTTCTTCCCACTGAGCCTCACCCCACTCACACCACGTCTTCAACATTTTAAAGGGACACAGCTGAATGTGCTCAAAGGCAGATGTTTGGGGATCAGTGGTGTCACTATCCCTTAGGGTGTCAGTTGGTGCAACATCACCCCTGTACTCTCCTAGTGACACCCTTGATTGTGTTTTCAAGTCATTTACAACTTAAGGTGACCCTAAAATGAATCTATCATAGCGTTTTCTTGACAAGATTTGTGCAGAGAGGGGGTGCCTTTGTTTTTCTGTAAGCTGAGTGTGACCTGCCCAAGGTAGCCTAGTGGCTTTCAATTGCCAGGCAAGGATTCAAACCCAGGTCTTCAGAGTCATAGCCTAACATCCAAATCATATATTATGCTGGTTCTATGGCACAAATGGAGCAAGCAGTGTTGCCATTGTGCCTTGGGTCCCATTGTGCCATAGGCATTGAAGTATTATGTGATTCATTAAGCAACAGGCACCAGAATACTATGGGATTTGTTGCACAACACAACTGTGTTGTTACATAATACACTTATTACACAACATGGTACTACACAGGACTCTTATATAGCTTGGGTCCAGGATATTTGAAGTATCATATCTCCCTTTATGAACCCATTAGATCTCCAAGATTGTCTGGAGAGGCCATTCTCTCTGTCTCACCACCTTCTCAGGCTTCTTTAGTAGGAAAGGGTCTTCTCGATGGTTGTTCCCAGACTTTGGACCTCCTTCCCTAAGGAAGACAGGAAGGACCAGTCCTTCCTCTCCTTCTGCTGGCAGGTCAAAACACCATTGTGCCCTCAGTCTTTTAGGAACTGATGAGGCTGGGCTTTTAAACCTGTGTGGTGCTTTTTAAGGTATTTATATAGTGTTTTAATAATTTTTAATATTTTTAATATTTTATGTTTTAGTCCCAAAGACTAATATCCTTTTGCAACTTTATAAATGGTTTGTGTTTATATCTTGAGTTTATAAGTAAGCTTCCTGCACAGAAAAAATGATTTTCTGCCAAGAATTATGCTGTTTTTTAAGCAAATCCCCCAATGAATGGGTTTTTCACAGAATAAACATGGAACTGTGAAGGTTCTGGTGCATGAGAGGAAAATGATTAAATCATTCTTGCCACACAGTCTCTTTTGTATTAATGATTTGAAGGACATGAAAAGAGTCCTAAGTTGATCCTGAGTCAATAGTGTGACGTGGCAGCTAAAAAGGCCAATGCTATTTTAGATTGCATCAATAGAAGTATAGTGTCTAGATCAAGGGAAGTAATACTGTACTGAGTCCAGGTCTGGACACCACAGTTCAGAAAGGATGTTATCAAATTGGAGCGTGTCCAGAGGAGGGCGACCAAAATGGTGAAGGGCCTGGAAACCATGCCCTATGAGGAACGACTTAGGGAGCTGGGTATGTTTAGCCTGGAGAAGAGAAGGTTAAGAGGTGATATGATAGCCCTGTTTAAATATTTGAAGGGATGCCATAGTGAGGAGGGAGCAAGCTTGTTTTCTGCTGCTCCAGAGACTAGAACACGGAACAATGAATGCAAGCAACAGGAAAAGAGATTCCATCTCAACATTAGGAGGAAACCTCCTGACAGTAAGGGCTGTTCAACAGTGAAACACACTCCCTTGGAGTGTGGAGGAGTCTCCATCATTGGAAGTCTTTAAACAGAGGCTGGATGGCCATCTGTCGGGGATGCTTTGATTGAGATTTCCTGCATGGCAGAATGCAGTTGAACTTCTGGTCCAACTCTATGATTCTATGAAAATACATATGTAGGATTGTACCAAGGTTGGGCAACTCTGGACTATCAGATATTGGTGAATTGTAGTTCCCATCAACCACAGCCAACATAGTAAAAGGTGAGAGATTATGGGAGTTGCAGTCCAGTATCTGGAAGATGTGATGGTCTTTTTGCCACATCCATGTTAATACAATATACACTTCTTTTGATCTCCCACCATGAAATAAAGAGACCAGACATGTAAATTGGATGTAAATAAATGGACCTTTATTAGACCTAAAACCTATTATTATTATTATTATTATTATTATTATTACCCCAATTGATAAGTGTAAACTTTTGTGACTTCAACTGAGGGTGAAATCCTGATGTGGGTTCAGCTGAAGCCAGGTGACTTTACCTAAACTACCTCTTCAGCCTTCCCAAAGGGTGAAAACACCAGACTCTGGCGGGTTACAGATGGGCAAAAAGGGGTGTGCTCATGACGTCATGAAGGTATAGCCTTTAGACAGCCCTTACCTGAATGCCGCCATGAACGCGCCGCCTGCACGCCCCAAGCAGGAAGAAGCGGCATTAAAAAGGTGCTGCTTTTTTCCCGCCAGCCGGCAAAAGAAAAAAAAAAAGCCCCGTTTTTGGCCGCCCGTGAGGAAGCTGCCTCTCTCTTTGCAGCGTCCTGCGAGGCGGTGGTATGGAAGCTACGGATCAGAAACGGCCCCAGGTGAGGCGTCTTCACTACCCCCATGTGGAAGCCCCATACACCTGAGCCACGCTCCCGGGGCGGGCGGTCTGGAGGCTCCGTATTCAGCAGAATACACCTTCAAGACGTCTTCCCCTGCCCGTCTGTAACCCGCCTCTGTGTGCAACCGAATCCTCGGATTGTATCTTCAGCCAGTCATAGGGAAGTTGATATGAGGCACACTCTCCCAAACTCCCTCGAGTTTGAATGAGAGGGCAAAACCCCCATATCTTCCCAAAAGGCTGTTTCACGAGTAGCCTCCATGGCCCTTGACATGTAAAGGCTGCCCCGATCCAGACCTTTCATCTCAATGGGGTGCCTGGGTGCACACCGATTGTTCCCCCACCCCCATTAGGCCAGGGGAAACCTATTTAACATCTTGCCCTAAGCCCATTACCCGTCCCTAGAAACAGTATGAGGTAGGCAAAAAACCCCGGGAAAAGGGGAGAAAATTGCTACCTGGCCCCGAAGTGACCGAACAGGTCCATACTGTCCTAAGGGTGGAAGGGTGGGATGCAATCTCGCAAAAGAGGCTGATGAGGGGGCAAGACAGCTTAAATAGCTTAGGTCTGCCCCCTGTTGGCAGATTAGGCCCATAAGGCCCCACCTTTTATTATAACTCTGGTCTCAATTCATGGGTGGTCTCAAATATTACACCCAAGCCTATAGTGGCAAGCCACTGTTTGGGTGTCCATTGCACAGTTCATATATTTTCCCTGTCAAATACATATGAATTAGTCCCAGAAACAAATTGTAAAGCAAATCAGCTAAGAAATGGTATATTGCAATATGTTTTAATTTCAAGCAACAGACATAGTCATAACATACTAGTTTTGGTGCTCTTCCTGATTTTATCTGGAGTTTCTTCCAACTCATCCAAAATTGCGAACCTCCTTCATTGACCCTGGTGAACAACATAGTCTTTCAGCTGCCCAGATTTCAGACCTTTTAAGGGTTTTAATTTAAAACTTTAAATTCATTAAATTAAATAAAACTAATGATAGAAATAGGCTGGTACTTTTCCCTCATACAAGTTCCTTTGTTCAAGTGAACCTTTATGTGGCAATCCTTTAACCATGCTCTGTGTCAAATTTTGGCAGACATGGTTAAATTCTTTGCTCCACACCTATAAGGTAAAGCATTGCTATGAAGCAACACTTGAGGAAATAGCTGTGGCAATGAACATGTTGTTATAGTTGGTTGACTAATACATCTTGATTGGTTTATTGATAGTTAACCCTCATATCTACTCAGAAATAGGTACCATCTATTCATATCTACTCAGAAATAGGTACCATCAAAATCACTTGGGACTTGGGGCTGGGTAGAGCTTTTGTACAAACCAAACTAACACTTTTGTACAAACCAAATGTAGCACTTTTGTACAATCCAAACTAGCAGTATAATCTTGTGGCTGTTCACTCAGAAAGACATGTCATACTTCCATTTCAGCATTATACTTTTGCAGAAATCTTGCAAACCCTGTTTGCTACAGGGTTATTTTTCTCCAATCTGTCATACTGTCTGGCAGAGAACATACATTTCCTGTGTGTCTCTGAAGCACACACATTCAAATGCTTCATGAAATTTCTTTTCTCTCCCACCTTAACTGATCCAGTACTGTGGATTATCAAGGACTAGCTTGCCTGCAAAAGGGATGGCAGTCCTTTTATATTTATATGTCAATGTCAAATTGAGCCAAATTAAGTATCCAATTAGGACATTAGAGAAATTGATTCACTGAAACACACACAAGAATTTAGCATGCCCTATTTCTCAACTAGAGAGGAGGACAAAATAAGTGGAAGTAAACACACAGCAATTTCAGATATATGATTTTGGGAATTAAGTGGACAGATGCTCATTAGGTGTGCAGCGTATTAACATAACTATAGACACATTGTCATTAGGCAACTGGAATCTCTCATAGCTCCATTTAAATAATTGCAAAGAATAAATCAAAGTAATTATACAATACTGTGGATGTTTACTTCAAAGTACATTCTATTAAATATAATGGAATATTCTTCCTATAAATCAGTTTAAGGTTGTAGCTTAACGGTGCAAATTTTCCTTTACTCTTCCTCCCAGAGTAGTTTATAACAATAAGAAATATGATTGCTCCAGGAATTTTCCAGACTGGATGTGTCAAGTAAGTAGGCAATCTGCTTGACTGATATGTGCAAATGTACACAGACACACAGACTGACTTACAAGAGCAAAGCCAACTGCAAGAAAAATTGGATGGCACTTCAGTAATATAAAAGTCCCAGAAACAGCTGGCATTTCTCAAAGCAAATGACTTGAAACACACAGAGAACACATAAATATGTTTTACAAAATCTTTACTGAAAAGAAGAGAAAGAAAAGCAGACTTGAGCATGTACAATTCTGCACGGAGGAGTGGTGAGAGAGGGGCTACTTAGTCTTACTTCTCTCAAAATAACTTCTGTAAATTCCACATATATACTTACACTGTAAATTTACATCTGGAAAACTCTCTCTGTGTGTAAGCATGTGCATGTGTGTGTGCACATGAAGAATAAGGAGGCTTTGAGTACCCCCCCCCCAAATAACCAGCCAGCAAGGAAAGGGTTAAGCAGTTCCCCCTGCTTCTTTTCTCTGAACAACAGCCTACCAGGTTGCTTTTTATTAAAAAAGTGAAATGATCAGGGCTTCAGTACACACATTTGCATGTTACTGAGGTTTTGTATTAAACCTATTCATACCTCAGTGAGAAAACTCACAGGAATGCCAACCAACTAAGTTATAAACTAGCTGTAGCTGTAATAAAACAGGTGCCAAGCCTTACCCACATAGGAGTGTAGTGAATTTGATGGGCCAGGATCATTTGGCTCCTCATTGCTGCTTACTGAGAGGACTGCAGCCTTTTCTATTTGACATAGATGGTTACTGTACTGTGAAATCCCAAGATCACAGTTCTGTCATTCAGCATCTGCTGGGCCGTCCTTGTTGGTTGTGTAGGCTGAAACTTCAGCTGGTGGAGAACGTGGTGGCCTAGTTTTTGGGAAGACAGATACTGATCTGGTTTGGATGATTGTATCTCAGAGTAATAAACTGAGACATGAGATAAACTGGCTCCCTCCATCTTGTGTATGTTTTGATTAAACCTAGAAATCTTTAATTTTTAAATTTCATCTAAATGAAAAAACTATGGTTACCAGATTCAGAACAAACCAGGACATTAAGACAGCTTCTTATAGTGGTTTAAAGTCTTGGCTTGCAACTAAGGTTTCCAAGTTTGGATGAAAGAAGTGAGGGAAGTATTATTAACAAAAGACATCTGAGTTTAATTGCAGCATGGTAAGAAGAAAGGATGAAAGAGACTATGTGCATAGGACTGGCTATCAAAATGCTCTTGAGCTTAACTTTCAGAGCCATGATGGCTGGAAACTTGAGAATTAAAATGGGAGCTTTAGAAATAAAGGCCAAGTTCCATATGAAATAAATGGGTTCTGCATAAACCCGTTGTTGTTGTGTGCTTCCAAGTCATTTTTTAAGGTAAATCTATCATAGGGTTTTCTTGGCATGTTTCTTCAGAGGGGGATTGCCATTGCCATCTTTTGAGGCTTAAAGAGTGTGACTTGCCCAAGTTGCCTAATAAGTTTTCAGAAAGTGCCAATTATATCTGGAAACAGAAGGAAGTCCCAATTATAGTATACCTGGAAACACAAGGAAGTCCCACTTTTAATTAAAGGTGAGTACTGTGTCTGAATAAAAGGTCAACAGGAGCCCATCTATTCAGCCATCCAATATGTGTCTTCTGACCTTCTGAAAATGCAGCAAAATAAAGTCCTGATATCCACAGTCATCTTCTCACTAACAACCTGCTCCTGTGACCTGGCCTCCCAAGGCATTCTACTGAAATAATTAATATTCTAGCATGAGCAGCAGACAGATGTGAATGGATGCAGGCAAACCTTGTCACTCCAAGTAAAACACAGTATTCATGTATATTTGTAACATTATAGATATTAATGAAGTCACTTTAATAAGCAGTTTTATAAATGAGATCTATACAGTTTAAAGAAATCCCAACGAGGAAAGATAATTGCCCAGAAAAACTGAATAAGATATGAGGAGTTGTGCTGAATCAGACTAAAGGCCTATCTCCTTCAGCATTCTCTTCTTACAGTGGCTAGCCACATGTCTATGGGAAGACCACAAAGTGGGAGTTAGTTCAACGGCACTTGTCTAGGCCTTGGTATTCAGAGCCATACTGCCTCCAGCACTGGGTTAAAATATAGCCATTGTGACTATCCAATGTTGATTCACATCTCATGGGAACAAACTCCATAATTTACCTCTGTGTGGCTCTCCCACAAGCTTCACTGGATGATCCTTGCTTTTGGTATGATATGATCAGAAGAAAAATGTCTCCCTATTTGCTTTTGTCACATCATGCATTATTTGCCCACCCAGTGAAAATTAAGAGTGAGACACAAAATGTATGGATAAACTAAGGGTCACTTTATTAACTATTTAATTCTGATCTGAAGCAGAGCTGCTTAGTGCAGTATATGTTCAAGTAACTGTTGTACTTTGGTGACATCATTAGAAAGCACGACTCATTAAAAAAAAAGAAGAATTCTGGAAAAGGTAGAAGGTAGCAGAAAGGGAGGAAGACCACCTGTCAGATGGATAGACTCAATCAGGGAGGACATGAGCCTGAGTTTGCAGTACCTAAGCAGAGCATTGGAGAACTATGGGTCTTGGAGATGTCTCATCCACAGGGTCACCAAGAATCGGGGTTGACTTGAGGGCAATTAACAACAGTCTTTTCTCCTCTTTAGCAAAGTAAGAGCCAGTCACCCCTAACCTCAGAGGCAACCCGATCAGTCTTGCTTGTCCCTGACCAGTCTATTTCCAGGAAGCCTAAGGACTTTATCATACCACCTCTGGTGCCTGACTTACCTCATCCAAATTTGAGCCAAATTTGGAAGTTATGCTGATTTTATCGGACAGACTTTCCCCTCAAAACAGCTTCCCAATGCTTCCATTGTTGAATTCAGGCCCTTTAAATCACTTTGGCAGCCATTTCCCCCAATTCTTAAGCTTCTGATTTGGAAAAATTGGCCACTGAAGTGACTTACGGGGCCCAAATTCAACACTGGAGGCAACAGGAAGCCATTTTGAGAGAAAAATCAATGTGATAAAATCAGTGTAACTTCCGAATTTGGCTCAAATTAGGAAGAAGTAAGTCGGGCATCAGAGACAATGCAATAAAGTCTTAGATCTGTTGACCTTTTCCCTCAAGCTGTGAACCCTAAAGGAGAAAGCCAACCTGGTTCAGTCCCCAAAGTTGTTTTCTTTCCTATCCCTGAGTCTCATGACCAATAGGGAATTCCAGAGAAATCCCTTTCATAGAATCATAGAGTTGAATGAGACCTCAAGGACCATCCAGACCAATCCCCTGCCATGCAAAAATACACAAAGCACCCCTGACAGATGGCTATCCAGCCTCTGTTTAAAAACCTCCAAAGAAGGAGACTCTACTACACTCCGAGGCTGCATATTCCACTACCAAACAGCTCTGATCATCAGATTTAGGTACTGTATATACTCGACTATAAGTCGATCTCATATATAAGTTGAGGGTAGAGTTGGGGGGGCAAAATTATGGTTTTTGATATGACTCATGGATCAGTCTAGGATAAAATTTAGGGCCATGCAACAAAGGATGTAAAAGACGAAGTTTAATGTCTTCATACAGAAATGTCTTATTCAGATCCTTCTAAGCCCAATTCCTCTTGGCACTCTTTTGAGAGGAAGCACCAAAGAGGTGCCACCACTGCCATTTTCCCACCCAAGCATTAAAAAATGCTAGAAGTAACATCATGGTGGAAAGAGTAGAAGGGGTTGGTGCTTTTTTTGGGTGCTCCCAGGATGAACTAAGCTCTTACCTTTTGCCAAGGAGAAGAGTTAAAATGCACTATTTATAGTGGATAAGTTGAGCCAGCTTTTTCTGGTTAATTTTTTGACAAAAATGTCTAGATTTATACATGAGTACTGTGGGCCCTTGCTTTATGCGGGGGATCCTTTCCGGACCCCCCCCCTCGTGTAAAGCAACATGCACATATGCTTGAGCCCCATTATATCCAATGGGGTTCGTGCTCGCTCCGTGGCCGTGCGCGTGTCCGGTGGCCGCACATGCCATATGCGAACCCCATTGGATATAATGGGGTGCGTGCTCACCATGCGGCTGTGAGCACACATTCTCCCCTTTCTCAAGCGGCTACAGCGTAAACTGAAAGCTGCCTATAATGAGCTCGCGTATGGTGCGGGCTCACTGTATATACAGTAATCAAATATGAATTATGTTAAATAAATATTAAATAAATAAATAACTTTAAATACAAATTACTTACATTATATTCAAGCCATATTTTAAAAAAATTAAAGCAACACCCAAAGCCAATTTTCCCATAGTACCATGGTGAATTGTGAAGGCCAAGGGAGGAGCAAAATTCCTACCTGGCCTCAAAAAGGTGACCAGCTGAGGCCAGGATAAGTTAGTAGACCAAGAAATGTTGAAGGGTAGTAGAAGTGTGATAAAGCAGTGATTTATTATAACTCTTCTTCTTTCTCTCCCCTCATGCCTCAACCCAAAATTTTAATGGCATTGTTTCTCTCTTTTCCCTTCCAGGGGTACAAATGATGTCCCCAGGTAATTGCTGTTCCAGATGAGACAAGGCATGGGGCCAGAATTTCATCCCCGTTATGTCTCTTGCCTTCACTTACTTTTTTCTAGGCTAAAATGTCCCAGTCATTGTAACTTTTCACATGTGCTGAGTTTCCACCTGCTATTGTTTGACTTTCTAAATGGAATTGCAGGAAAGTTTGCATAATTTGGCAGAGTTGATTAATTCTGCTCACGTGACAAGAACTGAAGACTGATTAGCAAATTAGCAAAATTCATAATAGCAGCTAATTGGCAGAACTTTTCTGTTTCAAATGCTTCAGTTGCTGGGTAAAGTGTAGGAGAGAAAGTATGCTTTCAGTTGTCCTTAAAACTGTGCACAAACCAAAGTAAAACTTACGTGATATTTGGCAATATTTAAAAGAGAAATTTTACCTGTGCTACTCCTGTTTCTTCCCTTTTTGGTTGATGGTTACCCTTGTCTCTCCCTCCTATTTTCACTTAGTGGCCAGGAACTATTTTGTCCATCTCTCTCTTTGTTCTGCTTATCTTACTTTATAGAGTTCCATGCACACTAATTGCACCATGCACACGATAACACAAACAGTGAGAGTGTCTTTTTATTTATAAACCATATCAATACCCTTGGCAGTGTAGATCAGAAAGAGAACTCAGTTCAAATACCTAATATTAACAGATTTTATACTAAAATCAAAATATGATCTGTGAGTTTTGCACATGTTCTAGAATTATTGAATGACACCTCCAAGGTTTTAGTATCTGGGATGATACAACCAGCCCTCCTTAACCATGAATTTGGCATCCAAGGATTCAACCATCAATGGTTTGAATATATATATATATATATATATATATATATATATGAAAACCAAACATTGATTTTGCCCTTTTATATTAAAAAAACCTACCATCTTACTACACCACTGTATATAATGGGATTTGAGCATCCACAGATTTTGGCATCTGCAGGGGGGGGAGGGGCGTTCTAGGAACCAATTTCCTCCCTGCTGCTTCATTAACTGAAGTATCATCTGTAGAAATTTATCTAGTGAAGCTATCCTGTTATGTCATCTCTGCATCAGAAACACATTGCCATTTATTGTCATGAAACTGCCCTATCATCCGGCAAAGCAGATAGCTGCCACAAGTGGCAGGCCTGGAGATGGTGGGAAGAGAAAGAAGAGGCCCCAGTTAAAAACATCACATCTTACCAAATTTTCACTTTAACCACATGAAACAAAGTACATGTAAATACATTTAGGCTGTGCATATGATATTGTAATTGAAATATATAATTTTAATTTTGCCAACCATTTATGTCACAACCATTGCCATTACATTCAGTGATATATGGGAGTTACGATTTATGAGTAACAATAGTACAAAAACATTATTGAGTATTCTGTATGGTGTGGCATGGGAGAAGGTCATTGGCGGGTGACACTATGAATTACCACACTAGATGACATCAACCCTAGTGATGGCACTGCTGCACTCTTGAAATAAGATTTAACTCTCATGAGCTTACTACCTGGAGTAAGGAGGAAATGGGTAGGAGAGAGGTGTCATCTTGTCAATTGTCTCTAGGGACAAAAAGTATGGACTAGTCTCCTACAGTTGGTAAAGACATGGAGCATGAAAAAAAACACCCCACCCTATTATCTGTGCCCTTCTCCTCCCCTAACTTTTAGCAGTGAATCAGTTCAGACTGATTTTGTAAGTAAGATCTGTAAATTTTCTGATCATATCTTGCATAGGAAAAAAGGGAAGAGGGAAAGAATATCAGGAAAAATGTGCATGAGAAGAAAGGGAAAGAAAAAATGAGAGTGAGAGTGAGAAGGGAGTGATCCCATACTGCTTTCTTCAGCCAGTCTATTTGTGGCATGTGGCCCAGTTCTTGTTGTCTCATGGTCAACAATGATTATCCCAAGAGGGAATGTGGCCCTCAACACAAAATATGATCTTAATCTTTGGTCTATAACCTCCTAATGTGTCTAGACTAAAAAAATAGGTAAGCAGAAACTGACAACTATAGGAACCCAGCCATTAACATCAGGCTTGGAAAATGAATAGTTCTCTAAATGTTGCTAGACTTAAACTGCCATCACCCCTCACCACTGGTAGTGCTGGTTGGGGCTAATGGGAAGTATAGTCCAATAACATTTGGCCATGCCTACATATTATAAATATTTCAATTTTATTAAAGCATCTATAACTGAGATGCCACAACTGAGAGCTTGTCAACACTACATATATGTTGTGTGTTGTGTAGTTTTGCCTTCAAGTTGTTTCTGACTTATGGTAACCCTACAGTGAACCTATCACAGGCTTTTCTTGGCAGGTTTCTTCAGAGGGGCGTTGTCTTTGCCATCCTCTGAGGTTGTGAGACTATGACTTGCCCAAGGTCACCCAGTGGGTTTTCATGGCTGATTGGGGATTTGAACTCTGGTCTCCAGAGTCAATGCTCAAACCACTACACCATGCTGACTCTCACTAAGGATATACATTGGACTTAACCCACTCCTTGTGTAATCTGACCAGGTGACATACAGCCACAATTGCAGCATAAATGCTATTTTAGGTTTAATAGAACCCACAGTTTTCTTGGCTGTCTGGACAGCTGGATCAGGTCTAATTTGGCATGAAACTCGAGTACCTTCAGTTCTCTTTGCTGTTTAGACAAATGAATCAGGCCCAATTTGGCGTAATCCACTTGTCCAGGCAGCAAACAAAGCACCAGCAACCTTACGCTACACTGGGCAGCATAGGGAAAGGGATGATTCACTTTGGAGATGCTGCCAGCATCTTGCCAGCCAAGTTGATGGCAGCATCTGCAAGAGCCTAGCCATTACCATCACTTCTGCTGAGGGTAGACTGGGGCACCCATGAGATCAACAAGAAAGAGGTTGAGTGATCTTCTCCTTGTTGAGCAGATGGCAGAGCATCCTGTCCTGCCCTTAGCAGATGCAACAGCAATGCCCAGACTCTAACAGGTAGCTGCTTAGTCAATCAGATGGTAGTGGCAGCAGTGACACTGAGGGAGATCGGCCAAAGGTGCTGATGCACAATGACATGCCGACACACCAGGCTTGGCCCAGTGTGTGTGGTCCCCATTGTGATCAGTCTGTGGCCAGTCTGGGGTATAATGCTCTGGACTGGTCATGGATTAAGCGGCTGGTATAGATGGTCCCTGAAAAGGCGCTTGCTATAGTCAATGCAAAGTGGTCTGATGGTATCGGCTGATGATCCTCTCTTAATGAGTCTATACCACAGGCAGACTGATATAGAGAAGGATGCTCTCAAAGTATTTCTGATTACAAGAATGGGTGAGCAATTACTCCACTGTGGCACCACTTCTGGCCTTTTTGAATGCCTTTCTGAAGTGGGAAAAATGGCAGCTGCTGTAGCTCTTTGGTGCTTGCCCTCAAAGAAGTGCTGAGTGAATAGAGAGGGCCAGTGCTTCTTTTGTATACTCCCAGGATGGACTAAGTTCTCACCTTTTGCCACACTGCTAGAGAAGGGGATTCCAGTGATTTTATTCCAGTGATGAAGAATTGGGCTTTGAAGGATTTAAATTAGGCATTTGTCAGCTTTTGGAGGTTAAAATCAGGCAAAAATATGACATTAAAGTTAAAGGCTGTAATCACTGCTAATATAGTCACAGTTTTCTTTGCTTTGTCATCATATCCTTTTTGACATGTGCATATTTTCTTAGCCTTGCGCATGCCTGGTCACCTCCCCTACATATGACATAGCCACCATTTACCATAGTTCCCTCCTCAGCCATCTAGCCTTTTGGATGAGCACAAATAGTTATGCCTGAAGGAATTTTGTAAGTTCTTTGGCATTATTTTCCTTTGCTTTGTTCTTTACATTCTTTGTGACATGCCCCTATGTTTTACCCCTGACTTATCCATGGATCATATCAAAATCTATAATTTTGGCCTCAAAACCTGCCCTTGATTTCTACATGCATATATAAGGTATAGAGATGGAATCCATTCAAATTCAAACAAAAACTTGTCAACAAATGTGAAAAAAACAAAGCAATGATCCACAGACTGGTGTAGGATAAGATCTTCACATGTAAAGATACATTAAATAACAAAGTCAGAATTATCCATGCCATTGAGTTTCTAGTTTCTATGTATGGTTGTAAAAGCTGGATAGTGAAGAAAGCTGACAGATAGAGAATCAACTCATTTGAAAAGTGATGCTGCAGAAGAATTCTATAGATACCAGAGACTGCTAAAATGGGTCTTAGAGCAAGTCAGGCCTGAGCTCTCACTAGAAGCAAAGTTGATTGAATTGAGGCTGTCATATGTTAGACATATGATGAGATTACATAACTCATTAGAAAAGATGATAAAGCTCTATAAGGTGGAAGGCAGTAGGAAAAGAGACAGCACTACAGCTGGAGTAACTGAATCAAGGAAACCATTCCCCTGAGTTTGCAATCCCTAAGCAGCGCAGTTGATGACTGGGGCTCTTGGAAGTCTCTCATTCAGTTGACCTGACAGTCAATAATAGCAACAATAATGTGTGTGTGTGTGTGTGTGTGTGTGTGCATGTATACTTTCATCCTTAATATTGATTATTTTTATCTGGAGTGTATCCTACTAGATGTCATTTGCCCACATATTTCTCAGTTTCTTTAAAGAAATCTTAGGCCCGGTACAAACGGTTGCTTAGTGGCATGACAGCAGCAATTTTAGGGTTCGGGAACATGCAGCAACCGTACGCTCCCAAACCCTAATATGTATGGGCAGTGCCTTCTATACGGCGCACATGTCCATGATGTGTCTTGTGCGATGCATCCAATTGGCGTGGTGCACAAGACACATCACCGCGATGCCCCAGGCTGCAAATGGCATTTTGGTGGCATCGCGGGACGGAGATCCAATTTGGAGCTCCTTTTTGCAGCAGACCATTGTCGCGGCCGTGGGGCTGCCGTGGCAATGATCCAAAGGAGAAAGGGACGACCTCTGGCCTCCCCTTTCTTCTAATCTGTACTGGGCCATAGAGTGTCAACAAAGATAGAATTACTGGCTGCTGGTAGTTCCTGTGTCAGTGGGATGGTGAATCCACTTCAGGATTTAGAAATAACCTTGAAGGAGCAGCTAAATTGCTAAATCTGATTTGGAGATAGAGTCTACCCCTTGGGTATCCTCTTTAAAGTTCAGTCTAAAACCCAGAGAGGATTCACACAAAGCCTCCAGCTGTCACTGCAGTTCATCACCAGCTGATCAAACCCCATACAAATCAATAATAGCATGATCAAAAATGTGTTTGTTTGAGTGTATAGTTTAAAAAATGATATAAAAGCTTAGCTATGTACATATTTCACCGGGCAACCTGCTGGGAAAGTACCCACCATTTCAAATGACACTTGGAATTAAACTAGTGATCTCTATAGTGAAAGGCATGATTTGTTGTAGTTTATGCTTTAAAAGCCTCCCTCTCTCTACTTCAAGCTATAACCTCATCTGGACTGGACACAGAGGTGGCAACTGAACATGATTGGCCATACATTATGCAACAACAGCAGGGCAAATGACTAAATTTACAATATACTATTTAGTCTTCACATTCTCAGAGTGAAATTGACCTTCAAGTGACAGACTTTTACATGGTGAGTTACCTAAGCCAAATATGTTAGGCATTCAGACTCTTTAGGGCCTTTTGCAGAGAATTGGAAGCTCTCTGTGTGACAGATTTTATCTCGATAGGAAGGCAAAGATGACAAGAGCAAGAGGGAAAAAGCAGCTGACAGGCAGACCAGCAGGCTATGAAAATTCTGGCTCTTTTGTCAGTACTACCGTCAGTACTACCAATCAGGCATATATCTGAGCTGGCTGAAGGAGAGAGAAAATGATATAATGTGACAAATATGACTCTCACCTCAACCACTATACCTGCTGACAGATGCAACATTCTTATTTCAAAGTATTCTTGGGATATTTGGGCTAGGGTTGCTAGGAGCTGTAGTCCAACAATGCCTGGAGATTTGCACAATTCCTCCTGATTATTAAAACACTAGTCCCTTTGTTTGTGATGTCCCCTTGCTTTTCTAAAATTATAAATTTGATCCAGCTTTCATGTCTCACATGTGTCCTCAGTTGTTCATTTGTCTAACATTTCTGATTCTGTGTTCTCAATTGCTTTGTTTACTTCAGATGACTATTCAGAACTACCCATATTTAAGTGCTTGAAGTATGGGGAAACTAAATGATGGGTTGGTTCCATTATATTTTGAGAAGATCTTAGCTACCATGTTTATAGAATGGGGGACATGATTTGTCTAAAGGTTAGGAAATATCAGAGATGGTATTTAAATACCCCCTTGGACCATACTGTAAAAACAGTAGAGACTTCTGCTTGAAAGGAGGAACCCTCAGATACACACATTAGTCAACCCAAGAAAAGTCTATTGATGCCTCTATGTTGCAGATTCACTAGCATATGTGGGGGATGGTCTTTTGAGCTATGAATTTTGTAGAACTTTGTAACAGACCTGAGCCACAGCAAAATGATTATCTCTTTAGTCCAGTGACAAATGGGAGCAGAACTGTATAGGCTTGTTCTACTTTTCTCTCATAGGATGGGGTGTAGTAGGTACAAGCTTGTAGCAGGATGTCCTTCAATAGTCTCATGCTTCTCCCCAGGCATAAGATTAAGCTGTCCAAAACCAGGGCATGGAAGTAGAAACTGTTTTCAGTGGTGGAACTTAGCCAAGAAAAGGCGGAATTATCCAATGATTTTCCCTGCAGGATGCTTTCCTCTTCAATACTAAATGCAACCCAAAATACACTAATTAGAGGAGAAAGCCACCAGGGCAGAGAGCATGGCTTTCATGCAGACCTGTCCTTCAGCAATTACTGCATTACAAATAGCACTATAAAAACCACTGAATGGAAATGTCAAGAAATACTCAAGATTTAGTTTGCACAATCCACACAGGAATGTCATTTGTGATGAGCTGGTGTTCAATCAGACTGGGAGGAAGTAGTATATAAATCATTGAGGTACCATGTAACGTCAGCCCAATCTATAATGATATCCATGGTTTAATCCATCATAAAACATAAAAATAGCCATATTACCTGGAGCAATTGTAGCTTTATCACAGACTACAAAACAAATGCCACAGTGAGATCTACTATGATGTCTATTCTAAGCCTGTGTCTGTCCAGCTACCTGTAGACAATAGTTTAGGCTAGTCATATGTATCTATAGTAATAGTAATAAAATTTATTCGGTCTTTGACCAGTATAAAAACAAAACCACACAAACAGTGTATCAGTGTAACAGTAACAGGTTAAAATATAAACTGATAGTAGACTATACATATACAATATCCAAACAGATCTTTCTACGACGTATCTATATTATATTGTGGTATATTGTACTTAGTGCACTATATTAACATTATATATATGTGTGTGTGCCATTGCTTGTATTACCATGTTTTGAGTATTTTGAAACGGCCCTCGGGCTATTCAATAAACATACTGACTGACTCTAGACAATAGATTAACAAAGAGTGCATATGTGCCTCTTCATTGCTCCACTGTAACATTAACTTAAAACTTGCAAGTGTGAAAAAGACATTAGAAATCAAGTATCAGCCGGCTTTTCTTCAATAACTGGCATCACCTCTTATTCAGCACTATTGAAGGAGCTAGTTCACACATTCAGCTAAGAACTATTGAGTGCAAGTTACTGATTTTTGTATACACCTATGAGAATGAGATTGAATCAAACTTTGCATAATATAAGCATTACTCACTATCTCTTTAGAAACCTGGGAAGACAATTACACCATTCAGCTTTACAATCATGCCACCAATCGCACCACTTAACCCACATTATTGCACCCTTTCAGTAGGGACTATTACCCATTTTATTATATACACAGATTATAAAACTACTCTCTCTCTCTCTAACCCTTATCTGCAACCCTTTGAATTACACAAAAGGTCAACTGGGGCTGTAATTGCAAAAAGAGCTCCCAGTGACAACCTGAGCCATTTATTAATTCACGTGACATACCCCTAAGAGTTTTGTTTGTATTGTTTTTACAAGGAAAGAACTCAGTTCTCATGTTAGTCAAGTGGCAGTCTCACTGAAAAACTTTCCAGGAAGTTTGTCATAAATTTAGCTTTTTCTGTGATGTTGTCATTCCAATCTGACAACTGGTGAGCAGAGCACTCTAGTACAGCATGTACTGCTAAGCAAGGTACTTACTGGATTAAGGCAGGTTTTTCTTTTCTACTGGTCACCCTGACAGGCTTCAGTTCTTCCTCATCCTGCTGTAGATCAGTCATTAGCACCATCGGAAGCAAGGCACACTCTGGTCTATCTAGCTTGCCAACTCCACTCTTCCCCCTCCCACTATTCCTAGCAATGTTTGAACAAGACTCACTCCAAGCTTTTCCAGTCCCCCCCTTCACTGCCTCCTCACACAGTACACTGCTTTGCACCTTCAGAATCCAAATAGAAAACAGCTTGCTCTCTCCTCTTCTTCTCGCTGTGGTTTCTCACTAACTAACCTGAGCAAGTTTGAACTGGTGGTGCTGTTGGATGAAGCAAGTGAGAAGGGAGGGGAAAAACCCAGAGAAGACACATCCCTCTTCTCAACCCGCAAACTAGTTAGGAGGAAAGGACACACATACACACACACTAAAATAAAACCTGTTGAACAAGCTTTGCATCAGAGAGGAAATGATTACTCAAGCACAGAAAAGTAGATCCAAATTTCAATTACTGGTTGTTGTTGTTGTCGTCGTTTTAACCTGGAAAGTCCAAGGGTTTCCGCTCCCCTCCAGTTTCAAGAAAGCTATTGTAGTAGGATTTAGGCATGCTGAATTTAAGAAGTGTTCATAACTACAAATCAGCCAGATAAGAAATGGAGGGAGGGGGTGGCAGGAGGAGGATGAGAGTTCCAAAGCAACCGACCATGATCTTGACTCCTTATATGACTTCAAGGGACTGGCTTGGTACAGAGTTTAAATTATTCAGACAGGATGTTGGGCTCCTGAGGTATTGTTTCTTGGTTGCTTAAAACAAAAGGTCTGCTCAATGTTTTATGTGGGAATGAGAAAGGTGACAAGGGGAAGGCACACTAATGTGAGTTGGTCTTTGGTTCCCAGCAAACAGGCAAAACACTTGGGATGTAATTCTTTGCTAAAACAGTTCTGAAAGGAATCAACAAGTAATTTTCACTATTTTCTTCCTGTTACAAGAACGTCTTGCTTATTTGAAGGCAAGGAATTATTTTGTGCAAAGTTTGCACTTTTTTGAACAGAAAACAACACCTTCTGTCCAGATGCTGTTTTCTGTGCAAATGTTGTGTAGAACAAACACCCAATTGCAGCATTTTCTGCACAAAATATTTATGAGTATAGATACTGTTTTCTGAACTGCAAAGATTCTTGTCATTCCATGATTCTTTTCATCAGGATTTCTTGACACTCCTGAAATGTTTGTCAACCACCTTTTGATTTTTTTTAAAAAAAATATTCCTTCCATCTTTCTAAAACAAACATTCATGAACCCATATTCCAGTTGACTAGAAAAAAAGCATTTTAAGGTTTACTACCAGTTTGATGTGCATGGCAGTTATATTATAATTTCATGTGATGTTGCCCTGAGGCATTATTATGATACTCTTAAAGCCCAGTTTTCTTAGAAGTTATTTTTTTTACTTGCCATACTCCTGTTTTTTTCACAGATGCTTGAAAAGAGTATGTGTGTGAAGGTATTTATGCCACAACCAGAAAAGATTCATTGACTCCTGTCTGCAGATTAAACCAGTTAAAGTGGCAAGAGTTTTACCAAAAATAACTATTGGAAGCTCTATGATTCTTTCTGAGGAAACCATGAGGTTGGACTTTTGTGTAAGGTTCCCTTCCCTCCTATGCATTTATAGATCTGATCATGCTGCTTTCCTATGGGGCAATAAACTTTGCAATAATTTTCATAACATTGGTTTGAATTACACAACACCAGGAAACTCCTTCCCTATCAAAGCGAACAAAACCCCTTCACCACAAGCATTTAGTAAAGATCTTTCTAAGGTTCAAAACATACTGCAGAAATAATCCAGTTTGAGACCACTTTTACTGCCCTGGCTCAAGGCTCTGGAATTCTGGGAGCTGGAGTTTGTTGTGTACCCAGAGCAGAGCGGAGTCCCACAACAAATTCCATAGCCCTAAGCCATGGCAGTTAAAGCGGTGCCAAACTAGGTTATTTCTCCAGTGTGGATGCAGCCTCAGTTGCCTAAGCCACTAGCAGGAAATAAGATGGAGTGATGGCACTTAAAGCAGTATCAAAGTGCTACAACTGGGTACTGTGAAAGAGAATATGAATACAAACTACAAAGACTACAAAGAGATTTATTCTGTTCTCCCTGGTTTGATCATCATTTACTATGAGAGTTTGCTTAGAGAGAGAAAAAATGTCCATACATGCTTTTATTTAGGAGGTACAGTATATAATCCTATACATGTCTATTCAGAAGTAAGACCACTAACTACAATAATAGTTATTTCCTACAAAGTAAGCATAGGATTGCCACTTTACCATTTAATAATAATAATAATAATAATAATAATAATAATAATAATAATAATAATAATAATAAATTATTTACGGTATTTATACCCCGCCCTTCAGCCCTAAAGGCTATCGGAGCAGCTTACAATTATTATATTTAATTAGATGGTTCCCTGCCCTCAGGCTTACAATCTAAAAGACACAACACAAAAGGAGAAGGGAATGGTGGTGGGAAAGGGGATGAGATTCAGTGGTTATTCTCTCCCTCTGAGGCCTGGACCAAGGCAGATGGATTGGAGGGAGGCTTCTTCTTTTTCAGGCTAGCCCTGATGGAGCTGGGCCTGCCTGTTCACTCCCTCGCAGTCCGAAGGATGATAGTTATCATGGAGGGAAGGCTCTCTTTCTTCAGGCTAGCCCTGATGGAGCTGGGCCTGCCTGTTCACTCCCTCGCAGGTCACCTCCTATCCCGCCTCCTCAACAAGACTGAGGCGGCTTTGAATTGTGTTACTAATTCAGTCAAACCAGTTGAATCATTTTAAACTTGAAACTGAGCCAGGAACCTTGGCCCGAAACAGACAGGCCAAAGATGCAGCTTCTGGCTGTGTTCAGGGTGTAGCATTTAGTTGATGCACACCCTGAATGTGTCCAGAAGCTGTCCCATGCCCATGTTTTTGCAGAAGTAGTTGGCCAAAAAGGAGTGGACAAGATCCACTTCTTCTGCTGGCCTGGTGTAGGACTGCCTGGATCAGGGCCGAGTGTGTGCAGTTGCTGCCATCAGAGCAGCCTCACACCACTCTTTCTGGGCTGTCTGTTTTGGCCCCTAGACATCAGAACCAGAATTATTAGCACACTATGAGGCTGTGCACACAGGCCATAAAGGCTGGCCTGAGGGCGGAATCAGGGCGTGATGTCCACACAACGTACAGCATCACGGCACTCCTCTGGTGCTGCATCCACACAATGCAGCACTAAAGGAGTGCCTTAAAGCCGTGGCACAGCGGCTATCGCACCCTTTCCATGGCGCAAAAATGAGCTGCTTTTTGCGGCTCCTTTTTGCACCCTGGGAAGGCCAGATTGGGGCCATGCCATATGGTTGTCATAGCCCTGATTTGGCACAGCTGGAGGCAGCTGGAGGCTGCCCCTTAGGGGTGGTCTGCACAGTCTCCTATGTCTGGAATACTCTTGGGGAGTTACAAATTCATAATCTAGAATTACATATTTGTAAGTGTTATCATTCATGATCCCTACATATCCCCTAGTTTAGGGGACAGGTAGCAACTGTGAAAGTGCCCCAATCCCAATTTACCAGGAAGCAGCCATACGATCAAGGAGGATCTGTTTTTCTGTTGCTTGAGAAACAGCTGACTGATGCCCCCTGCTTATGTGAGGGTGGATTGTGACAAAGGACCTGCTTCTGCCCATCACAATGGAGATTGCTCTTGGAGAGGGTAGAACAGGCAGCTTCCTGAGCAACAGGGGAATGGATCCCCATTGATCACAGTGGCTGCTTCCCAAGAAGTGGGGATCGGGTTGGGGGGGTTGGGCCAGATTTCATGTTGGATATACTTTGTAACTCTTTAACAGGATTCCAGCCAATAGGCATAGTAAACCTGATAGCAATCAAGTGAATTTATTAAGAACTTGTTCATATATTCATAGAGTTAACTAAGAACTGGTGCGAACTAGAATAGAAATGTTTGTAACTTCTCTCTCTAATACAGTGGATCCTCCGCATATGCGGTCTTTTTATCGGCAGCTTTGAGCATAGGCGCTCAAAGCCGCCGGTGCGCGCAAGGCGGAAGGGGCGGCGAGTCCCATTCAATTTACAATGGGGCTCGAGCATAGGCGGAAATCGCCATACACGGCGGGATCCGAAACGGATCCCCCGCGTATGGCGAGGTTCCACTGTACATATTCCTTTCTACCAGTTTAACTAACATTACTGCTCTCATTTTTTTAAAAAAATTATTCAAATGGAGATTACCAATTTTTCCAAAATTAGTTCACTTAATTATTTCTAAAATTTGGCAAATCATTGTCTAATTCAAGGACACTACTACTGCTTTACAATACAGCAGTAAAAATTTTCTTAAATCTAACAATGAAAATACCATAAAATCATTAAAAAAAACCCCTAACATCCAGACTCTAAACCAATGGTCCCCAAACTGTGCCCTTTAAGAGATTTTGGACTTCATCTCCCAGAAGCCTCAGCCATGTTGGCCAATATTCTGGGATTCTGGGAGCTGAAGTCCAAAATCCCTTAAAGAGCATAGTTTGGGGACCACTGAACAGAAAGCTAATATACTGTTGCTTTTGAATTACAGTACTGCTTAGGGAGCAAAATGAATTTGCTCATGTGTCCCTGCAATTTCCTATGGCTTGTTTTTCTAATATGTGACATTTTCTATTACAGTGACTGATTTTTTGGTTAAAAACATAAAATGCACACTTCCACTGGGTGGCATATCTTTCCCCATACTAATGCATTTTATTTTAAGATTTATACTCCCCTTTTCATAAAAAAAAGGTTGGTGGTTTCCATGTCAATGGGGTGGTGAATCCACTCCAAGTTTTATACCAGACCTTAAAGAAGCCATATAAGGTTCCAGATGCCATTTTCAAACCAAGGTCATTACTTTGGCTAGCTCCTTTAAAACCTGGAGCAGATTCATTGGCCCACTAACATTGAAGACACGAAATACCACTTCCCTTCTCCAAAATTATTTTTCTACATACACTGACTTGATATATAGGTATATTAAACATACATGCCACTTGGCACTTGTGGCCTCTGAAATACTTTGGTCAATCCCTTATTCTTGGAGAATGTTCCCTTTTGTTTTATCCCACTATTTCTGTGACCAGAGAAATGTTCTTCAGAGCTTGGAAAATTTGTTTTGGAGACTCCAAAAATCTCCCAGTCAGCCTTGTCTTTGTAGTTATCTGAATGTTCAGAAAGGCAAGCACTGAAGCCCAGACCACACTAGAAGCCAAAGTTCAGTCTACAAGACTTGCATGTAGAGCGGAGTACTAGTGGCACAAGATGGAAAGTACTTGCATATGATAGTCAAGGCCTTTTGTCTAAGACTCCAGCTTTCCTTTGCTCACCATGCTGGGAAACTATCCTTGCTTTGTTTGCTGGCTCAGACTTGGGAGCCTTGAGATCCTAAGTTAACAAATTGAACATAGTTGCAGAAAAGAGTCTTTAGTAAGTTTAGGATCTGTCATAGAGTTCTTTAATCCTTACTCATCCCTTTGCCCAACAAAGAACTTTGAAACTTAAAAGTGTGTTCAGCTCCCTGCTCTTAGTCCAATAAAACAGATTATGCTAGTTTATTTTATCTTAGTAATGTATGCATATGGATATACTGAATTCATATGGATTCTGTCTCCATAAATCTCTCTTTCTGAGGAATACATCTCTTTTTCTGAGGAAGCAAAGTGTTGTGAACAGCATATTTACAGCCATCCTTCACATCCTCTCTCTGTGAAAAACAAGGAGACAGCTATACTACTACAAGTTGGAAATGATGAAAATGTATACTGTGTGACCTGCAATGTATATCAGACTTTTCTCTAAAACTCAACTGCCTGTAGAGAAAGAAAAGAAATAAATGCAATTTGACTTGAGAATTATCTCTGGTTTACCATAGTACTGACCCCTGAGGAGATTATGGAGGCCTGGCTACTAATTCTGTCTTTTGTTCCATAACTGAAATTGATTCTTCCAGTTCATCCACATGGCCAGCTCATTCTGGGTCTTCTACTTTGCCTTTGTTGTTGTTAACTGCCCTTGAGTTGATCTCAACCCATGGTAACCCTGCTGATGAGACATCTCCAAGACCCTCTGTCCTCCACTGCTCTGCTCAACTCCTACAAACTCATACTCGTGATCCATTCATCTTGCATGCAGTCTTCCTCTCTTTCTACTTCACTCTACCTTTCCCAGCATTACTGTTTTTTCCAATGGTTCATGCCTTTTCATGATGTGTCCAAAGTACGACACCCTGAGTTTTGGCTTCTAGGGAGATTTTTCTCTTGATTTGCTCTAGGACCTATTTGCTTGTCTTTTTGGCTGTCCATGGAATGAATCCTTAGCACTTTTCTCCAGCAACACATTTTGAATGGGTTGATTTTCCTCATATCCTCCTTCTTAACTGTCCAGCTCTCAGATCCATACATGGCAATTGGGAATACCATGGGTTGTATGATTTTGTGCTCAGGTGTATACCCTTGTATTTTAGGATCTTCTCTAGTTCTTTCATAGCTGTCTTTCCCATTCTTAATTTTCTTCTGATTTCCTGGCTGCAGTCTCCATTTCTATCAATATTTGATTCCAGATATGTTCTATTTCTTAGTTGTCTAATTCAAATTTGTGTAGGTTCTCTGTGGTCATTATTTTTGTTTTCTTTATGTTCAACAATAGGCCTGCCTTTGCACTTTCTTCCTTGATCTTTCTTAGTAGTTGTTCCAGGTCGTTGAGGTTTTCTGCTAGTATTATGGTGTCATCTGCATATCTCAGATTGTTGATATTCCTTCCTCCTATTTTCACTTCTTCTTCTGTGTCCATACCTCCTTTTCTTACAATATGTTCTGCATATAAGTTGAACAGTTAGGGTGATAAGATGCAGCCTTGTCTGACTCCTTTGCCAATTGGGAACCATTCTGTTTCTCCATGTTCTGTTCTGACAGTAGCCTCTTGTCCTGATCAAGGGATAAATTCCCCAAACTATTGTCCTCTACCATTCAAGTCACAGACTATGCCTGTGCTACCAGAAGAGTCAGTGGCGAGTTGGAAGTTCCCCCCCCCCCTTGTTTTAAAAACTATACCCTTGATTTTTGTTGAGTGATCTGAAGTACTCACTATTTAAAGCATTAATGTTTTAATGTGACCTTATGCTTTAAGCCCATAGAGTCTTATAAAAGATAAATAGGAAATTGAGCAGTTGCCAATGTGGATGGAAAATCTTCTCAAACTGTAAGCTTTTATTCAGTGGCCAGATCTTGTTACACAAGTATGAGGCACTGTATTATTATGTAGTCTTAATAGCCTATGTATTATGGATGTAGTGAAACGTCTCTTTGAAAAGCAAATGCACCACAATTGAAACACACTATTCATGCTAGCAATCCACACCCTAAAGAGCCATCTAGATGATTAACAAAATTGCATTTCCCCCCTTAGTGTGACATTCTAGCCATGATCTTCCACAGCAGTGCTATGTATAGTGATGAGCAAACCCCACTAATACAGTTCTATCATGGTTAGATTTTTTTTCTTATTGAATTTGGATCTGATCCTCTAATTTTCCACTGACTTTTGAAAACCTAAGTGATTTTCAGTCTTGAGAGGTGGGATCTTATCTCATTTCCTCTAAATTTCATGGAGCATTATATTTCCTGGCTTCCCGACACATTGGTGCAATTGAGAGAAATTATGGCCTCTCCTTCAAACTTTCTAACAGATGTGAAGGCAGATTTGGTGTCAGCATACAGCACATTTTATAGGCATCCTTGTAGAATCTGATCTTTATGAAAATGAAACAAGGGCCCTTATCACAGGAGAGGTTTTGCAGCTCAAATCCGAAGCCACTATGGGTCCAACAATGAGAATTCACATGATTGCTTTCTATGAGGAATCGTTCCGGGGCGCATTCGCAGTGAATCTGAAGTGACTCCTCATTTTGGTGAATTCAGTAACAAGCAAATTCACAAAAATTGCTTCTAAGCGATTTCACTCTGAATTGGTCTAGTGTGGAATACAGCTTTGCTTCCATCCCGGTACAGCCCCCAAACCTCTAAGGTCCCATATTTCCCATGATGCCATGCTGCAATTTTGTCCCATTTGCTTCTGGTACTCCCCCCACTTCCATTGCTGTCGAGAGGAAATGCGGTTGTTTCCGATGCCGCTGAGGAAAGGGCATATTGGCGAATGAATATATTCACACTTTAACGTGGACAGGAGACATGCTGGCAAGGAGGGGGAAAGCGGCTGCTTCTGATGCTGTTGGGGAAGGCTGCTTATGTGGCTGGAAAAAGATGGACCATATATCCCATAGAAAGGAGGTGGTGGTGCAGATGAGCTCATGCAGCTGCTGCTGGCGATGAATGGCAGTTGAGGAAGGGTTAATGTCCCAAAGAGACGGAGTTGCCACTCTTCTCTCTCTCTCTTTCTCTTTCAGAGACAGACACAGAGACACAGGGCATCACGAAGGGAGCCCAGCCTGCCTTATTATGTTGCTGCCTGAGGAAGGGAGGGAAGCAGCTGGAGCTGTGGAGGAGGAAGAGGAGGAGATCAGGGAAGGGCTGTATTACTGGGGCTTTGTGAGGGAAGAGCCGGGACTGGAGGTGGAAGGAAGGCTCTGGCCATGACTGCCCAGTGCTGCTTGCCTCTTTCTCCTTCTTCACCTTGGTCTGTCTCTTATGGGTGCTTGTGTGACTGGAAGAATGGACCATATATCCCATAGAAAGGGAGCTTGTGTGACTGGAAAAAACGGACCATATATCCCATAGAAAGGCTGCTTGTGTGGCTGCAAAAATTGGACCATATATCCCATAGAAAGACTGCTTGTGTGGCTGCAAAAAACAGACCATATATCTCATAGAAAGGCTGCTCGTGTGGCTGCAAAAATTGGATCATATATCCCAGAAAAAGAGTACTAGTTTGGGTGCCAAAACAGACTCTAAAGCCCATAGAACATGAAGCAATCTTTCACATGAGGCTAGTATTCACGTGAAAGTGGAACCAGGTAGTGGCCTCCTTCTTCACCCTGGAAGTGCAAAGGTTCACGATGCATTCAGACCACCACTGAGCATGTGCAAGGGTCCCAATTTGAATCATTGAATCCGCATGGTATGTACTGGTGTGGTAATTCAATGTGCATTTGCTCCACTTTAACCCTGTAATTACCACAATTTCATTCTTCATATGTGATAGTTCATCATGTGAATTGCCTTGAATTCGAAGTGACTCCACTTCCCCCTCACCACAGAAGGGTTATGGAAGTACAGTGCTCCCTCGGGTTACGAATTTAATTTGTTCCGCCGCTCCGTTCGTAACCCGAGTAATTTCGCAACCCGAAAAGGGCTTTCCGTTAGCGCTGGAAAGCCGCGCGTTTGAATTTCGCGCCGAAAAAAATTTCGTAACCCGAAAAAAACATCGTAACCCAGAACAGTTTTTTCCAATCTAACTTTTTCGTAACCCGGAAATTTCGTAACGCGATCAATTCGTATCCCGGGGTACCACTGTACTTTGGTTTAGAGTTCCAGTCTCATGTGTGATAAGGGCCAAGGGCAAACAAAATGTTCAGAAGACTGGAGAAACTCCCCGATGAAGAAATGGTTACAACATTTGGAAGGTGTGCAGCTTGAGAGGCAAAAACCAAATAAAGGAAAGCATGGTAGAAGGCTATACAATTTTGAAATTTATGGAGAAAGTAGAGAGACAGAACTTTCATATAATACTAGAATCTGAAGCTGAATGGTGGGGAATTTAGGTCCAAAAATGATGAAACCTGCTTCCACAAGTTGAGGTGATGGCTATTAACTCAGATGGCTTTAAAAGATTAGATAAATTCTCAGAGGCTATTGGTTGTCAAGATGGTCATGATGGCTGGGTAGTCTCTCCAGTTCCTGAGGCTAAATCATCTTTATCAGCTGTTGGGAACATAAGCAGGAATATTAGTGTGCTCATTTCTTGCTGATGGCTTAGGCAACTGCTTGACCACCTTGTGAAAAGTTGTCCCACAGTACTCTTCTTAGGTTAACATATCAAGGGGAAAGCTGTGTTGGTTATGTAGCAAAATAAAATAACATCCAAATCTGGACAAAATCTGGATTTGAGGATACCACATTTTAGATGCTTCCAAGGAATCCTAAAGAAGAGGGAACTAAGGGACTGGAATTTAGCTCTATGAGAGTTCAACTTCCAATAGAGGTTAAAGACTTAAAAAAAAATTGGGACTGCATTTGTTGGGTTTCACCTACATAGCAGCTATACGTTTCCCCAGCTGCAAGAGCACAGAGGCTTCTTTAGAAATTCAGTATTCTTTGTCTAGAGACAAAGCCTCAAATATACACAGCCTAGATCTTAAGGGAAGTTACTTTTTTGTTGCTAATGGAATTTAAATTTTATTGCCTGGATTTTATGACTCTTTCTCTCCAGAGACTACATGGCCAAAGAACTGAGTGGACTCTGCCTACATGGATATCCCTCCAACAAAACCACCATCTTGACAAAATGCAGCCCCATGACTCTAGCCACATCATTTCGCCCTTCTCCTGAATGATTTTTAATACCTTTACCTTTGAAGAAGCTAGAGGAGCATCAAAATTTTGCGTTTAGTAAAGGTTCTTAGGTTAACATTCTCACGGATACCTTGAACAGGGAACATGAGTGGCCCTTTGCTTCCTCAGTACCTGACTCTCTTTGCACTTGTTTTTAACAAATGTGCAGTGTGTATTTGCATGAACCTTCTTTTTAACCTTAGACCTTCCTGGGCACATACCATAATTGTTTGCTCACTTATTAGTTAAATGTTTCTCTCAATAATCTCCTTTAACAGTTCTAATACATCTTTGGAATTTGTCCTTAGTTCTTATCCAATTGATAGCGAAACACCTTGAACTTATAGATACCTGCAATCTTTGTCTCCCTTTTTGCAGATAGGATACTTATACAAGGAGGGCCACTGCAGGCATTGCCTACTCTCTAATTCTTTGTCTAGATGTAGAACATATCTGAATGTAAAAAAGAAACCCTTTTTGTCCTGGCAGAGTTTTATATCCAGTCATGTTCATTCTTCCAAAAGTTTCCCTTGTTATGGTGCAAGTTGTTCTTTCTATTTTTCTTGCCCAACCCTAAGATTAATACTGAGTAGACCCTCCATATCTAGATTTTGTACTTCTGTCTAGGGAAAATCTCTTTCTGCAAAACATTTATTTATTTGTTATTAAAAACACTTCAAAGGCACATCTCCTCAATGGCTTGCCACTAAAATGTTTCTACTACCACACTATGCAATTAGTTCAAAGAGGACAATCTCTTTGCATGTTGTGGGAGGACATTAGTTTATAAACAATTGCCATGAGGCCTGTTTTCTTCAGAAAGATCTACTTCCTGGAACCTGCAGAGCAGTTGTCCAATCAATTCTATCTAGATATGTAAAACATTATGCGTTGGACTAGAAGAAATGAACTGATGTTCGCTTTGATAAACTCATTCTCAGCAACCTGTTCAGCTGAAGACATGAACCTGCTTTTTTAGGTCTGTCAGCTCTCTACTTTTCCATGCTCAGAGTCCATGAAAAAAAGAAAACAAAACAGGTTGCTTACCTGGAACTTGTGTATGTCTCATACTCATCTGTGCAGTCACATGACTCTCCTTCTTCCATGCTGCTTTCCCTACTGTGGGTTACTCTTATGACTATTATAAAAGGAATGGTAGGAAGAAACAGTGCCTGTCCTTCCTCTCAAAGCACACACAAAAGGAAAAACAGCAGTACTTTTCACTTGGAGTGCTGGGACAGAGGTGTCAGCTTCTTCGTCTTAATTCTAGAAATTGTCCAAACATTGCTCTAAGTGGCTGCCTATGCGTGGCTGAACAGAAACTGCTTGAAAAGCACCTGTTGGAGGTAAAGAACCCGTTTTTCTTCAACAACTGTTTAAATATGAAGTATGTCATAGAAGGAGGGCTGGAGGATTCTTAACTTGGTTCACCATCACTACTCATGTCTCCTTAGCTCCACTGATCAAATATATATGAGAAATGAATACGTTCTCTCTTTCCTCCCCCCATTTTGTATCCTGGTTGTCATTTTTAAAGCTATTCATCCAGCAATTGCCTCAGTTTATTTACAATGACTGTAACAGTTGCTAACGATCTGGGTGTTGGTCAATCTGAAATTCCTTCAGTAAATTAAAGATCAAATATTTGTGAATGCTACTGTGAAAAGTATCCATCCGTATACCAAGAACAATATAATTTTCTTTTACTATTTTTAGAATTGCCTCCGAGTAGCTATAAAGAGCACAATACTTATTTATATTCTTTAGATAATGCAACATCGGGGTCTGCCTGAAGGAAGAGGCCCCTCCCTCCTTCACTGTCATCTTGGCCTCAGAGGGAGCCATCAGGCAGACCCAGCAACATCAGGGACTGCCTGAAGGAAGAGGCACCTCTTTCCTCAACTGTCATCTCGGCCTCAGAGGGAGCCATCAGGTAGACCCAGCATACATTCCTTACTTGCCTCAAAGACAATTTCATTTTCTAAAAGGTGGAAGAGGCAACAAGGCAGTCAGCTATTTTAGATTTGATCCTAACCAACAGGGATGACCTAGTTAATGGGGTGCAAGTGGTGGGATCATTAGGTAGAAGTGACCATGTTCTCCTGGAGTGGAAAGGAGAAGCCAGGCATAGTCAGACACACATTCTAGACTTTAGGAGAGGGGGTTTCACTAAACTTAGAGAAGTATTGAGAGTGATCCCATGGTCAGAAATACTAAAGGAGAAGGGAGTTCAGGACGGATGGGAGTTTCTCAAAAGGGAGATACTGAAGGCACAATTTCAAACAGTTCCAGTGAGAAAGAAAAATGGGAGGTGTCTCAAGAAACCAGGATGGATGACTAAGGAACTTTAAACTGAGCTAAGTTTGAAACGGAACATGTATAAGAAATGGAAAAAGGGGGAAATCACGAAAAAGGAATTCAAAGAAATAGCAGGCATGTGTAGGGGTAAAGTCAGAAAAGCTAAAGCGCAGAATGAACTCAGGCTTGCTAGAGAGGTTAAGAACAACAAAAAGGGCTTTTTTGGATATGTCCGCAGCAAAAGGAAGAAGAAGGAAATGATAGGGCCACTGCGTCGAAAAGATGGCAAAATGCTAACAGGGGACAGAGAAAAGGCAGAATTACTCAACACCTTCTTTGCCTCAGTCTTCTCAGGAAAGGAAAAGGGTGCTCAACCTGAGGATAATGGAGCAGAGGACAGAACAGGGGAAATTCAGCACAGAATAAATAAAGAGATAGTATAGGAATATCTAGTTAATCTAAATGAATATAAGTCTCCAGGACCTGATGAACTACATCCAAGGGTATTAAAAGAACTGGCAAATGTAACATCGGAACCATTGGCAATAATCTTTGAAAACTCCTGGAGAACAGGAGAAATCCCAGCAGACTGGAGGAGGGTAAACATTGTCCTCATCTTCAAAAAGGGGGAGAAAAAGAGGATCCCAACAATTATCATCCAGTTAGTCTGACATCAGTACTAGGAAAGATTCTAGAGCAGATCATTAAACAGAAAGTCTGTGAACATTTAGAAGGCAATGCCATAATCACAAAAAGTCAACATGGGTTTCAGAGAAACAAGTCATGCCAGACAAACCTAATCTCTTTCTTTGATAAAATGACCATCTTGGTAGATGAAGGGAATGCTGTGGATATAGTATATCTTGATTTCAATAAGGCCTTTGACAAAGTTCCCCATGACATTCTTGCAAACAAGCTTGTAAAATGTGGGCTAGACAAGGCAACTTTTACATGAATTTGTAACTGGTTGACCGGCCGAACCCAAAGGGTGCTCAACAATGGCTCCTTTTCATCCTGGAGAGAAGTGACCAGTGGGGTCCCACAGAGTTCTGTACTGGGCCCAGTGCTATTCAACATCTTTATCAATGACCTGGATGACAGAATTGGGGGCATACTTATCAAATTTGCAGATGACACTAAATTAGGAGGAGTAGCTAATACCCCAGAGGACAGGATCAAAATTCAAAATGACTTGAATAGACTAGAAAGCTGGACCAAAGCTAACAGAATGAAATTCAACACGGAGAAATGTAAGGTACTGCACTTAGGGCAGAAAAATGAAATGAACTGATATAGGATGGGTGACACCTGGCTGAATGAAACTACGTGTGAAAGGGATCTAGGAGTCCAAGTGGACCACAAGTTGAACATGAGTCAACAGTGCGATGCGGCAGCTAACAAGGCCAATGCTATTTTAGGCTGCATCAATAGAAGTATAGTGTCTAGATCAAGAGAAGTAATAGTGCCACTGTATTCTGATCTGGTCAGGCCCCACCTAGAATATTGTGTCCAGTTCTGGGCACCACAATTTTAAAAGGACATTGAGAAACTGGAGTGTGTCCAAAGGAGGGCAACTAAAATGGTGAAGAGTCTGGAAACCATGCCCTATGAGGAACAATTTAGGGAGTTGGGGATGTTTAGCCTGGAGAAGAGAAGGTTAAGAGGTGATATGATAGCCCTGTTTAAATATTTGAAGGGATGTCATAGTGAGGAGGGAGCAAGCTTGTTTTCTGTTGCTCCAGAGACTAGAACATGGATGCAAGCTACAGGAAAAGAGATTCCACCTTAACATTAGGAGGAACTTCCTGACAGTAAGGGCTGTTTGACAGTGGAACAAACTCCCTCGGAGTGTAGTGGAGTCTCCTTCCTTAGAGGTCTTCAAACAGAGGCTGGATGGCCATCTGTCAGGGATGCTTTGATGGAGAGTTCCTGCATGGCGGGAGGGTTGGACTGGATGACCCTTGCGGTCTCTTCCAACTCTATGATTCTAACTAAATTTTGTACACTGTAAACTGGTGGTGGTGGGGAGATGGTTCTCCTGATATTCCTGGACTGTAACTCCAAGAATCTCTCACTTTTCAGACAGATGGAAACTATAGGCAAAAAAGATCTTGAGGACTTCAGTTGCCTATCCCAGCCGTAAAATATTTATTTATTTCCCCCCCTCTCTCCCAACCTATATTTGTGCAAGAAAAGCCAGCATAGTGTAGTGGTTTGGATTTGGGAATAGGACCTTGGCAAACCAAAAAATAACAATTTGTGTAAGAACATTAAGAGCTGGATGTCTCTGTATTTTCACAATATTTTAGATAGCTTACCATCCCTTATGTTAAACAGAATTAAGCAATAAAAATGAGACAGAGAGCATCTTGGAGGAAGGGCAGAATATAAATGTAACCAGTAAAATAACTGGATATTTTTTTAGTAGCACAACATTCTGGATGCCTTCCTTGGCAGGAGAGTTACAATGACATTGCAGCAAATACATCAGAATATATTGTAGCAGTATCTGTTTTTGCACAGTAATCGCTATCATTCAGTACATCAGTCAGCTGGCCATAACCCAGACAAATACTGCTTGTTACACCATAATAATTTCAGCCTGGTTCCTGCTACATCTGCAGGCTACAGATACTTCATCATCATGGAGACATATCTAGGTGTTCGCTTGTATAAATAATTGGACCCTTGCTAGGAATTTCTATTGCTAAGGTCAAAACAGCAGTGTAAAATCAAAACTGTCTATTAGGTAAAATAAATATAGTTTGCAAACACAATTTGATAGCCCCCCCCCCCCCATCCATTCTATCTTTCTGGTGTCTGGTACAACACAAATACCTAAGATGTCTTTCAGGTGACACCTTATAGTTAGTTTTATAAGATGACAACAATCTGGGAAGTTATTCTGAATACAGTAAAATATTTTCTGGAGTTTGATTTGTGTCTGTTTCCATTTTAGGGACAGATATCAGAGGATGACAAAGTTAGATACAGTGGTACCTCGGGATACGAAATACCCAGGTTACGAAATTTTCGGGATACGAAAAAATCCCATAGGGAATTATTGTTTCGGGTTACGAATGTTTTTTCGGGTTACGAAAAACTTTTGGTGCTTTTTTCGGCTTTTTCGCACGGAATCGCGGCTTTTCCCCATTAGCGCCTATGGCAATTCGGCTTACGAAGGCTTTTCGGGTTACGAAAGCGGCCGCGTTACGAATTAATTTCGTAACCCGAGGCACCACTGTATTTGCTATAATTCTGAGGCAGGTGAAAGGCCTCAATCATATAGCAGAATGGGCAGCAACAGAGAGGGCAGGGGCTATATTTCAACCCCTAATGGGCTGCACTAGTACACCAAACCCCCAAGATTACCTAATTTTTTAAAAAATTATCTATTAAGACCTGACATCACAGAGGTAGCGTTTATCTTACATCATAGATGTACTTATCAATTATGAAAAGATCATCATTTTGTGACTGTGGCAATAGTGTCACCTACATACTGATGGGACTGAACCCTAAAACTCTGGACAAACTCTTCCAGCATTTCATGTATATGTTAAGCAGCATGGGGGACAAAACAGATTCATGAGGGACTGCACACGCTAACCACCAAGGGGTCGAACAAGAATTTCCCAGCACTACCTTCTGGGTTCACTCCTCCGGAAAATAACAAAGCCACCATAAACAGTGCCTCCAAATCCCATGCTAGAAGGACACTATGGTCAATGGTATTCAAAACCACTCAGAGGTCTAGCAGAACCAATAGGGACACAGGGTCCCAACAGACAGGCCAAAATAAAGCTGCTTTGGGTCACTTTGGAGGTATGTTGTTTAAATGATGCATGCGTCCTAAGAGGCTGGAAGCCGCATCAAAGCCATGCTCCAGTTCTAAGGACTGGAGTGCAGCTTTGGTGTAGCTTCTGGCAGGGATGTAGCCAAGGGGGGGGGGGACCTTGGGGTCCGGACCCCCCCCTTCCATTAGAAAAATGAATGGTGTGTGCTGCTGTGCCGCTGCACCCAAGACCCATTATAAGGTGGCACTTAGTCTGGACCCCCCCCCTTCCTAAAATCCTGACTACGTCCCTGCTTCTGGCCTCTTAAAATGCATGTGTCATTTAAACAGCATATCTCCACAGTGACCCAAAGCAGCTTTATTTTGACTTGTTTGTTCGGGCCCATACTCCCCCTTTTAGTTCTTGGCTTCTGTCATCTGCCAAAGTGACCAAAGCCATTTCTGTCTCACATCAAAGCCTGAAATCAGATTGAAATAAATTAATCTAGATGATTATTATTGTTTTTGGATGCACCTCCCTTTGAGATTAAGGGGGTACACTGGAAGTACTTTGCCCAAGCATTGCCCTGGCATTCTCTAGCTAGAACATACTACATCCATTGGGTGATGAGAGTCAAATACACTTCAGCCATTTCACTTTGCCAGTGTTTTACATGAGCAAATACAAAGAAGTCTGACATCCTTACATAGCACTACTGAAGGGCTGTGTGTATATTCTGCTTATGTAAGAAACACATGAAATTATATAGACTTCATTATTTGGTTTCCATTCTCATATTCCTCAGCTAGTTCATTAGAATTAGTTACGGATGCCCATGAATTGTCAATACTGATCAGAAATACATTTGATTCAATCAGTTTTGTGCTTAATAAGTAGCACAATCCAGGTAATTAAACTGGATTGTCAGTACAGTCTATAAAGGTACACTGGGTGTTTTGATTTAGGTCAGAAATGAACAGCATGTGGCTCACAGTCTGAATATGGGTTCCTCTTTGTATTTGTGGTCTTTGCAGTTTCCAAATTTGGTGGTACAATAGCGTTTGTCAACCACACACAATCCACTGAAAACAAGGCACATGGAGAGCATTGTTTGTTTGAGAGAATAATTGGGATCCTGGGATCTTCCTGTTTTTGGATACTGGAATTGTTGCTGTTTTGTTTTGTTTTTTAAAAAAACCCAGTTGCCATTTCATTGCCAGTTTTCAATTATGTTAGGTGATGGAGATGATGGCAATAGTGACGCTGTCTATGCACAGGACACAAGAAGATCAAATGCGTATAACTGGCTCTTTTAGACTCTGGTCTGCTCATTTCTTATGCGCATGTAAAATATTATACTCGCTGTTCTGTATGCCTATGGACAGTCAACTTTGAGATACATGTGGAAGTAGAACATAGGTTACCCTCTAAGGGCGTCTCATTCTGTTAATGTTCAGTCCATGGCACTATTGCATATTTTATCCATCATTCAGTTCTGCTCCATATTTTTCATTAAACATTAAAAAAGTCTTTTCAAAATACACATTTGAATGTTATCCTTTCTTTGAAAGTACAGTGGGCCATTGGTATCTGCTGGGGTTTGGATCCAGGATTCCCCAATGAATACCAAAATCTGTGGATGGTCAAGTCCCATTAAATACAGTGGTGTTATGAAATGATATCTCTTACAGAAAATGGCAAAAACAATGTTTACTTTTGCAATTTATGTTATTTTTGAATATTTTCAACCTGTGGATAGTTAAATCCATTGATAAAAAAAATCTGTGGATACATAAAGCTGACTTTATACTGTTCAATGCAGGGATTTAGCTACAGAATGTATGTTGGGGCGGAGGCAGCATGAAGAGAATAAGGAAATTGTGACTCAAATAAAGATTCTGCCCCAATGACTTTTGCCCTTGTTCCTGAAATATGTAGCATTTCAGTCACGTAGAACCTCAGCTGAGCATTTAGAAATAGAGTTTAGGTATCTGATGAAACAAACAAAACACAGCAAATATACAAGTTATAAGTACATACAGTTATCACTGTCTCACTATCTAAAATTGGGGGTCTAAATGTAAATTTCATTGTGGGGGTAGAATTCATATTTGTGGGTGAATCAAAGTGTTCATTTTGCCTCCTCTCATAGCTACACACTTGCTTAAATGCATATTTTGATACATTTATACTGCTGAGAACCATGCCACAACATTAGCAAAAGTGCAAAATACACTGGAAAGTGGAGTTCCAATCTGAGCAATGTAGATCTGTTTGTTTATTATGTGAATTCACAATGAAGGAAAATATTCATGTAGCCTACAGTTTTAGACTCTGCATATACATTCTGGGAAAGAAAAATAAATTTCTGTGATACTACTCTGTTTCTGAAATGGGGCCAGGCAGAATCTTCTGTGACAGCACAGTCCTAACTTTTTATTGATAGGGTAGAGTCAGTCCTTGTGGAACAGAGAACTTATTTGACCAGAGTCTTGATCAAAATGAAAACATTACTGATCGCTAGAAAGGTATCATTTATGTTCATTGCCACTTGTCAAGTGTCTAGCGATGAGCAAATGTATATCATTTTGCTTCCTTGCATTCAGACTTTGAGACTTTTGGTCAATTCTGATTTAAAAAATTAACCAAATTAAGTTGTCACCAATCCCTACTGATGTCCTACCTGGAAGCAGCCCAAAGCAATCCACAGTGTTGGAATGGACCTAATAATATTTTATTAAATCAAAATATATTCAGGAAAAGGTTGCAATGAAAAAACAAAACAAAACATCAGAATCCAAGTTCATTAACATACCTTATAAACACTGAACCAGTGTCATCCATAGGGCTGAGGGGAGAAGGTTCACCACTTGATGTCTGGAAGCTGGATTGACTCTTGTATGAAACATCCCAGTCATCAGACGTGTGCCTTTTCCTCACCATATTGGATAAAGAACCAGTGCTTCTCACCTAAAACAGTATAGGCATTTGCGGATATGTGACATGGATTCTTACTCTGAATTTACCTGAAGCAGGAAGGGCTTTTTCCCCTCCAGTTTTAATAAGTTACTGATTTGCATGATGTCACATTCTGTTTTAACTACTGATGGGCAACCCTTTGTGTACCTGTCTTAAGGCAGTCTTATTGACTTTGGCACAAAGTCTTCAGGTTAGTCATATAAAAGCTCCACTAAAGGCATCAAAGAGTGCGAGAGAAAGATATTAATTTAATTTTGAACACATTTTATTTTATTTTTTAAATATTTGATCCTGCACCTCATACATTATATTATTCTACCTTTACACAAAGCTAAGCAGCATTGGTAGGCACAGCTTGACAAATCTATATTATAAACTGAACCCTCACATTAGAAATGGGCTACTTTAGAATAAAGGAAACTGACTCACACTGAGTCAGATGCTTATCCCCTCCCCCCAATATAATTTTCCTTCAGTCCTCAGATTTCTTTCATTGCAGTTGAAATATAGTTTAGGCATCACCCTCAAAAGGATATAGTAGAATTCTGCAAATTCCAACACTAACACTTCATAAACTAAAACGCTGTACATATACAAGTAAGTCTTTCCATGCATGTGCACTTTGTACACTGCAGGGCTTTCTCTTGATACATCTACAGCTGTGTGACAAAATTCATCCTCATTGTTGATACACCTGAGTCATTAAGGAAAAGCCAGTTTTGTGATCTTGGCTTTTGAACAGTGACATCACTAGGGCTGGCATCACCCTATGCACTAACTTAAGGTGTCAACCCCCTTCCACTTGATGGCATATATCTCCTGCACCCCCCCCAATGGTGGTCATATTTTTGAAAGTAACATATTTGAAAGAATTTCAATTGAATAGTTTATCTGCAGGTTTTCACAGTACTTTAGACTTTACCAACAGTTCAGATCATTATGGTAAGATGACTTGCATAATATGCATTTACTTCCTATTCACTGTTAGTTCAGTTTACATAACTGAATTTTGCATGGAGAACATATTATATTTTAAATTGATTTGCTTTTTGGGAAGCTTCATAGCATACTTTCTAATTAATTTTTTTTACTTGGATGACATTTTTGCCACTACCTATGGAAACCATTCCCCACAGTGACCTCTTTTATAGTGAACAAGATCCAAAGCCTTCCACTGCCACCAACTCATTTTGTCTCTGCGCCACCATGAAAATTGGTTTACTTCTGTCCTGCATCTACTCCACTATAATCAACACTGACTGGCAGTGGGTCTCAAAGGTTCCAGGCAAAACAATTTTCCAGCCTGCCCCAGAGATAATATTGATTGAATTGGGACTTCTGCATGCCAAATATATACTCTGCCACTTATTTGTAGACCCTCCCTGGTCTTCTGGTTTTAAGCACAGAAACAGACACCCACTCTCATGTTTCAGACTGAACACTGCTGGATTAATTGACTTCGGTGGGGTGAAAACACTGTTGCTTCAGGCAGAATTGTGGATGATCATGCCTGAGACTTTGGATATCTGTCAACACTCAGGACCAAATTGCATGTGATCTATAAAACATATGCATTATTTTCCATAAGTGATATGTTTTCTTAACAGCAACAGGAACAAAGCAATGACATAGCTTGGTTTAAACAAAACAAAACAAAACACACACACACACACACCATTCTCTTGTGTCAGAACTTAGAGAATTTACTTTTTGGACTACAGTTCTCAGAATTCTCCATTCAGCTTGCCAAAATTCTACATCTTACCTATTTTGGTACAAAGAATAGTCTCTATAGAATACTTTGTCCTGGCAGTTACTATCAAGGCTTTGTGTTTAAGCCTGCAGTTTCATAAAGCTTTTTGTGACAGAAAGATGGACTGTTGCATGGCTAGTGACTAAGGCCAGTATAAATGGCATGCTGGCAGTGATTTTAGGGTTCGGGAGCACGCAGCAACTGCACGTTCCCAAATCCTAATACATATGGGTGGCACCATCTTGACGCAGCACCGTCCATATGGCATGCACATCCTTGATGTGTCTTGTGCAATACGTCCAAATGGTGCGGCACACAAGACATGTCACCACGACACCCGAGGGTGCAAATGGCGCCTTGGCAGCATCGCAGGAAGGAGCTCCATTTCAGAGCTCCTTTTTGGGGTAGATTGTAGTCGCGGCTGTGTGGTTACTGTGGCAAGGATCTGGAGGATCCTCTGGCCGCCCCTTTCTTCTACTCTGTACCAGGCCAGACTGATAACCAGAGATAGATTCTGGACTTTAAATGGCTGTATAGAAGTATAGTAGTTTGAGCACTGGACTACTGACTTTATCACATGAGGCTTTGAAGGCACCACTATCGTGTTAATCTAGGAAATGCAAACTAGACAGTCAGTATCACACAGTTCCTCCAAGTGGCAGGTGTTACTTGTCATACATCCAGGAAACAAGCAACGCCTGGTGAATCTTCCTGTTATACGCAATCATTTCCCATTCTGGCAATCCTACCATGGCTCTTGCCACTAGCACCAGTACTTTTATCCCACAATAAGTAATTTTCAAAGGTAGAGGTATGAATTATTAGTTTTGATTAAAAGTCCATCAAAATATAGGGAATTTCCATTAAAGAGACACTTTTCTCAGCTGTGTATGCAAGCTCAGAATAGCAGGAATAAAACAAAGCCTCTATATTAAAATGAATCAAATATGCCTGTGAATGTTCATTCTATCCCACTCCCTTTACACACATACCCATTGTGAAATTGGAAAACTATATCACCTCTAGAAATCAATATAAAATGCCTACTGAATAAGAGATTTGGTTATATTTTTCCTGTGAAGAACTGAGTAGCAGATCACGTTTGAGGAGAAGATTGTGTTATAGTATAGATTAGCTGGTGCAGAAGTTTCCAAGATGTGATCCCACCCCCCCCTTCTATAAGAAATAATTCTTGTTACTTTCTGGCTTGTTGTTATACTTAAAATGCCTGGTCAGATTTTGTCCCACTCATTATTCAGTGCAGAGCAAATGAAATTAAACATTAGAAAGAGTTTGAACTCAAACAGTATGTTTTTAAAAAAGATATTTCGATTAGCATTCGCACTAATTTAACAACGGATGCCTAGCTAGAATTATGATATTCAAGAAACACAAGGCCTGCTATAGAATCTATTTTTTATACCACTGGTGGAACCTTATTGCATATAATAAGACTTGGCAGAAAACCACCAGTGGCTATTTTCCTTCTGTTCCTATTTATTTGGATCCAACTGTATGGTAGATTTCAAAGCCATATCATACCTATTATCGTCGGTTTCAAAGCCATATCATACCTATCATGTGCAAACTGAATGGATGGAATTGTCAGATCTGGCCACAGTAACATATTACTTGATGTCATCCAGACTAGACTGCTGCAGCATGCTCTACATAGATTTGAAGAGCATTTGGAAACTTTAATTTAGCAGTGAGGGTCCTACTGGAATTCATTAGCAAAAATTAATTATTCCAGAGTTTATGATCTCCACCAACTTCAAATTTGTTTCTGAGATCAACTTGGCAACTAAATACACATAGAAGGATAGTTTGTGATATAAAAAGACCACAAGTTTTATTTGATTACAGCTGTAGAAGGCTTGGCCTGTATGCAACTAGATTCTCCCCATCAGCTGAGCCACCTAACAACCAATAAACCAAAAGTAGCCTGCATGCTGGACATTGCTAGAGTGAGGGAAATTGGATGCCACTTGGGCAAAAGCCTCTGTGTGGATCCTTGCTACCTGAAGATGAGGCTGAATTGCTGAGCCTTAGCACATAAGTCCTTACTCCTGTTAAAATAGCATTAAAATATTGTTATTTTTGAAAGTGCTATGCAGTTGGGACTGCTCTTTCCCTACCATGCCTGAGGCATTATAGTTCTGTAGTGAGAGAGACTACCAAACAGGAAAAGGAAATGTGGTGGGAGGCAGTCAGCAAAGTTTTTTGGCCTCTCTGGCAAGCCCCAGTTGTCAGCGAGGTGGGATAATTTCTATAAAAGAAAAAAAAGTTTGAAAGTTTAAGAAAGCACTACAACCTCTCCTAGCTTGTCTGTTCTTCCTTATTCCTAACTTTTGCCATCTTGACCACGCTATGATGTTGCTTGAATGCATATGTTCCAGTTATCATCTGTGAAATATTAGAGTGTATGAGATTTGGTTTATAAAAGAAGGCACCTGAACTTTGCATTACAGTCCTTCTGTGGTGGAAACATGAAGAACAGAGAGAAAACTGGGTTAGAGGAGAGAGCTTCCACTTACTTGGCAGATCAAATTGAAATTCCCACCCCTTCTCCTTCTCCCTTGATCATCGGATGTGGACTGATGTTTCTCCATGCACAGCACACACACTGGCCAGTCCTGACTAGCCCAAAGCACAATGGAACTTTCACAGCAGAAATTAAAGCAAACAGAAGCAGGAAAGGGGGGGGGTCATTAACAGATTTTTTGTGTTATTAAAAAGAAACATGTTTCAAATGATTTCCCATGGGAGAAGAACAGGACAATGGTGTCATGTAGTAAGCCCCATCTGGAGGTACAATTATCCTGATGTACCGTAAATACTCAGCTATAAGTCAACTTCATGTATGAGTCGAGGGCAGGTTTTAGGGCCAAAATTATGGATTTTGACATGATCCATGTATAGGTCAAGGGTAAAGCTTAGGTGCATGCACCAAACGATCTAAAGGATGAAGCAAAGAAAAACAATGCCAAAAACTTACAAAAGTTCAGCAGGCATGTTTGTGCTCATACTAAAGGCTGTATGGTTGAGTGGATAGAGTGGGGTCAGTGCTTTGAGGACAGATTACACTCTTGCCTTTCACCAAGGGATGGTTTCTTTTTAAAATAAGAGTTAAACTACAGTACTTACATGGATAAGTCAACTCAGGATTTTTGGGACAATTTTTTGACTAAAATTTCTACACTTATCCATGAGTATAAAAAGTAGCTGTGCTTTACTCATCTCATGCAATAAAACCCTTTGCTTCTGAGCTAGGTATGACCTGTGTCAGTCTCACCCACAAAATCTGCTAAGGGAAACACCCCTCTCCCCGAGTATGACTGGTATTCAGTTTCATTTGCCCTCAAGCTAATTCAGTCTCATGACAAACCACTCCAAAGTTGTGACAAATATAAAGGAACCTAGTTGGACACTACTTAAAGGCACATAACACACACACAGTAATGGTCATATAATGGCATTTATCCTCAAATTGAGGCTTGGCTGTCCAGAGAGCAGCTTATATATCTCTCTGGCAGCTTGGAATGAAAACTTCACCCTCCCTTGTGGAATCCTGCCTCCAGAATAATCATGCCAAACCTGAATGGCTGGTTATTCCTGCTATTACAGGGAGTCTATGAAGATTTTGACATGCTGGTAAAACACTGGTAAAACGTCACGGAAGCACACATGTGTGAAAGTCTGACATGCTTCTGAAATGTCAGGGAATTGTCCCCTCACCTCTAGCATCCTTGAATCATTTGCAGAGTAGCAATTTCCTATGAATGCAAAGTTTTCATTAATAGGAAATTGCTGCTCCGCTAATGATTCAAGGATGCTAGAGGCAAGAGGATGATTCCCTGATGTTTCAGAAGTGCATCAGGCTTTCATACACATGTGCTTCCCTGACGTATTACCAACGTTTTACCAGTGCTTACCCCATGGTAGGTGCTGTGTGAAAATCTTCTATGAAAACCTCACGGGCTGCTGAGATAAAGAGTGTGGCACTGAAGGAAAATGGCGCTGAGCGTCCACTTTTCTCTCCCTGCTGCAATCCTGAAAAATGGCATCCCAGGAAAGTCTGGTGCTACTTCATGTTGAAAGAATAGGAAAATATGTAGGAGTGGTCACAAGATCAAACACTCTTACTTGATTTTTCAAAGCTGAAACTAGTGTCAGCTGCCTACCCCAGTTCTGTTCATATACTGTATCTTGATTATCTAAGATCCACTTCTTCACCTGGAAAATAAACCCATTGAGCCCAGCTGGATAGACTCAAACAGAGAGGTCATAGGTCTGAATTTATAAGATCTAAGCAGAGCTGTTGAGGACAGGGGTTTTGTAGATGTCTCATCCACTGAGTTGCCATGAGTCAGGGTTGACTTGAGGGCCATTCACAATAATCCCCCTTCCTGGTGTTTGAGTTCTGCCAAGAGATTGCTCTCTTGGCAAATTTCTGAAATCAGCAGGCAGAAGACGATTCTGGCAACAGAAGAGATCTGTACTGTATTTTAAACTGATACATCTTTGGGTTACGACTAACCTTTTCATCTGCAGCAAAAACAATAGAGACAAAAAGAGGCTGCACTTTAAATGTTCTTCATTAATTAATTTTCTCTATGGTTCTGATATTTGAAGAAAAACAACTTTTTGGCACAGACCCCTGTTGATCACAGCCCCAGTAAGTGGGCACTAAGAGATTTTCAGACTTTCGTGGTCCCACATATCCCTTTAACTAGAGTCTATGTAAGGATCATGAATATGAAACAGTTTTGAGTGCATAATTCTAGATTACACATTTGTAACTGTTCAACAGGAACAGTCAATTTTAATAAATAATCATAACATGAAAATATTTATTCTAATAAGTTAAATCTAGTATTATGGAGAGCAATACATAAATAATTCCAAATTTCAGAACTCATGATGTCTCACTGGAATGGAAGCTGAGCTACTCAAACAGAAAATATTTCAGTAAACTTGCAAAGACTCCAGGATCAAAGAGCACTGTGTTAGAGGGCAATGTCTCCCATCAAAACTGCAAAGGAGTGATTTGAAAAGCCTGCCTGTACCAATCTATCTAGGCAGAGTGAACAGTATTGAAGAGAAGCTGACATACAATAGAGTATTTATCCATCAAATCAGATGGTTATGACACCCTGTGGTTTATCAAGCACTGTTTAAAGATGAATATGTCCAAGGGAAAATAATAAAACAAATTTTCAAAAGATGTTGAGAACTATCAAATGGCTTACAGACTATTTCGTGCAGTGTAGGAATGGGCAGTTTGTGGCCCTCTAAATCTTGCTGGACTACAGCAGACCTACCCAGCCTAGTCAATGGTAAGATAAGATGGGAGCTTCTTGCAAAACTTTAGTTAAGCAATTAGAAATACAGTTCAGGCATCCAAAGAAAAGGGACAGGCACAGTTACCAAGGGAAGGGAAATGAAGCAAATATAAGCATTTTAGTTGTGAATGATTTTCAGTGTCTCACTCTGCAATGGTAGATATTTGCAGAACAAAAGAAAATTTCATTAGGTAGGGAGGATTCTTATTTGGGTGACTCAGTGCCCCCATTTTGTCCCCTTGCTATTCACACTCCCCCCCACACCATTCCCATTTCCCCCCTTGCCATCCAAACATTCACACTTACTATTTGCTGTGTTTACTTTCCCTTGGTAACTTTGTCTTTCCTTTGAATTCCTAAATGTTCAACTAAAAATTTTAAGTGACTGAAATACTAGAAATGTGGGGACCAAGAGAAAATTTTATTGAGGAAAGCAGAAATCTTATTGGCAAGAGCAATGCCCTCATTTTGACACCCTCACTCCATAGCTACATTCCTGCTCTCTGCAGTTACAGAAAATAAGATTGATCCATCTTCTACATGGCATTCCTTAAAATATTTAAAGATAGCTATCATGTTCTCTTTTAGGAGTTTATCGCATGCACTTTTCAGTCCAATCCAGGCACGGGATGGGATCGGGCTGGAAAGGGGGAAAATGGGTTTTATCGCACACAAAACTGCTGCTCTGCTGCCGCCTGACCATCACTATCCCCCAGCTTCACTTATACAGGTGATTTTGCTACCATGGAAGCTTTCGATAACACCAAAATTGGCCAGCAGAGCATGGCTGAGGTGACAGCACAGCCGCAATTTTGTGTGCGATAAAATCCGTTTTCCCCTGTACCAGCCCAATCCCGTCCCGTGCCCAGATTGAGCTAAAAAGTGCATGCGATAAACTTCCCAGTCTTCTCTTCTTTGAGCTAAACATATCCACTTTCCTATGTCAGCGGTAGGAAATTGTGGAAGGCTAGGCTGCATCATCCCGCTAGGAGAGCGTGAGAAGCCATACCATCCACTACAACATCTACCATAAAAAACACAAACATTTTTGCTTCTAAATGTTCCCTAATATCCTCTAGGAGCTGGGAAGGGCATTTTCACCATGTTTTAACCCACCCTGGTCCAATTTAGGCTCAAGAGGAGTCTTTTGTTCAAAACAGGAAGCAACTGGAAGTGACTTTACTGGTGCTTTACTGGAAGTGACTTTATTTCCTGTTGTAAAAAAGACCTTTCTTAGATGGCTCAAATGTCCCACATACCTGATAGAACATATTTGGAGGCAATTTTCTTTTGACCTATGGGGCTGACAAAAATGACCCTGGGGAAAACATGTGGCCCATGGGCTGCACTTTGCCCACATCTGCCCTGTCACTCCCCATAGCAGTTGGTTTCAACACTCAAGGCATCCCATTGCAGAAATGGAAAAAAGCCACAAGATAGTTCAGGATTTTATTTGGGAAAATTCATTTCCATAAAATTCATTTGCACAAAATCCTATGGGGTTTCACTGCACATGAAACCTATTTTGGGGTAGAAATGTGTTGGTGTAAAATTAGGCAAATTGTACAAATGCACCAATTCCAGAAGTTTGTAGTGACACCAGAGCTCTCCAACAGAGAAGCCTAAATATCTCACAAAGCAACAAATCCCAAAATTCCATAGCATTGAACCATGACAGTTAAAGTGGTTTCAAAACTGCATTATTTCTGCAGTGCAGATGCACCCTCAGACTAGAAATTTACCCCTTCACAGCAAACAACAGCAAAAAAAGGGTTTGTTTTTTTTTGTAAAATGGAAAGTAATTAGTAACCTGTAATAATATAACTGTAATTATAACTAACTGCTTGCCTTGCCCCCTGAAGGTAGAGCAAGGACTAATTGTTTTTTGGTTCCTGAATGAAATAGTTTCAATGGAAAGAAAATAATACTGCATGCAGATTGGCCAGAGTGGAACTACTTTAACTTTTAGTGATCTCAGTGACAGAGTGAAGCACATCTTTGAATAATTCTTTCCCCTTAAAATCAATGAAACTTTAAGTGGATAGCTCAGACTGGGTCATACTCTGCCTTTCTCTGCTAAGAACAAGAAGGACTGCTGAAACTTCTCTCAACACCACAGTGTAATCCTGCCATCTACTGTTCTACTTCAAGCATAAAAAGGAGGCAGGATGGGGGAGGAAAACCAGGAAAGAAAGAAAGAAAGAAAGAAAGAAAGAAAGAAAGAAAGAAAGATGTGACAGAATCCAGTTCCCTGCTCAGTCATGAAACCCACTGGATAATGTTGAGACTCAGGGGAAGGCAATGGCAAACCTCCTCTGAACAAATCTTGTCACAAAACTCAAAACACATAACAGCTTGAAGGCACATAACACAACAAACCTTTGAGACTAACTGGTTTTTATTTTTGCATGAGCTTTCATGGATATAAACCCACTTTTTTGGATGCAGTATAGAAAGATAATAAATGCTCAGGTATAAAGCATACTTACACAATTGTGGAAATGGGATGGGATGTAATAGGGTCCAGAAAGATGCAAATCATGACCCTTGCCCTAAATTTTCAAAGACCTGCCATGTGATAGAGGTCTTTCAGATATTTATAGTAATCATTTAGTGTTGATGTATAAGAGTGATAAATCTGCTTTCCAAAAGTTAATTTCACAGGGTTCAAAACTCTCTCTCAGAAAATTCCAGCTGAATCCACACCTGCAAAATAATTTGTTCTTACCTCCATCCCACTCCTATTTGAACACACACACATTCATCCGGTTTCAAAGTGAAAGTACTTCTTTTAATTGAGGGCTTGAATGCAATTTCAAAAACTTGCTTTTACTAAATAATTTCTAGGAAAGAACTGCTGTTCCCTGTGCCCTGAAATGGGATTGGGGTGGAATCAGGGCGGTGGGGTGGCTGCAAGGAAGGACAGGTTTGCTGGGTAGTTACCTAAGTTTGGCAAGCATGGTGTTGCCATTTTTTCCAGTCTGGAGGGTAGGCAAAAGTTCACCATGGGAAAAGTTCTAAAAGGGTTTACCTTGGCATCCACATTCAACAAGCATGATGTCAACATATATATATTTTTAAAGTTCAGTGTTTGTATGTATGCAGATATCATCATATTTGAATATTCAAAGGGACATCTCCATTTCAGAAGCCCTGTGAGCCTTCTAATATTCAAATAGGTGGATATCTGCACACATACACTGAACTAAAAGAAAATGATATCCTACTGACTGAACATGAATGCTAAGGTAAACCCCTTTGGTACCTTCCTGACATGAATTTTGCAACCTGCCAGGCTCAAGCTGTGAACAATCAGGGATCAACCCCCTCTCTGCCGAAGGACTTCAGAGTACCCTCAGCAACACGTCTTCCCTATCATTCATTAACAGTGTGATTTTATACATTCTCACACAGAAGTAAGTCCATTTGAGTACAGTGGGACTTCCTCCCGGGTAAGAGGGCAGAGGATTGCAGCCTTATAGGAGAATATATTCCTTTGGACCCTCAGGAAACAGATTCAAAGAAACACAGGGAGGATCAGACGGCAATTTTTGCTGGACTGGGGCACACACTGGATATGGCCCTTATGTGGATTCAGCCTCCTTTTGTTCTATGTACAGTAGCCCAGATTCTTGCAAGCATATATGTAAAGTACCATGAAGCCATTTCCTTTGGGCCAAGGATATGTTGTGTGGCATACACAGCTTTGTCCGCCAACCGTTGTGAAGATCCAACAAGTTTAGGAGCACGGGGAGCACCTCTGTTGTTTCCTATGGGAGATGCCTCACTTTGCCTAATGACAGAGCCTAATTTCTCCTATTCTATTATAAGAGTCTCCTAAAAACACCAGCAATCTTCAGAAGACCCAACTGTAATTGTTAGTACATATCATGTGACTTTTAAAAATTCATACATGCTGGATTGTCTTAATTTAGATGATTGAGAAAGCTATCCTGACTGATCAGGATGGCAAAAGGCGAGCTGAGTTGAGGCTAGGCCAGCCAAAACTGCAGTGGATTCAAACTTCTCCTATGCCAGCTTCTCCTCCTCTTCCTGGCAGATCTATAATTCTGGGAATTATAGTTTGTTGTGACACCAGAGTGCAGGTGAGAATTGTATAGCATCGAGTCATGGCAGTTAAAGTGGTGTCAAACTGGATTATTTCTGCAGTGCGGATGTGGCCCAAAACGGGCTGGCAGATGTGGGTTCTATCAGCAGATGTGCATTTCTGCCAGCAGAAGAAATGTGCTTAATCCTAACATATTACAGCCAGTGCATTTTTTCCAGTTAGGGTTGCACAGTCGTTCTGATAATACATTACAGATTTCCCAATAAGATCAGCTATGGAAAACACATATTGAGTTTTTTCTTTTTACTTCTGGGGGCAGCATCTGAACATTTTGCAACAACTGGGCATGACAGTGGAAGGTGAGTCTAACATGCTTACCTTTTATTATATTCCTCAGATGTCTTCTTTTATATCAAAGGAAATGCATGGAGAAAACAATAACAACTGCCTCCCCAAGCATTTATGAATGGGACAGTGCCTACATGTGAATGTAAAATAATAGGCTGCAATAAAGGCATTCAGTGAATAGGGTATAATTAGGTAACAGAAGCAGAGAGAGGCAAATTATTGAGCAGGTAAAAGTGTTTCTAGGGTTGATTTATTTTTTCTTTCTTTTATTATGTGCTGCCTTTCCTTGTGTTCTAAAATCCTGAGGCTTTATTGTATTTTCATTGACTGCCAGAATATCTGCTAATGAGGGCAGAAGAGATGCAAAGCAGGCTCAACTGAACATATCCAATAAGCTTTTAGTCGCTTCAGCAGATGATGCTTTTGCATTTAGACAAATGGAACTCAATGGATTTTTCTATTAGGAAGCTACAGCCATGCAAAAAGAAGGGGGAGGGGGGAAGGGAAAAAATCTCCACCAGTACGCAATGTGCACAGAATTCATGATTTACCTGAGAACATTGTGTCCACAATATCTGTTTGTCCAGATGTGTAACCTGTGCTCAGGATATGAGGCTGTTGTCAGAATGGAATACAGAGAAACAGAATGGTTCCCAACTGGCAAAAGGGTCTGGCAAGACTGCATACTATCACCCTATTTATTCAGCCTGTACGCAGAAAATATAGTATGCAGAGAAGGCTTAGACTTAGAAGCAGGAAGAATGAAGATTGGGGGAAAGGAACATTAACAACCTAAGATATACAGATGACACAATACTACTATCAGAAATCAACAAGGACCTGGAGCATTTTCTGAAGAAGGTTAAGGAGGATAGCATCAGGTTACATTAAGGGGGGGGGGGGAAAGACTACAGAATATCTACAAGAATTCATCCTAGATAAAGAGAAATTTGAAATAGTGAAAGAATTTCCATACTTTGGATCAAATATTGATCCGAATGGAGACTGCAGTCAAGAAAATAGAGGAGATTTGAACTGAGGAGGGCAGCTATGAAAGATCTGGAAAAGACCCTAAACTGTAAAGTGTTGAACACTAATGTTAGGATAGTTTAAGCCATTGTATTCTCATCACCGTGTATGAATAGGAGAGCTGGACAGTGAAGAAAGCTGATAGAAAGAAAATCAACTCATTTGAGATGTGGTGCTGGAGAAGAGTGCTGAGGAATCCATGGACGGCCAAGAAGATGAATAAATGGATCGTTGAACAGATCAAGCCTGAACTCTCCTTGGAAACCAGGATGACTAAAGACCATCGTACTTTGGCCACATCATGAGAAGTCATGATTAATTAGAAAAAGATAACGATGTTGGGAAAGGTAGAGGAAGATCACACTCCAGATAGTTAGACTTGATCAGGGAGGCCACAGGGCTAAGTCTGCAGGGCCTGAGTAGAGCAGTTGAGAACAGGGAATCTTGGAGATGTCTCATTCACAGAGTTGCCATGAGTTGAGGCCAATTTGAATGCAGTTAACAAGAACAACAAATTATGTCCCCATGAGGTCTAATTGCATTTATCATATCAGAACAAAATATTTTTTATAATCATTATTACAATGTGACGTTAAAATAAAATACCTGTTTTCACACACTGGAACCCCAGGAGCAGCAATTCACCTTTATTTGGTCTGGTGAGCTGGAGTGGTCAAGAGCTACAAAAACAGCTTTAGGGACCACATGCAGCCCCACAGCTCCATGCCCTCCAACACTGTACAAATGAAAACCAGGACATATGTGGCCAAGTAACATCAGAGTGTGGATAAGATGGCAAAAAGAATATACATGCTTGGAGAGGATGCCAATTCTGGTTTTGTCTGAATCTATTGGGAAGGGCAAGATTACATGTCTCCTCTCTCCCCTGCTGAGGTAATTGAATGCAAACTACTTTTGCAGTTTGAACTGTGTTTGAAGCAACTGAAGTAACCTGATGACAGTGAGGTAAAGTGAGAAGAACAGAGAGAAACTGGGACATTTTTAAAGCACCTGAAAAGAGTGGAATGACAGAGGATTGATTGGGCAATTGGATTAATAGGACAATTGGTCCCTGCCAAATCAGGACACTTGGAAGGTATGTAAGCAGAACCCTGTTCTCATTTAGGATGCATAGCATCAATTGCCCATTATGACCTAAACCCTATTCTTTGTCCAAAATAAAGTATATCCACCTTATTAGGGCAAAGTATGCCCTGTGTGCCATATGTAGTCCTGGAGACCACTTTAGCAGCCACTGAAGCCCCCTGCCAATTTCTCAAGGCGTCTCAGCCCCTGCATTTTATTTTTTTTCCACTGTGAATCTCAAACCTTTTGTACCTGACAACTGTGCTGAGAGCCCCTAATAGATGCGCCACCGCCAGATATACCTCTATTTTCACTGAAGCCTCAGTGACATCCCTTCCAGTAGTCCTTTGGAGAAGGGCTCAGATGAAAAGAGAGATATTTGGGAGCAGTGCACAGAGAAGTCAGAGGGAGAGAATCAGTCCCTGGTCCGCATGCAGTTGCATTAAATCTGTGGGATTTTACTTACATGGTCATTCACCATTCAGTGATTGATTCGATGGGTTTGTTCTGGTTGGGACTAATCCATAGGATGCAGTCCTAGGTGCCATAATGGAGGTGGGGGAACTATAGAAAACAATCACGCCCGATTTTCCTCCATGCCTTTTTTCAATTTTAAAACCAATGGAAAGACCTAAGTGGCTTTTGGCATTTGCAGGGAATTGTTTCCAGACAGCTGAACACAATTAGGCACTAGTGCTGTTAATGTTTACTTTGAACAAATCGAATACTGCTGGACAAGTCCAGCAAATAATGCAACATTCCTCCCCCTCTTCTCTGTGATGTTCTTATTTATGGTATCCTTAATTGATTCTGTGATGCTGTGAGATTGCTTCAGCAGCCAACAACAGTACGATTCCAAGCAGATTGAATTGTAAATAACCAGATGTTAGTGGAGTTTCAGGCAGAGGTCACTGTAGGAAAACACAGAAGTGGTTGCCTTTTAACTCTATTACAACATTTTTGTTCTGCTGTGTGATGTCCTCGCCTTGCCTAATTGAAGCACAATACTGAGATGCTAATTTAATATTGTCTAGTAATCAAACAAAGGACCTGGGCCAGGAAACATTTATGGTTCTGTGCAAGGCAAATGAATTCTCTTTGCCCAAGGGCATTTACTTTCTACGTATAACATAGGGACAGAATACCCATAATTTAAATGGAAACATTTTTAGATAGTGTTGGAATCAAATTAGAAACAGAATGACATTTCAAAATCTGTCAGACTTTGAAGCAAAACATGACTTCAAAGCCTGATTTCAAAATCTGATGAAGTGAGAAGGCTTAAGAGTTTAGGAATCATTTGGCATAACCTCTCTGCCCCACTCTCATATCCTTAATCTGTTATTTACCTAATGCTAAAAACACAGTGAACTGATTTGCTTATAGCATGGTTGGAGTAGGAAAAACCCCCAAACACTTTCCACAGAGATTATTCCTAATTTATGTACCAGGTCCTGCAACAGCAACTGTAGGGATCCAATAGCTTTCACCTCATGTTTCTTGTCAAAAAAAGTGCCAAATAGTTTCCTGGTAGCAAAACATAGCTCCATATGACATCTGTACTAGATGGTACAGTACCTCCATATACTTTATGGGATGAGTTCCAACTATCATGTTGATGATCTAAGGTGATATTACTTACGTTCTAAAATGGGAAACTAATATGATTAGAGGACACATCATACAGCTGAAATGCAAGATCCATTGATTTTCATTGACTAGAAATTTAGATGGCAGATGGATCATCAGTTCTCTTGGTGGACAGAGCTTGGCAAAGTTTCTTTTTTGCACAACAACTTCAAGAATTCCCCAACCAGCATGATCCCTGAGATGTTTAGTCAAGAAAAAAACATCTGGAAGTTCTGGTCTAGGAAAAAAAGTTTTCTCCACGTTTTGTTAATGGTTTTAATGATTTTTCTAGCATATTTTAACCAATGTACTATGTGTTATATTCCTAGAAGTAATTCATAATGGCTTCATGAATCTCATAAAGATCTACATGGATAGTTTGAATAAAAAGCTTGAATATCTAAACCTGGTTCCATTTTATTTCAAACCTATTTGATCACTACAGATTATTAGCCGTCAATTTATATTCCATCTAAAACAGCCTGATGACCTTTAATGACTAGGATTTGAGTTTCATAATCTGAATTTACTTAACAAGATAATTAAATATTTAAAGTCAGTTCATTTACAGGCTAGAAGGGATTACCACTCAGCACATGCAGAGCTCTGTCCTTTCATTAGTATGCATGGCTGCACTCCCCCAATTTTTGTTATAGCTTGTCTTTCAAATCTCATATCTCCGTCTTTGGCATAGCAATTAGGGCGGTAAAAAGCTTCCGTTGTCCTAGGAACGAAGGGAAAGGAGAAAAAGGGTGAAATGCTGAATAAGGCAAAATGAATCTAGTCTGCAAGGCAGTGGAGAGAAGCACTCAGAAAAGTTAATTAAGCTCAGGAAACAGGCAGCAAGATAATTAAAATGAGGCTTAATTTTATATGGTATGTTTTCTGGGCTGTTTCTGTCCAAGACGAAAGGGGTGTCATGTACAGAGAGAAACTCCATGCCTTTGATCAAATTCTAAGAAAACTGTTATGCTTGATGTTAAGCAGCCAGACAGATGAACGAGGCAAGATAAATGCTTCTGTACATTTCTTAACAATGTTGCTACTTACTATAGCTGTCAACAAATGGGAGTAAGTAATTTGCTGCTGCAGGCAAAGCTATGTGTAAGTCGATCCTTTGCTAAAATAAATGTTTTAAAGAGGTGCTATGGTTCAAATGTCACATACCAGGCAAAAAAACCATGTTTTATGTTATGATACAGTGAGTGTTATAGAAAATGACTGAACAACCACTTTGTATTTATCTGATTTAGACAGAAAGATGTGGCTGAATATGTACTGAAATAAAATGCATGAGATGATGTCTTCATATTTCCAAACACTTTGCCCCTCAAGCATCAGCCAAAAAGCGGAAATGCAGCAGGGTTCGAACAGTGACATCAGGAGAGTATGAATCTGGCCATTTCTGAAGGACCATATCTCTCTATATGAACCTACCTGAGTCTTAAGATTCTTGGTTTTCTTTCAGTCTCACAACTGTCATTGTCTTGTTTGGTGAGGAAAGGGAAGAGATTTTTTCCATGGCTGCTCCCCATCTGTGGAATTCCCTTCCATGGGTGGAAGGGGATCTCCAAGCAAATACCTTTTTATTTAAACAGGTAATGGAAGTTTGTTTGTTTGTTTAGAGTATTTATACCCTGCTCTTCAGCCACAAAAGCTTTCAGAGCAGCATACAATTTTTTAAAAAATTAGACACTTCCCTGTCCCCAGGCTTACAATCTAAAAAGACATGACACAAAAGGAGAAGGGAATGATGGTGGGGAAGGGATCAAGTTCATTGGTTCGCTTCTCCCTCTGGGGCCACGGCCGTGGCGGATGGGCTGGAGGGGGGGCTCTTCATCTTACTTTGGGCTAGGCCCAATGGAGCTGGCCTGCCTCTCTCTCCCTCTGATGGTGGATGGGCTGGAGGGAGGGCTCTTCCGTGTTTGCTTGTGAGCCATCTTTTTATAGTGTGTGTATGTGTTGTACTTTTACCTTTAATGCTATATTTTGATATGATTTTTACAATATCATGCATCAGGAGAACTACACGTCTCATGTTGCTACCCTCTGTAGCTATGTTTCCTTATGTTCCCCAAACCTAATGTATAAGCTTCACAGCCCCCAAACATGGCAATTTTCAGGTTGACAGAGTGTGAGGGGATCAGTGGTGATGCATCCAAGTATTTCCCTGTAGCTGGCCCAGCTGCAACAGACACTGGCTGGGACCTCCGGGGTGGGGAGTGTTCTTGGGGTATCCTTGCAGATTATGTCCTTGTAGCACATCCAGGTAAAGAAAAATAGCTGGAAACATCACCATTAATCCTCATGCTCACCAAAAACTCAGAAATTGATATGTGTGTGTGGGGTGTGTGGGGTGTGTGTGGGATTTATGGCATACACAATTTTTGGGGGTACTTTTAGTCATTGCAAAATCAGAACAGAATTCTGACTTATGAAATGAGCCCAAAAATGAATTGCAATATCAGGTAGACTAAAGACATCCTAAAATACTGACAGGATACCAGCCTATATCTTTCAAAATGATTGGGATTTAAAATATCTTGTTTAATTATGTTTTAACTTGTTATTTAACAAAGTTTTTAGATTTATTCTAGTTTAGTCTTGTAAGCCGCCTTGAGTCCCTATATTGGGAGAATCGCGGGATATAAGAAAATCAAATAATAACTAAATGGTACTATAACAAATTTTCTGTTCTGCTTGGTTTTTCAACTTTAGGCTTGTTTTGGCACTCCAGATTTGTGGCCTTGACATTTGTGGTTTTGGTTATTTGTGAGGTCAAGGCTGCTGGCCAAGGCATTCCTCCTCCCTCTCCCTTCAGGATTTTTCTCATCAGGAGAAAAAAACCTAAGAGCCAACTCTGTTTCTTTCCCAGCCAGCCAAGCAGCGACCTGGCTGGGAAAAGGAGGAGGAACCTTGACCCCCCCCCAGGACCCTTTGCCTGCCCCATCGCTCCCTGGGTTGTCCAAAGGGTGATGGGGTTGGCACAGGGAGGAGGATCCTCCACCCCTGGGACCCTTTGCCTGACTCATTGCTCCCTGGGCTGTCCCAGAGGCAATGGGTCTGGTAAAGGGAGGAAAATCCTCCATTCCCCCAGGACTCTTTGCCTGTCCCATCGCTCCCTGAGCTGTCCGAGGGACGATGGGGCAGGCAAATGGCAGAGGAACCTCCATTCCTCCCAGGACTCCTTCCCAGCCAGACTGCTGCCTGAGCAGCCCAGGAAGTGATCCAGCTGGGAAAGAGACTTGGGGGATAGAGGCTCCTCCTTCCTTTCCCTGCCCGATCGCCCCCTGGGGAAGGAAGCCATCAGGCTGGGAAAGGGGCAAGGATCCCATTAAAGGGACAGGAGGGTGGGAGAAAAAGTAGCAGCTGTCCCTGCTCCTCTTCCACCACCCGCCCTTCCCTTTAACTGGCTTCTGAGTGTGTGTGTGGGGGGGTATTCATGATTTTTTCATATTTGCAGGGGTCTCACTCCCCTAACCCCTGCAAATATGGAGATATGACTATTATTTTTTTAAAAATCCATGGGAAGTGCCTATGCATGGGAAGTGCCTGCTAGATGTATTTTTTGCAAGTCATCTCACCTAATATAACTCCTTTTCCACGTTATTTTCAGTACCACACAGGTTACTGTGTGCGTTTTTCCTTTATATATGGACTTTCCAATGATTTTAAAATTTTGCATGGAGAACTGCTTTGCATCATTGAAATGACTGTGAATATTAAAGCATGCCTGTCTCTTGGTTCCCATATTGGATATGAGACATAAAGTAAGTAAGTTTATATAAAGTTCATAAAAATGAGGACCTATTCAAAGACATCAACCACGTTAGTCTGTTGCTTTTTTGTGCCTTGAAGTCATTTCAACTTATAGCAACTCTAAGGTCAACTTATTATGGAGTTTGCTTGACAAGATGTGTTCAGAGGGGGTTTGCCTTTGCCTTTCTGTGAGGCTGCGAAGTGTGACTTGCCCAAGGTCACCCTGTGAGTTTCCATGCCATGTTCTCCAGGGTGGTAGTCCAATGCTCAAGCCACTATACCACACTGGTTATTAGTTAGTATCCAGGGACGTAGCCGGGGGGGGGGGTCTGGGGGTCTGGACCCCCCCTTCCATTAGAAAAATGAATGGTGTGTGCTGCTGCGCTGCCGCACTCAAGCCCCATTATAATGGTGGCACTTAGTCTGGCCCCCCCCCCTTCCTAAAATCCTAGCTACGTCCCTGTGGTATCAATATACAAAAGAAATCTGTTTCTAATTTAGTAACAAATGGAAACAAAGAAGTTTGCAGAATATTTTTTTCCACACACTGACTCTGTTGCATCTGTTGAAGTCAGCCCAATTGATGAAAGCTTATGCTACAAAAATCTTTCTCGCAGTCTCAAGGGTGCTACAAGATCCCTTTGTATAAAAATAGGAACTGAGTAAATTTCTTCCTTGTCCATAAGTGACATCATTCACATCCTAAATGTTTTAGGTCCCAAGCTTGTAAGACCTTGACTTTACATGAAGCCCTCCTTTGATGGTTGTTTTGAGTGTTCCATTACCTGTAGAAATGGAATGGAAGCTGATTAAAAAGAGGATGTTCTTGAGGATTACAACTCAGTTTTAGAAATATCTCTGACAAGAGATTCACTGTCACCACGCTATGCATTTTTGATGTGGTGGAAAACCATTTTGATTTTCCCAGGCCTTCAAAGAAGTTTACTTTCATTTTGTTAGACTGCTATTGTGTTTTATTATATTGTTATTGATTTCACCCTTTTATTGTCTTTCTTTCTTTCTTTCATTTTCTTTTTGGTACAGATACCATTCTGAGAAATTGTGTGGAAGACTGAGTTATAAATACCAAAATAAATGAATGAATGAATATTTTTTCATCTGCGATGGACACAAGAAAGAAGAGAATGGACTATTCTCTTATTTTTAAAAAGAGTTATGCATCTCTATTGATGTATATTTCGTGTCAGATGTGCCCCTTTGTACACTTATTCAGTAATAAAAAATAATCTGTTTTTTGTTGCAGTTCAGCTATAAATGAATGTTAATGTTACATAGTAATTTTTTAAAAAACAAAAACACAGGAACACCATCAACTCCTGACAAATTGTTTGCATGTATTGATAGTATGATACAAATTTTCCGGCAAGCTCTGCTACACTTAGCAACAAGCATCCTGGGATTTAAAGTGTAAACACAATCTGTGCCACTCAGATTATGTTCTGAGGCTGGAAATCAGGGCCTATTTTTTGTTTGCTCATGTTTACAGTCAATTAAATGCTTGAACCACTTGCTCAACAAGATAATGTTGTTTCAATGGGAGACCTTGATTAGTAATGACATTTTCATGAGATTCCATACAGACCGTTTCTCCTTTTCTGTGTTTAGGCAAGGTTTCTCCTGCACCTTACAAATAAAGAAATATTAAGGTTGAGACAAAGTTACAGGATGCAATGAAACTAGAATGTAAGGAATTAGGCCTTATTTTGTAAAAAACCTTTCAATTACATCCCACATTTGTTTTGTATTTCTATGTTGGTGTTGCCAATCCAAGAAATCAAACAAGATAAAACTAATATGAAAACTGAAATTAAACCAGCCTCCTGAAATATGCCACTCTTGTTCATGTTCCAGTTTTTATTCTTCAACCTGTTTTTCTTGGTCATCTGGAGCAAGGTTAAGATGTACCCTGCTACAGTCCCAGTTTGGCCGGGACAGTCCTGAATAATCTTCTGTTGTCCTGCTTTTTCAGCAGCTTTAAAAATGTCCCAGTTTCTCCTCCCCCTCCCACTCTTCTCCTTTGTCCTCAGCTCACTTCAGGTGCTGCAAACTGAGTTCGAAGTGAAAATTGTACTTTAACTCAGCAGAGTTAAAAGGAGGGTAAGGGCCTAATATTTGCCTTTTCCTGTAGAGTCAAATAATAGCAAACGATGCAGCCTCTCCTACCTTGTGTGTTCATCCTAATAAATAACTTTTGCCATCTTGACTATGCGCTAATGTTGCCTGGCCACATATGTCCCATTTTTCATCTGTAAAAAGTTGGAGAATGAACCTTATGACATTCATAGCATCACCATAAATTGACAGGCAACTTGAAGGCAGACACACACACACACGACAAGAAAGTCATTTATGTTAAAAGCACTCTCATTTTTTAAGCTCATGGGTATTCCTTGGCATAAAGTAGCTCTAACTTGTGGGTGATGTGCTATGCATAATCATGCTGCCAGTTAATTAAATGTATCATTTTCAATTAAAGCTTTTCTCCTGGAGTCCTAGTGCTGTTGTTGGCAAGGTCATAGATTAATGGAGAATGAAAAGCATTTCACCATAGCGCTCTGACATTACATTTTATGTGCTTCCTTTGAGTGAACATTTTCAATGCTATTTTTTTGCAGTTGATGTATTGCGTACACCCCCACCGTATCCTAGTTAAAAAAAAAAATAGAACTCCCCCCCCCCCCCCCATCTCTCTCTTTCACACACACAATTTTGGACTCATGGTCATGTAAATATTTAATGTAGTGAAATATGTTTCTTTCTGAACCTACTCTGTCCTGTCTTATTTCTTCTGATGGGTTGGCGCATGTGCAAATCAAACCAGAAATTCTCCTGGAATGCAGGAGAAAAGAGGATTAAATATCCACAGATTCACTCTGAGAATTTATTAATACTTAACACTTAAAATGAAATGTATGGTTGCAAGTTAAACCAACTCCATTAGATGTTAATTATTATTCTAAGATCAATAATCTCATGTACTTCCTGAACTCCCCATCAAGTAGGAGCTTGAAATATGTTCTTTTTACTACTAGCATTGTTTTAGAGGAATTAACTATTGAATAGAGATGGATGGATCTGTCAATTTCACTTTCCTCAGTTTTTTTGCCATCAAATTTTTGAGCAAATTGGTGGATTTCGAAACTGATTATAAAAAGGCATTAAATGAAATCATTTTCCATGTCCTCTGGATATGTTTAATAAGTAGCAGCAGAAGATCATGTTGCATCTGCTTGCTCTGTGGCTATTAAAGATGGGAGTCTATTAGAAAAACAGTTGGGACAACTTAATTTAGTACCACAAATGTGGTAGATTCACATGGATTCCAATTCTAAGCACGGAAAGCCATTTGCCTAAATATCTGCCTGTCTCCCACATATGGTTTTTTAAAATCTCAAGTTCTTTCAATGAAAAATAAAAAGAAATGTATGAATTGCTTACTTGCTGAATTAGCTTACTTGCTGTTCACCGCTATGATCTTTGGACTAGCGGTATATAAATAAAACAAATTATTATTATTATTAATTGTGAATAAATCTTTTCAGAAAATGAACCAAATAAATTCTTGTCAATTCCTGATATTGCCATTCCCCCGTCCCCACTAATCTATTTTAATAATAATAATAATAATAATAATAAAATTTATTTCTATACCGCTTTTCTGCATTGATCAAAGCGGTGTACAAAACAAAAGAATACAGCAATACAACAATACAAAATAAAATTACAATATATACATAACGATAAAACAGTGTAAAAGTTACAATTACAATTAAAAAAGACTATTAAACCAAAGCAAGGCCAGCTGAGTTGATGATCCATGATGCAAAATACATCATGTTGTCATTACTGTTTGAACATTATATAATTATACAATGGTTTAAGGAGTTCAAGCAGTTAAAGATAGGTAAGAAGCAAAAGTAAAAGATGACAGAAACAGGATCAGAACACTGAAGATAATTGTTCAATGACTTGTGTGCAGGGACTGAGAGAATTACTGCAAGAAGCAATGAAGGAGGGTGGGGGGATAGAAAAAGAGACCTTTCCCACAAGACCCAAGAAATCAAAGGGAATTTTAAACCAAGAGTGTGGATGCTCTATAACAAACAGGGAAAAATACTATATGATCAAAAAGAAATAAAAAGCCAATGGAAACGATACACTGAATAACTATATAAAAGAGATGGAATCAGGCCTAAGCTCTCCCTAAAAGCAAGGTGTCTAAAGTGCCACTGCTGTACTTTAGACATACCATGAAAAGACATGACTCACCAGAAAAGGCAGTAATGTTTGACAAGGTGAAAGGCAGTAGAAAAAGAAGTCCAGATTCCAGATGGGTAGACTCCATCCAAGAAGTTATAGATCTGAGTTTGCAATACCTGCACAAGGCTATTGATGACTGAGTGACTAGAAGGTCTCTGAATCATGAGGTTGCCATAAGTGGAAAGTTAGGCAAGAGAGCCTGGATTCTTGACCATTTTGGAGAAGTGAAACCTCATTTTAAACTGGAATTTCCCTCCCTCTTGCTGATGAAGAAATAGTCTTATTGATGTGTTCAGGAGAGCAACCACATCTCCTGATGATCTACAAACCGACCAAGAAAATCAAGCAAATGCTGCACTCAGTAAAGAACAAGAAAGACCATTTCACAGCTGTAGGAGTTTATTGCATACTGTGCAGCTGTGGACAAGTCTACATAGGGACCATCAAATGTAGTGTTCAAACACAAATCAAGGAACACAAGAGACATTGCAGACTGGAACAGCTAGAAAAGTCAGCAGTAGTAGAACACGTTATAAACCATCCTGGACATAAAATGCTTTTTGAAAACACTGAAGTTCTGGACCATGCCAAGAACTATCAGGACAAAATGCACAGGGAAGCCATGGACAACTTCAACAGGAAAGAAGAAACCCTGAAAGTAAACAAAATTTGGCTAGCACCCCTGAAAAACACGCAAATCAAGACTCAGGGGGTTTCCCAGCAGACAATGGATCACTAATTAAATGGACACAATACCTTCTCACATATTCCTCCCACCCTGAGGCCGTGTCATTCACCAACAGATCAACATAGATTAACTGTAAATCACTTCCCCCCAACTATACTCGGTCACCGAGTATATGTATCCCACATGCCTCCATTCTCTGAAAATGCCAGCCACAGATGCAGACAAAACATCAGGAATAAACTCTTTCAAAACATGGCCGCATAGCCTGAAAAACCCATTTGAAACTTCATTCTAGCTTACCTAGACACTTCTTCACATTGGAGGATGAGAAAATCTGTATGTTTAGTCTGTAGTCCCTTAATCTTAACTACATTCTTCTAGCCCCCTTAGTTTGGTCAAGAGTAGGGTTTTTAGTACCCCTAAAGCTTTCCCCCTCTTTTACTTTGAGAAACAGTCTGCATTCAACATAGACTGTTCTTCTGGTTTCCACTGCTATCTTTTTCTGTCTTTCTAATAAAGAAATAATGTTTTTGTTGCAAAATCAGTGTGTCCTTCCTTCCTTCCTTTCTGTCTCATTCTCACTTGGAGTCACTCTGGCTAACTGTCCATTTAAAAACCTTTTGCCAGGAAGATTCTTCAGAGATTAGTACCTGGAGTAGTTCTCCTCCGTCAGTCAGTAAACCCTGTGTACTGCTATTAACAATATAGTGAGTGGGCCAAGGTTGTCTGATGAGCTTTTCTGCATGTATTTATTTGCTTTATACCACAGCCAGGCATATAAAGAACTTTATCCTCAATAAAGTTGTGCAATCCCTATGATGCTGCTATCCATGTTGGTGGCCATCACTATATCATGTGGTAGCAAATTCCATCATTTAGCTGTGTGCTTTGTAAATAATTCCATTATTTAATGACTGATGATAAATTAAGGCTCATTTTTTTTAAAAAAAGACCCAACACAGCAAACACCATACTCTGTGTGCTGATGAAATGAGGCAATAAAAGTAGAACTACATATGCTCTGAACTTGTAACCCCCTGGATGAAAATTTGCCTCTGCATATTAAAATGGCCTGCATGAATTAATCACCTACCAATTTAGTTGATTATTTACCTGTTAAATTTACTATGCTTTTCTGCTAAGTTTTGTGTCTGAGCAGACTATCTTGATCAAAACAGGCACTGGATATTAAAACAACTCTGTTCTATTTTTGGTACAGTTATCTCATAAACAACTTTCTGAGTGATGCATGGAAGACCAGAAGAGAAAGGAATATGGCATACATCACCTGTGACAATTCCTAAGACATTTATGATAGCCAAAATATGATATCCCTCCCCAGTTTTTATGTTTCTGCATGAACGTTGTTGTTGGTCACCTTGGTGGATGACCTATGCTCAGAACTGAACAAGGAGAGTTTGTCCCTGTTGGTTCTGCTGGACTCTTGGCAATTTACTATACCATCGGTCATGATATCCTTCTGGGTTGACTCTCTGGGATTGGATTGTTCTGCAGTAGCTCTGTTCTTACCTGTAGAGTCAATCTCAGAGGTGAGTTTTGTGGGATTCCTGCTTGACTTCTTGGCCATTTTTTGAGTCAGTGCCTGGCAGCTATAATGGACTGGATGAAGGTGAATAAACTGAAACTTAATCCAGACAAGACAGAGGTGCTTCTGGTCAGTAAAAAATCTGGCAATAGGGATTCAGCCTGTGTTAGATAGGGTTACACTCCTCCTGAAAATGCAGATTTGCAGTTTGGGAGTACTCTTGGATTCAGCAGTAACCAGGAGTGCATTGACACAGTTAAAGCTAGTATACTAACTGCTCCTGTTCCTAGAGACATCGGATCTGGCCACAGTAAAACATGTCTTTGTTATAGCTTGTTTAGATAAGTGTAATGTGCTATATATGGGTCTGCCTTTGAAAATTGCTCAGAAACTCCAATTGGTCCAAACAGCTGCTGCCAGATTGCTAGCTGGTCTTGGCTGGGGGAGGGGGCATACAACTCCCTTGTTGCTATCTGAAGGACAGTATATCCCTTTATGAGGCCAGAGCTCTAAGATCTTCTGCAGAGGCCCACCATCTTCTCAGGCTTATTTGGGAGATGGCCTTCACAGTGGCTACTCCCAGTTTTAGGAACTCCCTCCAGGGAGTTTATCAGACAAGGGAAATTGGAAGTATAATCCAATGACAATCCGAATGCAATCATGGGGTTTAACGTTATTGCGTGATAGACTACCACACGCAATTTTGGGCAATGGCAAGCTATTTTTGGGCAATGGGAAGTCAGTTCGAACACAATTCGAATTCACATAAATTTGCTGAACTAGCGAATTCACATGAATGCATTCTGGCCCCACTTTCTTTTCATTCAAAATTAAGAGAAATTCATCTCGTGTGATAAACTCTCAGGATGGCTCCCTCTTTGCTCACCTTTCGTTGGCAACTGAAAACATTCTTGTGTCACCAGGATTTTGGAAACTGAAACAGATGGGCTTTTAATGCTGCATTGTGCTGTTTTATGATTTATTAATTAATTTTAATGTTTTACTAGTTAATGTTTTACTAGTTAATGTAATTAATTTTAATGTTTTACTAGTTAATGTTTTATGTTTATACATCATTTAATTGGTTTTATATTTATACTTTTATCTAAGGTTTGTATTGATTTTAATCTGTATTATTTTAAAATATTTTGCTAGTCATTTTGAGTCTCACTACCAGAAGAAAGGTTGGATATAAATGAATAACATAGTGGCTAGAATTCTGTTGGGACATACATCTGTGGGAATTAGAACTGCTCAGTTGCTTAATGTCTGAATCTAGTAGAGGGCAGGGTGACCAGATGTCATAACTGCAAAGGAAAAAACACTGCAAAATGTAGTACATTTAAGGAAAATTTAGGACATTACAAAATAAAAACTAAAATTATTAATATAAAAATAAATACATTTCATGTGGCTTATTTACAACTATATTACACACACTGTATTCTATTACCTATGCAATCACATTTTTCTGTTTAACTTATCTTTGTTAAAATGCTTTGTTGGCTTGCAAGAGAACTATGAGCAAGAAAAATACTTAAAACTGTATTTTACTAACAACAAATATTTAATTGTCTCTACATTTAAATTTTTCCTTTCATTTGTCCATTGTGCTGAAATTAAGGAAAAACCCCTTTCAACATTTGCACTGTGTCCTGAAGCAGCCTATTGCCTAATACATTTGCTGTCCTTTTCCTCTCTGAGAAACAAATGCGCCCTGAGCTCTGGAGGCAAGTCTTGTCTGATGCTGCTCCTAGGAAAAAAGAACTTTAAAAGGATCCGTCCTATCTCCCTATTTCCAGTGAGGACAGGCTGCCAAAGAGATAAATTTCTCAAATGGGAAGTTCTACTTAATGGGTTTAGTGATGTTCAAAATGGAGAACATTTTGGAATTCCTCCTGGACAGAAGGTTGAAATGTAGAACATGTCCTGGAAAAGGAGAACATTTGGTCACCCTGAGTAGAAAGCTGCTCTTCCATTACTGTACAGCAAAGCCCACAAAGTGCTCAATGTGCTTTAGTGTGCAAGCCACATCAGTATGTGATGTACATTGGTGTGCATCATACACCAATGTATATTGTGCACCAATGTTCATTGGGCACTCTTGCTGATATTTGATTTCACACATTTGCAACTCACTAAAGAGATTTCTTAGTGTATATTATTATTATTATTAACCTTTATTTATAAAGTGCTGTAAATGTACACAGTGCTGTACATACAATCTTTTTAATTAGACGGTTCCCTGCCCTCACGCTTACAATCTAAAAAGACAAGACATAAAAGGAGAAGGGAAAGGTGGTGGGGCTAGTAGGCTAATACATATAAACTACATAGCAATACAGGAAATGGTTCGATAAAAACAGGTACCAAAAGAACATCAAATAGCAAGCGACAATTATGCAATGCCTGGGAACGCTTCTCTGAACAGGATGGTCTTCAACTGCTACGTTTCTGCTATGTAGGTAGGTATATGTAAAGTTGCATAAGGATTTGGGTAATAATATATCTACTTCAAACAGGATTTTGGTGAATAATAATAATAATAATAATAATAATAATAATAATAATATTTCTACTTCAAACAATGAACGAGGAAAAGTCCTGGATAGGGAGATCCGATATCTGTGCTGCATAGCTGCTATAATACAATACGTGTGCAGACAATATATTAAAGGCCTACAATCTGGCAGTTGTTGATGGATCTGAAAGAGGAATGCAACACTCCAACATTTGTGCGTGAGGATGCACAAGCATGCATTGGCATGGCTGAATCTGAGAATCTTAGGCGTCGAACCAAGTACATAGCTGTGAGATACCAGAATGTATGTGAATGAGTTCAAAATGGAGTTTTGAAACTGCAGTATGTTGGTTCAGAGGACCACATAGCTGGGATTGTCACAAAGGCATTACTTGTGGAGAGGCATGAAAGGATGGACAGCAGGTTGGGTATCAGCATGTAGGTCTACACACAATACATGAGGAAATGTAGGAGTCTCATGATAGCACATCTCATGACATTTTGGAGGGGCTTGTCAGAGTACAGAGCACTCTGGACAGAAAATGTCAGAGATGTGGCTACAGCCTGGAACTGGAACAAAGGTGACAGTGTAACCTAAGTTCAGGTGGCAGACATGATGACTCAACATTTGGCGAGTCTTGAGTCCCAGGAAGCTGATGACAAAGGGACAGGAGGTGAAGCCAGCAGGCTTCAATTTTGGAGAGTCACTGCTGTCAGGTGACAGGAAACTGGGTGATGCCCCAGGAGGGGGAAGGACTCAAAACCCCAAGAGGGGAGCTGGATATAAGAGAGTGAGCTGAATACTCAATGTGGTGATGGTTGTATATAGGAGTCTGATGAAGCACTTTGATAGTCTATTGCAAATATCGGAAACAAAAATTAAAGTCCTCTTTGTGAGTACTCAGCAGTTCAGCAGTTTTTTATCCATCCGGCATCTTCGGCATGGGAGGATTTTTCCTTTGCAGCCTGCACAGAGCTACACAGCGGAGACCTTCCAGTGACATTCCTGTTCCATGTGCATGTCTTCTGTATGTTGCATGTTTAATCCTGATTCTACATGCCCCAGCAAAATATACCATTAAAAAAACCCAAATGAGTAAAATATATTCATCCTTTTCAAGGCAGTGCTCTTGCCCTGAAATTTCTTTTTCTTGCCCTGCGAACTGGAGAATTGGGGCCCAGCTCTGAGATCAGGCAAGCCCAGCAGGACCTAACATGCTGTCTTAATTTTAGAAAATCTAGACTACTAACACCTGAAGATCAGGAAGTTTCCAAATTTTTGTGGGGCAGGGAATGGCTCTATCTATTATGTTTAGTGGCTTTTCTGCAGTAAGGAAACAGATGGAAGTAGCAGCAAAAAAAGCAAGAAAGGATTAGAAGGAGAGGATGACATTGTTGAAACTTGCACAAGACTCAGTGAATGAGTCATGACAATGGCATGATAAAAGCCTTGCCTGAAACCTCTCCAAAACTCCTGATTCCATGCTGAACTATAAGTAGAAACAGGCTTCTGTATGCAGATTAGCTTTTCAGATAAGATCCTAGATATAGGAGATATGCGGCTATCAATAACATTTTTATATTGCCTTTTATCATATTGGACTTTAGGGCACAGCACACCATAAAATAAATACAAAACCTCAAACAAACAGATAAAGCCTCAAAGCAGACTAAACCTTGCATGATTAAAACAGAAGTACCTTTAAAATTCTGCAACATATACAAAATGTTTTTCCATTGGCACTGGGTGAATCTCTTGACTTGTGAACTAAAAAGCAGCTGGAATTGTACATGCAGTGCTCCATGTGAAATGCATCTACATGCTTGTATTGTGATAGAAACCTATCTTATACATTGGTCCATTTACCTTAACATTGTCTATACTGGCTGGGAACCATTCTCTAATCTTCCTCAGACCTAATCTGGGACATTTTGCGTACAAGTCATGTGATCTACCATTGAGGTACATCTCATTTAATAAGCTCCATCAGCAATGGCAGTGAGAATCTTTGTTGGGGTGGGCAATGGAGGCTATATTTTTTTTAATTTTTTTAAATTATCCTATAAAAATATGTATTTATAAAAGAAAGAAATGTCAGAACTGTCAAATTATCTTTTGCAGGCAAATTATCATCTCCGGACATCATGGACAATTTGCATCAAAATATACTTTAAGTCAGCATTAACTTAACTAATGGATAAATAAAATACGAATGCACTTATTACCCTCTTCAAGTCAGGCTTCAGCAGGAAATGAACCCAATCCATATTTTTAAGACTATAGCAAAATCCATTTTGCCACCTTGTCTTTGCACAGAATAATGTTTTAATTTTTATCTACAATCAGTTGAAGAGGTCTAGAAACATAGAGCATCAAAATAAGAGTCCTGCTGTGGTAAGAAGGGGCTCTACATGCAACAAAGCACTGTAAAAAGATACCAAATCTCAATGTTCTAAAGGAAGGTACATAATCTTTATGCACTGATGAAGTGACATTGATTTAGCAGAGATACATGAGCAGATACTTAATTTAATCAGGTTTTATGTAAATGAAATCTTTGGTGTATCATTTTAATGACAACCAAAAATAACTTACTCTCCTCAAGCAACACTTATTTCTGTGTGCAGCATGCTCATCAAACAAGCCTGGGTTTTGCACAAAAGATAAACTGTCAGAGAGATCACGGAATCATGCTGCCTATGAAGACATTACTGGTTTCTTCTTCTATATTTAGTTAAGAAGCAAGCACTGTTTTTTTTTTTAAATTTTAATAAAGCATTCTCTTCCAAAGGAAAGGCTGGTAAGGGAGGAAAAGCATTACATTGTGCAAAACATATATCTGTTATTTCATCAGCAGAAGCATGCTAAAACTCAATTAAAAGTTGTCTAAAATATGATGATTATCAAATATTCATATATGAGAAAATTTGCATAACCACAACCCTAGCATGCAAAGATGTTCCCATTCTACCTACACAGATATAATCACACTGACAGTTAAAGGGGTATATTATTCCATATGCCACTCACAAAAATCCTCTCCTAGAGATAGGACAACAGTGTAGGCTTCACAGCTGCACTAGCTATTTCACAGTCTGATTGATCAGAGACAAAAAGAAAAAAGAATAAAAGAAATGAATGTGTACATCATGGGAAACTATGCCTTGATCATAGCACTTGAAAGTCCCTTAAGAACCTTAGCACACCTCTATTCTTAGAAAGAGAAATCAGGACTCCACAAGAATACTGATGGCATCATATCCTTTATCCTTGACTGGCCAGATCTTATTCCCCATAATAAATATTCAGAGCTTCTAAGAGTCAGACATAATGGCCAGAAAGTTAATAAAGAGGGTGTGTGTGTAGCAGGAAGCTATTATGGCTAAGTAAGAAGCAATGACACCAATAGCTAAAGCAAATTAAAATTTTGTCATAGCAACTCCATTAGAAGTAGGAAAGCTCTCTGAGGCGCGTTACAGACTGCCCGTTTGGGGCGGCATGTAAGTGGCCCTTTCCCCGCCGGATCGGGGCCTCAGCTGCCACAACGGCAGCCTCCAAGGCCCCGATCCGCCGCTTTCCAGGCCGCGGGGAAGCTGCAAAAGGCCGCTTCCCCACAGCCTGGAAAGGGGTGTCCTCGGGGCTTCAAGCCCCGAGGACACCCGATGGCAGCGGGGAGGAGGAGAAAGGGGCCACTTGGCCCTTTTCTCCTCTGCGTCACTGGCGCAGCCATGTAAAGGCTGCGCCCAGCGACGCAAACCCCAGAAGGAGCTCCGTTTCGGAGCTCCTTCTTGCACCCGCCCTCGCGCAGCATGACGTCACAACCACGGCGCCTCGTTTGGAGGTGGCACGGTGGTGACGTCGTAATGGCGCCCCCCATGTGGAACAGGCGCTGCCATTTTTTATGGACTGGGTCCGTACTAGGGTTAGGGGCGTCAAGAAGTGAAGCCCCTTTCTAACCCTAGTATGTCCCCAGGACGTACTTTTATGCCCGTTTGTAACGGGCCTAAGGGTACTAAACTAAACTAAACTAAACCAGAGCAGGAGGAAAGGTCTAGCCTAGTTTCACCTTTGGAGTAGAGTGTGATAACAAAAAAGAGGCAAAGAAAACAGCTGGAGTGATCCCTAATAATATCAGTCTGTATCTCGGAGAAGTTAGGAGAGCTGGATAAGATAAGGGATTTTAGGTCACAGAATCACTATTTAATTCTTTCATCATTTCATTTCTTTTCGTTCTCTAAGACTCTGTCTGCATGGGCCAAATAAAATGTCCTTTCCCCTTCCTCTTCATGGGAAGACCAGATGATATAAACTCCAGTTCTGGGGGCCTGTTCAGCACCAGAACTGGGGTATATATCCCTTAAAATGGATTAAAATGCCTCACCAGTTGCTCCAGATCATTCTGGAAGATCCAGAGCCCTATGTCCTGATGATAGGAGACTGTTTGAAATGCATCCTATTCTGCCACCTGGTGCATCTGTGTCTGGTGCCAGTTACTTGTTCCAAAGTCAGAACAAGGCATCCAGCCATGTGTTCATCACTAGGTGCCTCATTCTGACCTTAGAGAGAAGCACAGTGGTGGCAAATGGTCTAGGATGTGTATATGAACAGCCACCCAGCACTGGAATGGAGGGGAAGGTAACAGGGGGAGATCAGAGTTGGCTCTGGAGTATCCTGGCCAGTGCAGACAAGACACATTTAATTATTGACATGCTGAGTATTGTTGGATTTCTAACAAAAGCCACCAGTTTCCCACTATTCTGCTACTACACTATTCTATAAATAATGGAAAAGTAGTATTAGAGGAGCTGTGGTACCACAATGGAAAATATAACTAAAGTTCAGCCTATCTCAAAATAAATCATGAGTAACCCAGTGAATTCAACATACTTTTGCTGCTTTGCAATATACGTTTGATAGGAATTTGGTCTGCATTTAAGAGAAAATGTTACAGTTGTTACACAATATATTCTGCTATGACATTTACGGCCCCAGTGAACCATCTTAGTGCACAGCAGTAATTAAAAACTCATTTCACAGGAGCATATTATTTCTTGATTCAGAATTACTGTGTCTTTCAAGGGCCTCCAGGACCCAGGCGTTTTGAAAACACAATGCTTCCTTTGCTTGCACAATTCCTAGCAAATCTTCAAAGGAGCTGCAAAACCTTTCTGAAGCGTGCTGATAAGGATCATGAATTTTTTAAAAAAGGGATGATAGGAGCATTTTAAGTGAAAATAATTAGGTTGCAGTGGATGCTTTCAAAGATGTGAGAGCCATGCAAGTAGGAGAGAACTCTGCAATTAACTAATGTGCTGTAAGCAGGAGAGCAACACTGTACTAATTACGTGGCAAAATATTAGATTGCCAAAAATCCCATTAGATCTTCCCCACCTGCAGATTACAGAGTACCCAATATATTTTCAGTCGTCAGATTTTTCAAGATATGACCAAACCAAGTAAACTTGGTGAATCAGGTATAATCTGCTTACAGTATCATGCACATAGGGTGTGATGTACTTGAAACATGACAATACATGAAAGGCCCAAATTTTTCTCTTTTTAAATGTTTATTAGCATTCTCCCAGTATCTTTAAACCACTGCCAATGATAAATGATTCTCAGGGTTGTTTCAGAATTATTTCTTCAAAACAAACCAACGAAATGAACCAAACAAATAAAAACTCACAATCAGTCTGACCGCCAACATAGCTAGTGATGATGGATGATGGGAACTGTACCCCAACATGGTGGGCCATATATTTCCCAGATATGCTGTCTAGTATTACCTGCACATATTGGATGCTTTTCTTTATGCTTCATTGGTTCAAGCCCCTGATTTTACACTTATATGCAGCCTAACAGGCTATCAGCATCACTTCTCTCCCCACTTTGGTCTATAAATGCATAAGCAGTGAGCCACAGATAGTGTTGGACTTAAGAGTATGGAAATGTAATGCTGTATTCCTACAGGACCTAACAAATTTGGAAAAGCGAGTTACTGGGAAAACTGTTTCCAGAGTCCCTCAGCCAATATGACCATTTTTCATACCGGCAAAGTTCATACTAGGATTCTGAATGTTGCAATCTAAAAAGGAACTTTCCCAGATTTTGAGATCACTGGGTGATCACTGCTTTGTTTGTTTGTTGTTGTGTGCCATCAAGTCATTTCTAACTTATGGTGCCCCTATCATGGAGGTTTTTTTTTTTTGTGGCAAGATGTATTTAGAGAAGGTTTGCCATTGCCTTCCCTTGAGACTGAAAGAGCGTGACTTGCCTAAGGTCACCTAAAAGGTTTCAACAGGCTGAGTTGGGAATTGAACCCAGGTCTCCAGAGTCATAGCCTAACACCCAAACTACTACGCCATGTTGATCACTGCTTCATGTTTTATTTAACAACCAAGTTTATTTAACAACCAAGAGAGACACAGAATATACTGAAACTGTGTGCGTTGGAGCAACTATGTTACTCCAAGGGCTCTTTCACATACACAATTATAGGACTATGATTTCACTTTAGCTGCTATGATTCTATCCAGTAGACTATTGGGATTTGCACTTTAGGGAAGGTGATCTGTCTCCCCAAACCATACACTCCTGAATGCCATGTTGTCATGACAAATAAAGTAGAATCACAGTGCTATAACTGTCTAGTGTGAAACAGTCCCCAGGACTCGTAGTTTGAGAAAAGAGAAACTTTACACTTTCCTACATGAAAGTCCATCTAATGAAATATTGAGAGGAGGCAGATAGTGTCATTATGAAAGTGTCATAAAGCTATCCTATGGTGCACCTACACTATAGAAAGAATGCAGTTTGACACCACTTTAACCATAGGATGGCCTCGCACCTTTCTACAAAATCCTGGGATTTGTAGTTTTTGTGAGGCACCTGCATTATTTGGTAGACAAGGCTAAATACCTTGTAAAACTACAAATCCCAGGATTCCATAGGCTGGAACTACAGCAGTTAAAGTGGTGTCAAACTACATTATTTCTACAGTTCAGATGCACCCTTAGGAGATTATCACATTGTGGTGGCGCAGTGGTTAAATGCCTGTACTGCAACCACTTACTCAAAACCATAAGGTTGTGAGTTCAATACCAGAAAAAGGGCTCAAGCTCAGCTCAGGCTTGCATCCTTCCGAGGTCGCTAAAATGAGTACTCAGCTTGTTGGGGGCAATTATTTTACTGTTGTAAACCGCTTAGACACTGTTAGTTCAGTATGAAGCAGTATATAAATGAAGCTGTTTGTTTTTAAGTGACTTATCCTCAATGGGATATAGTCGTATTTAATTTTAAAAGCAGGTGCCATTGCGCACAGACTAAGTTGAGTGAAATACAAATGTGATAATCTCCTTAAGTTTGTTTCAGCAAAACCCACTAAGAATCTACCTGCACTTCATAGTTTTATCACATGTTAATTTCATAGCTCCATCCTATGGCATTCTGAGATTTGTATTTTGGCAAGGTGCTTGGAATTCTCTGCTACAGATCTCTAGTGCATTTCCTTCAATTTACGATACTAGACTGGTGAGATTCCAAAGTGAATTTGCCCATGGACTCAAGATTGGAGGGGAAGGGAGAAGAGCCTTTTTGTCAGGAAACACATTCATGCTGTAGTACAACTGCATAAATAAAAACCACTATGCAAAAAAAAAAGGAGTTCCTTTTGGACAGGAGTGTTTGTTTTTCCTGTGTACATTCAGTATACATTTTTACAGATCGTAGACAAAAAAGCGAGTTGAACACTTCTTTCACATAGCTTGCCAAATGCCAAAAATGTGCCTGTGGAACAATAAAAAATTTGGACAGACCAAGTTCTGTTTCAGTAAGCATGCACAGTTCACCACAAACTCAAAATCTGGGCCAGAACCTGGTGACAGATTCCTACTTAAGAGCTTTGGAAATGTTGTGTCATTATTGTGAATTAATTTACATTAATGCCATGCATGAGCCTTTGCATGAGGTTGCTTGACTTCACCTTTGTTTTATTAAAGATGTGTATGAGATAAACTACCAGTAACTATGCTGTTAAAGATCGATTTAGCCATTTGAATTAATGTAATTTTCCATTTTCCCTCCTTACTTAATGCACTGCTGGAATTTAGTGACCCAGTCAATGAGATCAATAGTCTTCACATGAAGCAGCAGTTGACTTATCTTCGCCCTTCTGTCTGCTTATTTCAGCAAGAGGCTAGAACTAGCTATATCATAATCTGTGCCACCTATGATAGGTTTCAAGTTGCTCTAGTGTCTGAATATAAAATATTTTCCAGTTAGCACGGAAATAGTTTAAACCAGAAATGCTGTATACTTTACTTTCCACCAGACATCACACACTATTCTTGTGACAGAGAAAAATGAGAAAACAAAATGTCAGATTTTGTCTCTGACAATGGATATCTCAACATATTCCACTATTGATTAGCGGATATAAATTCTTCCCTCCCTCCTCCCCTTTAATCCATTTTCCAATTTAATCATATATGACAGTTGCAGACAAAAAGTATCCAGTCTTTTGCCATCACAACTCTTGAACAAAAGCAAAGAGATGTGTATCATGAAATAACAGAAACTCCCCATGTTATGAATATGGGGGGGGGGATTCACTTGTTTTTCTTTTTTAAAGCACACTGACTTAATTCACACATTTCTGGACTAATAAGCAGATCAGAATACAGTTATCAGAATGTGTACTTTAGATTTTGAAACAATTGCCCTAACGTGGATTCAGCTTGCATTGGAAGTGTCTCCCTCTGAAGACACAAGTTCACAGTTTGGGTGTACTTCTGGACCCAGCTTTGAAACGGAATGTTCAGGTTTTTGCAGTAGCACCCTAAAGGTGTCAAATCCCATCTGACTGTGGAATCTAAGCAGGGTCAGCTCTGGTTAGTACTTGGATGGGAGACTGCCTATGAATAGCAGGCGCTGTAGGCTATATTTCCAAAGAAGAAGGAACTGGCAAAATCACTTCTCTGAGTATTCCTTGCCAAAGAAAACACTATGAAATTAATGGATTCACCACAAGTTGACTGGTCATTTGAATGCACATTCACACACAGGAGTACATTTGCACAGGTAAAACTAGTGCATCAATTGTACTTGTTTCTAGGAATGCTGACTTGGCCATGGTGATGTGTGCCTTAATTTCATGCCATTTGGATTACAGCAACACACTCTATATGGGACAGCCTCTAAAAAGTTTTCAGAAACTTCAGCTTTGATCTTTGTGGGAAGTTGCTTCTCTCTTTTCCACCACCAGCACAGGGATGTTTAGTGGAAATGTGGAAGAGAGCCTTCTTTGTGGCTGCCCCCAGACTCTGGAACTCCTTTCCTCTAGAGATAAGATGGGCACCCTCCTTGCCATCAATTCATTGTTGTTGTGTGCCTTCAATTCATTTCTTGACTTATGGTGACCCCAAAGTGTTTTCTTGGTAGACGTTGTTCAGAGGGGGTTTGCCCTTGCTTTCCTCTGAGGCTGATAAGAGTCCAACGTGCCCAAGGCCACCCAATGGCCAAGAAGAGATTCAAACCCTAGTTCTCCAGTGTCCTAGTCGAAAACTCAAATCACTACAGGATGCCGACTTCTTATTCTTCAGCAGAGTTTGGGAACTGATTTTTTTATATGTAAGAGAGGTTTTTGGCTTATTATGATTTTATACTGTATTTTGAAATTATTTGAAATTATTTAAATTCTTTAGATAGTTTAAGTATTATTTTAATCTTAACTTTAAAAATGTTTTTAGCTACATATATTTTTTTTTTTAAAAAAAATCTTATAAGCTGCCCAGTCTTGGTGAAAAGGCAATGGATCAATAAAGTGATTGATTTGAGAAAGTTACATAGAAAAATGCACATATTATAGAAAATAATGTAAAATACGTATATTAGGGAAATGTTTATCTAAATATATCAGGGAACATGCATACAAAATACATGCAAATATATATGCAACAATTACATGCAAAAATATATGCATTTTTAAAACTGATGATGCTGAAACTAAATGGCATAGATGTATGACATGGAAGTGATATGGATTAGGAACAGGTTGAGGTATGTATCTCTATAGAAGACACAACACGTTTGCTCAGGTAGAAGCAGAAAAGAAACTTTCTTTAGCATTTATTGGACAACAATCCCCACCTCTTTTAAAAAGAATTCAGCCCTGCTGGGTTACCTTTTGACTTCACACACTGAAGTAATTTAAAATTCAGTCATATGGTGTTCCTGCGAATGCTAGGCCCAGAGTTTCTACTGTCTTGGGGGATATTCAGATGATGTAAATAATCTTGGTAGAACGTGGGATGAATCTGTATTATTCACATGAATTTTGAACGCATCCAATTACTTTTTTTTGGGGGGGGGACTGACAAAACCTCCACAAAACCTGGGATAATTGATTTTTGGATCCCCATCCCCCAGTTTTCCTGAAAGATTCACATTGTCAGCTGTGTGAATAACTGGTGCAAATAGTCCCAAGATAAACAGGGACAAAATTCTGCATGTCTTGAATGTGTTTTGAATACATCTGCATCATTGATTCCATCTTTATTCACAGCGCTGACACATGTGGCCAACAGAACTCACAAAGATGTGTAGAGATGCGGTTCTGATAGAAAAATAGTATGAACAACAAATTGTGAATGTGTGAGGGAGATTATTCATATAATTGCACTGCCAAACAAAATGTGTAGATAACCCCTTGGTGTTTTTTCCTTCTGTTGCTTTGGTGTCAGTATTTTCTCTCTGCTTCATATGGAAAGATTTTTTGGGGTGGAGGGATTGGGCATGGTTGTCTCTTCAGCAATCTTTATTAATGCTAGCAGTTTCAAAAGGTTTTTGTATGTCTGAATATTTAATGGCTTCCACTGTTTCTTCTAGAAAACTGCATCTCTGTTTTATTTAGAGAAAGGGTAGAGACCCACCTTTGTGATGTCTTAGGAGTGTATCTTCCTTGCTGCGTATTGTGGAAACACCATAGAATGCATCGTCTGGTATTAAATTAGAATCCTCTAGTGCTTGGCTAATGCAGTGATAAGATTACAGAAAGCAGCAGGGATAACACTGGCGCCACATCCCCATGTTTGATGTTCATGACAGGCAAAAGCATGTAGTCCACCCCCATCTTCTTACTGCCTTTACCCTTTTGTGCAGCTTAGTGAATGTGATTAGAAAACAATAGCTTAAACTGGGTAAGAGGAATTAAATTAACTGGAACAAAATGGTAAAATGGAACCAGGTCTTTTGTCCTAGCTCCAGATTACACAATGGACTACAGAGATCAATAATGAAAGCCACATGTTTTTTCTGCAGTGCCTCCCCATCTTTGAAAATGTGAATTCAGATAACAGCTCCTTAGTTATTTTACTCAGTTCGCACCAGACTTTTCAGAACGTACATAACACTTGGATGCAGGTAATACAAAAATGGATTGCTACCAGCTGGCCCAAGGAAGCTAGGGTAATAAAACAGTTCAGCCGTAGGCCTGCGTGAAGAAATCATAACATGAAAATGTAATTTATCATCTGGACAATCCACCAATGGAAAAGGACAACTGAAGAACAGGGCAGTCCCAATTTGCAAATGCATTATCATGTAAAGCTAAGCTGAATTTGCTTTTGTGGTTAAATAACCAGAGACTCTTCAGATTGGGATAGACAGCCTCTTTTGTCTTGCCTGGTTATATTTTCATTCACTTTGTAACCCTTTCTGTTGGACGGGAATGTAACAGATTAAAAATACCTCCAGGGAACCTTCTTTGCAAACTGCTGATTTCCTTGTTTATTTTGAAAAGGCTTTCTCAATGAGAACAAGGACCACATTGGTCTCATTAATATTCCTTCTTTCCTCCTGCTCCTCCTCCTCCTCCTCCTCTCCCATTTGGCTTTTCCCCCTCTCCTCTCTCTTTCCTTGCTCCCTTGTTTCTCAGTCACACTGAAAGATAAAGTGATGATTAAAAATGCTCATCATGACCATCTGTGTGTGTGCCCTGTACATTGTCAGTCCTCTGTTGGGTATCAAAGCTGTATCATCAGTGTTCTTTGAAGACTAAGCAGGTTGGACATGCAATTTAGATGAAAAACAATTACGCTGCTTTAGCTTGCTTTTGGCAAGAGGAGTGGGGCTCATCTCAGAGACGAGAAACAAAAGCAGCACTTCATCTTCATGAATTTCAAATGAGGAGAAGAGAGAGAGGGAAGAAAAATGGAGGGGGGGGCAGAGAGCATCGTCTGCCAAGAGTCATTTCATATAACCTTCCCCTAACTAGCTCCTTTCTCAGAAGAATATGCTTTGCCTCTGCTACTGACTGCAGGGAAAGGGGGATTTATTTCATCTTTTTTCCCCTTCCTGAAGACAGATAATGCTAATCATTTGACTGCAAGAATATCTTTGTAGTCTCCTTTTGTCACAGTATTTACATTTTAAAAGGCAACCACAACTGGGACTAAATTCATCTTTCAAAAGTAAAAAGATCTATTGAGCTTAAAAACCCACGAATGTCACATATATAAAGACACAGAGACTGGTTTAGGGCAACCTACTGTTTTTTTAAAAAATCTTGTCCTAGTGGTTTTTATTTTAATTCTCACATTCACCTTTGAGGAACATTTCTTCTCAGTCATCCACCTAGCCACAGAACACTAAACAGAGATCCTGGAGTCCCTAAATAGTCTTTAAAATGTCATATTGAACCATTTTGCATATGAACACATTCTCCTCTGTTTTTGCATGCTATTCAAATGCAGTTTACAGAACAGCATTTGAATGAATATAACACTGACTATAGGGAGCTACTATATACTGGCAAGGACAGTTATAACCATGGTATTTGTTGTCTGCAGTCAGGAGCTTTAATTCTTCAAGCATGTTTAACTATGCTGGTTGGAGGCCAGGGACTTATCAGGGTATGCAGATGTATTCAGTGAGAGTTTGAAAAAAAAAATTATCTATCTATTATTTGGATTATGATTCCCAGAATCATCCAAGTAGTATGGCCATTGGCTAGGTTAGTGGTTTTTAAACTGTGGGGTGACATGCCCTAGGGTGGGCATGAGAGTTGCTCAAGGAGGCATGACACTTGGAGGCCCTGACTTGCCCTACTCCTCTTTCCAAACCTTTTCTGTTGTAGAGGGGAAGAGAAAAGCAAGGAGGGTGCTTAGAGCCTTTGTTTGAGGAAGGAGGAAGATGGAGAGACCTGTTTTCTTATAAGCTGTCAAAATATATGAATATATGAACAAAAATATGTACACGAAACAAACAAAATATTTTATTCATATGTGATGTCCAGCGGGGGGGGGATGTCCAGATCTGGAGCTTCCCATTTTTGAAATTCGGCTGGATAAATGTGGCTGGGGTCTGGGCTGCAACCGGGTTGTACTTGCTTGCCTGCCGGAGTATGCGATAACATGCGGTTTAAAATTATCAATCCTGAATCTATTTCAGGACTTTTAGTCCATGTGATAATCTCCATAAAGGGGATCACAAGGGTAAAAAGTTTCAGATCCACTTTGCTAGGGGATTCTGGGAGCTGTGATTCCTATATCAGTGGTGCTGAATCCACACTATATTTTAGACCAAACTTTAAATGAACTATAGTTTTTTGTGGGTTTTTTGGGCTATGTGGCCATGTTCTAGAAGAGTTTCTTCCTGACGTTTCACCAGCATCTGTGGCTGCCAGCCACAGATGCTGGCGAAATGTCAGGAAGAAACTCTTCTAGAACATGGCCACATAGCCCAAAAAACCCACAAAAAAACTATGGATGCCGGCCTTAAAAGCCTTTGACTTTAAATGAATTATCCAAGATGCTGGATTTGTAGGGGGGTATGAGCAAATGAGCAAATGACATGGAAGCTACCAGCCACCACTGACAGGACACCATGGTGAATCACTCTGTGGTCACCACAACATCAACAACAGAGAATAATCCTGTTGTGTTCTGGCCTAAGTCTGCATTGGTGTATATCTACATTCAAAACAGTGATAGCCCTCCCCTGCTGTTTAACAACATCATAGCCCATGGCTATAAAAGGATATAAAAGATACAGTTATTGCACAGTGAACTTATCTCTTGTTCAGCTATAATTGTAAATTTACTATATCATTATTATTGGCAAAAATATATATATATATAGTACAAGCAATTAGTTATTTCTGTTTGTAACTTGTTATTGCCAATCTGTACTGAATACTGCATGAGAAGTTTTCAGTACTACAACCAATATAAGTGGCTGGCTTACATCCAATTGTTTGTCCCTGCTAGAGTAGATTCATTGAATTGATGTGGTTTTGTATTGCATATGTGAGGTATGGTACTGAGCCTGAAGTCCTATTCAATATTGAAATCCTTAATTTGTTCAGAAAAAAAATGCTGTTGATTTACATAATGCTTTCTCCCTTTTTACTTTTATAATCTCCTTTATTTATTTTGTCAAGCCTCCAAATAACATGGTTTTCTGTCCATTGGTGAAGACAAACAAAATGCCTCCTGTACAGAAACCTATATGTATGCATTTGTATTCCATGGCTGTGTTTTACAAATACTTATAGAAATAGCTAGATAGTGTTTTGTGTTTGTCGTCTTACAGCTTTTTCCCTCTGCCTTTTAAGAAGACACTTTACTTTTGACTCTTCCCCATAAGAGTTTAGAAATATAAAAATTGTGAACAGCATTAAAGACTCTTCTTTTTTAAAAAAAAAATTACTGGCAGTGCGTGCAAATGTATGTGGTTGTGGAGCATGGTTTTAAACTCCAAATGTTTACCATATTAATTTGTATTTTCTATCCTTGCTTTTAACATTTTCATTCAAGGAATAGTAGTGCAAAACAATTCATTTGACTTTATTAATGGATACATTTCCATAAACCTTAAGGAGAAAAGAGATGCTATAATTCTCTTTGTAAGGTTTGTAAGGGTGAGTATTGGACATCATATAGCCAAAATGACACCAACTATGCAAACCAAGGAAATTTCATTCTCCTCCCAAACAGCCCATTGCAGAACTTGGAATCATTACTTTAATATGCATTATCATTAGTGCTAACAAGTGGTACATTGCTGCATGTTACCCTGGGTTGAGGGGGAAGTAACACATAATTATATTTGTTGGTAATGGGTAGGAAGCCTGTATGGGGTGGGGTGGAGGAAGTGTGGTCTGCTACCTGAATACAGGGGTTGGCAAAATGTACCCAGTGGCCTATATACAGCTCAGAGGCTTGTCAGAATAGAGAAATATGGCCTCCAATCCTCATCAAAACAAGCACCCCCTAAAAAAGACCAGGATGACCACTTACACATTACCAGGAAAGAGGAACTGCCTTACCAAGAAAAAAAAGAGAAAGAGAAAACACAGATTTGTGTAAAATACAGTGAGCCCTTGGTATCCATGAATTCTTTATCCATGGATTCAACCATCCACTGCTTGAAAATATTTAAAACAAATATAACTTCCAAAAAGCAAATCTTGATTTTATCATTTTATAGAAGGGACACCATTTTACTGCCCCACTGTATTTAATGAGACTTGAGCATAGCTGTGTTTAAATACTTGAAGAGATGTCATATTGGGGAGGGAGCTGCCTTGTTTTCTGCTGCTCCAGAGACTAGGACCTGGAGCAATGGATGCAAGCTACAGCAAAAGAGATTCCACCTCAACATTAGGAGGAACTTCCTGACAGTAAGGGATGTTCAACAGTGGAACAAACTCCCTTGGAGTGTAGTGGAGTCTCCTTCCTTAGAGGTCTTTAAACAGAGCACATGTTGTTTATATTATAGATGTAACTTTAGAATTATATGCTATAATGTAAATAGAAATTCAATGCACCCTACCATGATGGGGAAGACTGTGACCAAGAGACCTGTGTGCTTGCTCAGTTTTCTCTCCAGTGACTAGCTGTTAATGGGCCCCTATTCTCCCTTCTTATGGTTCTTTGTCTTTAAGTCAGAATGTTATTGGACAGCCCTTTTGATAGAAGATGCTTTCAACAGTATTTGAACAGAGGACTGTAAAACTGAACATGCCTACTGGACATGTCTCCATTGTACAATGTGGGTCTAAATATCCTAAAGGCATGAGGATCTGTCTGATCTTGGAAGCTAAACAGGGTCAGTGGCATCACTAGCAGGGTGTGGTGGGTGTTCACTGGGCCAGGCGACACCCATCAAAAGGGTTACACTATTAGGGAGGTAGAGGCAGCATGCCCAGTACCCCAAGGAGACCTCATCCTGGTCACTGGGGCTGGTGGCAAGTGCTGAGATGCTTTTGCACATGGAGAAATTGAGCATTGGTGGCAGGGGATGTTGTGTAACATCATGTGCATGTGGGCTCCCAAATTTCCAAAATGGTTGTGCCACTACCTTCTGGCTGGTGAGGAGTGCAGCCATCGGGTGACACTGTGAGCTGCACTGGGATGACACCATTTCTAGTGATGCCACTGACTTAGAGTTAACCCTGTTTAGTACTTGGATGAGGAACCACTAAAGAATACTAGACTATATTTCAGAGGAAGGTACTGGCAAAACCACCTCTGAATATACCTTGTTTAAAAAAATGCTATTAAATTAATGGGTTAACCATAAGTTCACCGACATCTTGAAGGCAGACAGACAAACAGACAGACAGACAGACAGACACCTCCCCTAAATGCACCAATTCGTGCTGGACACGAACTGAGTGGAATTCATTTATTAGGATGCTAATGAACTATAGCTTATCCAACAATGTTTCAAAAACCTAGCTTGTTGACAGCAGCATTCATAATTCTTGAACCTTTTCAGCCAACCTAATGTTGCTTTCCCCCCACCAGTTTATGACTAGTAAAGTCAACAATACTTGCTGTCTCCTTTTCACTTAGTGCTTAGGCCAATTCTTCAATTCTAATCATTGAAAGCAACAAAACGTCTTTTTGGTTTTGCTGTTCCACTCCTTAGCTCTGATGAATTCTCTTCTCTGCCTCATTTTCTTATAGAAAAATGGGAAATTGGCCACCAGGTACACTAGAAGGCAAAACTGCCTTCAAAAACATTGTGATATATTTGCCACTTTGGCACCATTAAGATGTATCACTGTGATATATTGCTATAATATATATAGTATGTTAGATTAAGCCTGCATTGTAGCTGATCTAATTCATTATTGTTCCCATCAGTGCCAGACTGAATATAATGGCAGCAGTGGTGTGCATTTTAACATGACACTGCCCCAATTTCATAGAAAGATGTGCTTGAATTTGGGTTGTTTTTTTAAAAGAAAGTGAGGCATGTGGGTGAGAGCTGTGATGGAGGAGAAATGTGTTTTGGGTTACATTTTAATAGCAACCAGCCTAGTTCACATTTCCTGAACTAATACATCAATGAGAATGCAGCACTTCTTTGATTTTGTGATGCAGTTCTGTTATTTAAAAAAATGGATACATCATTGAAGATATTGAAGATAAATAGCATTAATTAGCTTTATGCTAGTGAAAATAATTTGCAGAACAAAATTAAAAATAGCATCAACATTTATATGAAACTTTCTGCAGGTGAAAATGGCAATGAATATTTCTGTGGACTTAAAAAAATTTGCAACCTTATTTAGAAATGAGATACAATGATCATATACAAGTAAAAAAAAACAACAAACCTCCAAAACACCAGCTATTCATCTATCTCTGTGAGGAGTACAAAACAATCCCTTTTATTTGCCATCAACTTGACTTTGACTTATGATGACCATATGAGAAGCCTTCAAGAGCCTCAGTCATCAGCAACTATGCTTAGGGGCATGACTTCCTTTATTGTATCAATTCATCTGTAATGTGGTCTTTCTCTACCTTACATATAGTTTATCCCTTTCAGCTTCTATCTCTGAGTGCCTCCCCTCCACACTGCACAGCTGAGCTTTGATTTGCCTGGATAAAATTTACTGAGCCAAGGGGCTGCAGAAACATGAGTAATGATCACTGAGCAGAGAGGTGCACTTTGGCAGTGAGGTTAGGACCTTTTGCCAGCATGTCCATTTACTTTTAGAACTGGATGTTCCCCTTTTATGTGATTAGGGTATTTTGTGTTAAATATATGGAATTACTATTCTCATGTCTCCCTTGGACCTCAGTGCAATGTATCTAGCTGTCTAAATATTCATTTTCCTCTAGACAAAGTCTTTCAGAAATGGAGAAACTAGGTTAGCTGGCTCTTTGAGCTTTAGGCTTTGAAGCTGAAAAGGTAAACATTTTCTTAGGATTTTTATAACCCTTCTAGACTATTCTTCACACTGTGTGCATTTGTGTAGATGGGTACACCCATCAACCCAGCCACATATAAGTCCCAGTTGTGCTTTTCCCATACAATGATGCAGTGATAGATGACAGCAACATGTCTAAAAGCTAGCCATTAGACACTTTGTAGAACTGGAAGTACATGGGGAAAAAGACTTCTATTTTTCCATGTTTTTTTATTATTTCTTATTTTCATTAATAAAACATAACATCAATCATGTATACCCAACACACAAATATACTTACAAGTACATATAAACCACACAATATGAAACATTCTAACAAATAACATTACATTGCATCACAACAAACAAAACAATTTCCTTTACATCAGGTCTTGCTATTATTGTCTGTTTATATGTCTTATCTTAATATTGATACTTGAATTGTCCATCCTATCTTAAATTTTCCATTTGCCTATATTTATTATAAACATAAACACTGTATATGTTCTCATTTTTCTGGTTATACATTCTATCTATGCCAATACAAATATATTTCCTCTCTTCTTTAAGTCTCCTATGTTATTTGGCTTTCCTCTTATTTTTTAAGATTCATCATTATTATTTTTTAAAGATGGAAGAGTCTTAAAAATGTAGTTTTGTAGGATATTTATTTAACCTTCTCTTGCCACAACAAACTACAAATCACAGGATTTCATAGGATTAAACCATTACAGTTGATGCAGTGTCCAACTGCATTAATTCTGCAGTGTGGCAGCAGCCACAGGAAGACTCAAAAGTAAAACAGTATTCCTTCACAGTGACTGACGGAAGCAACGGACACACCTCGGTCCTGAATGGAAATGGCTTGGTGCTGGGTGATGGAATAAGGCCATTTTGAGGACACTTTGAGGTGTGGTAAAATTAGTTTTTTCTCGAACTCGTGCGACCCTGAGTGTCCCCTTCCTGCGCCCATAATGGTGGTGATGGTGGGGAGATGGGCCCGATAAGGTCCCAAGTTTCAAGATGTTTCAACACCACCTTCCCCATTCTTTTATTCCTGTCTGGTTTTCTTTCTTTCTTTCTTTCTTTCTTTCTTTCTTTCTTTCTTTTTTGTGGGTGAGCTTCTTTCTATTATGCCCAGGTCAACTTTGGACCAGGGAAGAATGTATAGATCAGTAACATAGCAACAGAAAGTTTATAACTCTTTTAATTAAGGTAGGTGACTATTTCTTTAAAAATAGAAATTAGAATGGGAGACAAACTGAAACTGTTTCCCCTCTCTCTGCTGTTACCTCCTGTGATCAAATAATACTTGGTTCTCTTGTCCATACTTTACAATGAAGTAAATACTGGCCTGCCTACCATTTCCTTCAGTCTTTCTTAACTGAATCTTCTTTTGATAGAAATGACCTTTCTACTAACCTTTAGTTGGAATTGTTTCAGAAAGTTCTGTACTGGAGTTTCACAGGAGAGAGAGATTAGGGTAAGAAAAAACAAAACAAAACACAGTATATGGATTAGAACTTAAATTGCTTTGAAACTTGCTACTGAGTGATGGAAATTCAGCATGTATGTGTTCTTAAGAGTTCACAAACGACCAAAATAATACTCATTTAAAATATTATGCTGTTTTACTTACTTCATTGTATATTTCATTACTTTCTTATGTATGTTCACATGAGTTTTGTCTAGGCATTCAGTGAAGGGTTAAATCAACACACAAGGAAGGGAATGTGCTAGTCTACTGTCATTCTGTTTATTTGAAAAGCAATTATTGGCCTTATACACATGAAGGGTCTTCAGGAAAACTAGAAGCTAGGTTTTCTATAATTCTGGTTGGCATGGGGATCCTCTGCAGGTAGAAAACACTCTCCTTTTCAGAACCATTGCTTTTCAAAGTGATAATGAAGAGGGACTAGAATGCTCCCTTCCTCCCATGTTGATTTAACCTGGCTATACAGCTGAATAGGGCTTTAGTGTGTATTAACCAGTCAACAGAACATTAGTGGAGAAGAGCAAAGCAAGGAATAGGAAAGTGTCCAACACATAAGCATATAAAGTTTTGCTTATTTCATTCTTACATATGAGGATTATCAAAATTCATGTTTTCTCTCTGATAGATAAGATTATGTGTAGTGGAATGCATCATTTTCAATCATTTTCACAGTTTGGAATATTTTTGGTGAAAATTTTACAAAAATATTTTCAAGAAAATTTGGTTTTTGCAGTGTTTTAGGCACGTAGTGAAAAATATCTCACAAAGTATAGAATGGATAACAAAATGTATTTCTGTTTCTTTAAACTCATGTTGGAGAGATTTTTGTTGAGACGAGACATAACAGCATGCTGAGACTGCTCTGAAATTACTTTTTCAGCCCCCATATGAATTCTTCTCTCCAGAATGAGAGTGAGATGCTCGGAACTCCCCAATGATTTAAGCTTATCTCACAGCACTTGCAGGAATGGGAACGGGACAGAATGTAATGGACCAGGGGGTAAATGGGTGTTAGCGCTGGGAGTCCCCAAGCTGTTCCCCAGCCGTTCCTGGCAGCCAATTCTTAAGGATGATTTTGAACTGTTCTTTAAAATTGTCTGCCATGGAATGGCTTCGGGACTCCTGGCAGGATCGGTGGCATTCCCCCATGAGGTAACACCCATTTCCCCCCATTCCATTCCATTCCCATTCCTGTAAGTGTTGTGAAATAAGCTTCATATTTTCCACAAGTTGCACTAAAGGTACTGTAATACTACATCTCTACAGAACTAGTGTTTCACTTTCTGTAACTAAGTGTACACATTCAGCAAGTACTGTCATGCAACCAGGCTGACCAATGCTCTTCTTTTTAACAATGCAAGCAACAAGGCAATATTTATTTCAACTTTAAATGTTGCTCTGAAATGCACAAAATTCAGCCGTGAAAAGACAAAAAATCTCACCTATATTACCTGTTACAAAAACCACCAACAACAGCTCACTGTGTTGTGGTGAGATTTTTATATGCGTTGTTCCATTAACTGTATGAGAATGGACCAAACAGGATTTGCATCTATAAATGGCATCCTTCCCCGTCTGTTATACAGAAACAGGCTGAACTGGCACCAAAATTTTACTTGCTGTGGGGTAAAATTTACTATTACATTCTTCGCTGTACCTCAACCATCCCAGAGCGGAAAGCAATGTTGCGAGCAGGAGGCTCATGATGGTCAGCCAGAGAATGGGTTTGCTGCCCCCAAGAATCTGCCACCAGTATCAGTTGCTGCATTTTGCCTAATGATTGGACTGGATCAGTGCAACAGTGTAGATTCCATGTACAGTGATCCCTCTACATTGTCTGGGGTTAAGCGTGCAAGACCCCATGAAAGTGGAAAAACTGCAAATAAACCCTCCACTTTTTTAAAATATGAGAGAACACCTGTCTAGGAATTTCTAGGTCCTCCAGTGCAACTCTGTGGTCAACATGCACCAAATGCTTATCATAGAATTATGCTTGAGGACCTACAAATGCCCAGACAAGTATTTTCTCTAGGAATCTTTATGTCCTCCAGCATGACCGTATGGTCAGAGTCATGCTGGGGGGATATACAGATTCCTAGAGAGAACATATTAATCAAATCTATGAATAATCAAATCCACAATGTCCAAACTGTAAATTTGGAGGGCTGACTGTAGATTGAAATACACCAAGAGTCTGAAACTGGTTATCAAGGAGGTAATGATACAACGCTTTGCCACAGAAACTAATTAATCTTTAATCCCAAAGCTTTCTGTGCTGCTTCTTTGATTATCCAGCTCTATGTGAGTGTGTGATGCAGAATTTAGTCTTCAGCAAGCCACATTTTTACATACTAGCCTGTAAGCTATACCGCTATCAGGTCTGTGGTGGATTGATTTCTTCCTGCTCCACTGAGTAGCCCAAGTACTACTCAATGTTCATAATGAGTTCCTCTTATCAATACATGCTTGGACTCCTGGTAAGGAAGGCTAATCTTGGTTGTGGTTCCTGCAAAGACAACACTGCCACTGCTTCAAAGCTGTAGTCTTGTTTTTCTTGCTTATTTATTTGATTCTTTCATGGCAGAGCTTTAATACCTTTGCAGAAGTGCTTATATAAATGAAGTAGTCAAAGTTTGTAAACTTATGATGGGATTTACAGAACAGTGATATCACTGCAAGTTTTCCCCCATTCTCCTCAGACAAATACATATTTAATCATTATTGTACAAAGTTGTTCTGTAGCCTTGCATATACAGAACATATAATGTGGGGGAAATGTAGAATGTGATATTCAGAATGTCATTCTTAATATAAACAAGCCGAGTGTTCTCATCCCATGTTCTATTCTTTCCAAGTATTAGCATGGACATAAGTTACCCATCAGTAACTTCCAAAGGTGGTTCAAATGAATAGTCAGGTTTGTGTATGACATGGTTTTTGTCATACCTATTGCTGCTCAGCATCAACGATTATGTTGTCTTTCCAAACGTATTTTCAGGGGACTTCTATGACCTTGAAAATGAAATGGGATCACAATATCATTTCTCTGAAGAGATGGACTTCAGATGTGCTCATTCTTAAAAGATCTGTCATTTGAATTCCTTTAGGGTATCACCTTCATCATTCTTTCAATAAAAATAAAACAAAAAGCTTTGTCTCTCTGTACAAAACACAGTCCTGTGGGTGTCTCCCCAATAGGCTCTTTCCTTCTCCTTTTTTATTTTTGAAGTCCCAAAGCAATGTGAAGATGAAGACATTGCCTTTCCCCTAGTCTGGTAGCCGTTTCTCCCCCACCCCTTGCACTCCACATATTTTAGATGACTTCTAAGCAATGGGTAGGGTGCATACAGATGTAGCTTTAAACAGGACTCACTGTGTTCTTTCTTCCTTTCTTTTTCCCACAGGGCAAACCTGCCAGCTTCCTCCTGTGTTCATGACACATTCAACAGACATGCTCATCAGCAATCTCAATGTTGATTTTGGTCTTGGGTGTTGCAGAAGAGAGCTCTGCAAAAATGTTGACCCAGTGTCTGGCAGCTGTGAAAAAAAAAAGTTCATGCTAGTGATGATTAGAAAATTGACTGAAAATTAAATGCCAGTATTTTGATGCTCTTAAAGGAATCTATGCTGTGTTCTTGGAAAGCTGTATACAGTTCTGGTTACTACATCAACAAAATAGCATTGTAGAGAAAGGTGATATGCAACCTCTCCTCAACAAATATGAAAGTTCTGAACTGGAGGAAAGTTTACAATTGGGGACTTGTAGGACCAAACAACACATTATATTTACTGTGTAACACAGAATAGGGAATAGATGGCCTTTCATCTGCAACTCCCATCAGTCCTAGCTAGCACAGTCAGTGGTGAGGAATGCTGGGAGTTGCTATCCAAAAATATCTGTGAAGCAACACATATTCCACCCATAATGCAATGTACAGTACACCTCTTCTTTTTCTTAAATTAATTACAGCCATGAAGGCTTTTCTTTTTGTAGAACTTGTCACAATGAGGGGAAGGCTATACCTTTTCTTGCCAGCCACAGTACCACAAACTCTCCCCAACTGCCCCACCTTGCTATAAATTTCTTAAGTTACATAGTGCACTTGCGTCATATGCAGGCATGCTTTATGCAGCTTTCAGCATATGCTGAAAGCCGTGTGGGGAGGAAGGGGTGGCACATCCCATAGGGACTAATGGGGCGTGCACCTCTGGCGTGCGTGCACCGCTGCAATGCCATGCCACCACATGCACAAGCCCCATTCATTTAAATGGGCTTGAGCATACGCGGAATTTGCTTTATGCGGGGGAGTCCGGAATGGATCCCCCGTGTAAAGCAAGGGTGCACTGTAGTTTCATAAAGTTAAATATTTATAAATATATAAATAAGAACATTGTAATAGTAAATACTTTGCTGCTGTTTACCAGCCCTGGTGGTGCAGTGGTTAAATGCCTGTACTGCAGCCACTCACTCACAAACCATAAGGTTGCAAGTTCAGCAAAAGGGCTGAAGCTCGACTCAGGCCTGCATCCTTCCGAGGTCGCTAAAATGAGTACCCAGATTGTTGGGGGCAATTAGCTTGCAATTTGTAAACTGCATAGGGATTGCTTAAGTGCCCTAATAAGCGGTATAGAAATGTACTTGCTATTGCTATTGCTATTATTTAATAGCCAATTGAATGAAGATGTAAAGTTGGGTTACTGAAGCAGTAACTTTTCAGACTGATGTTGGGAAAAAAAACATACCATACTCTCAATTTTTAAGATTGAAAAGGAATTCTTCCATCAACACCCATTATGAAATGGCAGCTGACCAGTATCAATTAGATTTACAGGATAGAGCTTTTCCTCCTCGTGTAGTCCAACATGCTAGAAACAGAGCTTCCCTCAAGGATCGTTCCACATTGTTTCTTCCCTCGAACAGAACAACTGATAACAGGATTATAGGCTCCTTTACCTTCACTCACGCTGCCCATCACATCAAACATATCATACAAAAACATTGGCATATAGTCCAGAATATTCCAGGCTGTTTACAGAAACCCATTATAGCCTTTCGAAGAACTAGAAATCTCAAGGACTCTTTAGTACATACAGAGTTTTATAAACAGGCTCAAGAGACATTTCAGGTTAGAGGACATCACAGATGTGGCCGTTGCAGCTGTTGCAAACAATCTTTGAACATAAAATCCTTTATCCATCCCACATCTAAGGAAAGTTATGAATTAAGATCATTTACTAATTGTAACTCGCTAAATGTCATTTATGTGATTTTATGCCCTTGTCAGAAGATTTATGTAGGACAAACTTCGAGACCACTGAGGACTAGAATATCCGAGCATAAAAGCACCATCCGGAATAAAAGTTTGGATACCCTATTGGTTACACATTGGTCACAATTACATCATTCCCCAGAATCCCTCAAATTCTTTGAATCGACAAGTCAGGTTTGGTCCTTTTATAATGGTAATAAACCTACTAAACTATACCAACGGGAATCATTTTGGATTCCATAAGTTAGTCTCGCATATACACCAAGGGTCTAAATGAACGTTTAAGATTTGAGTTCTTTTTATGAAATTGTTTAAATTTAATATTTAATTGTTAATTGTATCACCCACACCAGAGACAGTTGTTCGATATGGGAAGGAGGCCAGAATAACAATATAAGCCTATACTGTGCTTGTAATGTATTTGTAATGTGACCAGAATAGTTGTTTCCCTTATAATTATTATACATGTAAGCGTATTGTATATTAACATTAGGATTCAATACCTTCAGCTGTGGTTCAAGCTTACTTTATGGGAAATAAGCCACTATATAATTTCTAGGAAGACTATACCTATTAAGGATATGCTAATGGAGCAGGCAATCACTGCAGCCCACTTGCTAGACTAGGTATTATATTATGAACATACTCATTCCTGTAAAACTGGTACCAGCATTGCTGACCCAAACTCACTTAATTAATCGAGACCAGACACAAGAGAACTGGGACTATACAATGGGCCAACTTTATTAAAACTCAACTTATTTAAACTTACTTTCTTCTGGAGACACTGCACAAAAAACCAGGGGGGATGAACCTTGTGTCAGGACACAGCTGGCAGATGGTCTGCTCCAAGACCAATTCCCCCTCTTCCAAAGGGCGAAAAAACACCTGGCCCCAAGGGCAATCCATACTTTGGGGTTGCTCCCCGGCCGGCCATCCGGAAGGCTCAACCCAAGCACTCCCCCCACTTAACTCGCACAGATCTTAAGTGAGGGTCTTTAACTATCTCACAGCCCAGCCCCAACACAAGGCAATGTCTCTTTCCCTTCACGTTAACTCTGCAAGACCTCAAACGTGCATTTCCAGGCAGACCTAGCTTCACCCTGTACGGAGGGTGCCGAGGTGTTCACCAAAATCCGTCTATCCCCCTCCCGCACTACTGCCACACAGACTAAGGGGTCAAAGCGTCTGCTTAGCCCCTATCCCCACACACGGCTGGCCAAACACGCCCACAACAAACCCTGCATGCAGGATCTCGAAGAAAGAGCCTGGTTCCCCACTTCAACAAACGTGTGATTGCCATGCCACTCAGTAGCACTCAAGCTAAGCAACATCGCATATCCATCGTGAACATAAGCAGGCGTAGAACACACCCATCTCCATTTATAGCTTGTCAGATCTTATCGTTGGCACTTTTACAGGCCCCCCTAATCTAAAGGCGTTGGATCACCCTCCACCGCCCCCAAACTTGATGTGGCAGCCATGCCACCAACTCTAAAAGCATAAACAAAAATGCCATCTCTCACTGAGATGCACCGCATGCTCATGAAATGGCTTGACAAACAATGGGGCCTGACCTCTTGAACAAAAAACACCAAATCATTGCCTCCCCAATAGTATCGCCAAAACAAGGAGCGGGAGCAGAAAACTGCCTTTCCTTTTTTTTTTTTTTTTTTTTTTTTTTTTGGCCAAAGACAGGGAGACCAGTCGCCGCCACAGGGACACCATTTTTCTTCTCCATTTCATCAAATGGACACATATCTGATACGCCCCAGCTTGCCTCCAAAATGGCAACCTTCCTGGGCTTGGAGCGGCCACCAACAGCAATCACCCATGATGTGTACGTCAGATAAACACACAGGTCGTGTCCTACCATCACAGTGCATACTGATCCTCCGCAAAACGACAGTTCAGCCCGTGCCCACCACAGGACACGTTTTCTTTCTTTCCATTCACAACACTGGCCTTATCTGATTAGCCCCATCTGCCTTACACAAAATGCGCACCTCCTGGCTTGCTGGACCCCAACGAACACCATATGTGTCCACCTAATCCACACAGGTGTCTCATCCCACAGGTGTGTTATACGATGGTACCCTAGCGTGTTCTACAAAATTATAATTCGTTTCCGCGGCTAATTTCGTAACCCGAAAAAACCCTTCGTAAAGCCGATATGCACAATAGGCGCTACATGGAAACAATCAGCTCTACTGCTGCCCTCGGTGGCGGCAAAGAAGGAAAAATAGAGCCGAGGTTTTTTTCGGTAACCCGAAGAAAGAAAACCTTCGAAGCCGAAACACTATACATAACATAAGCCCTATGGGATTTTTTCGTTAATCTAACCCGAAAAACTCGTAAACCTGGGTAATTCGTATCCCGCGGTACAACCTGGACTGCCATCCTGAAACACAAGATACATTGACAACAAAATCACAGACAATTAAGTCAGAGGTCGCAAACAACTGACCCCTAAAAACCTGGAGGATTTCAATCGACCGATCCTCTGGCAGATCTCCGTTGATGTCACGCCCAAGGCAGCCATCTGTTAGTTCAAAGCCACCTATACAAAAACGGACGACATGTGTTTTGGCATAATACAACTCCATTCCAAGGCAAACACATTTTAATCATTATTGCGGAAATGACACAAACAACTGGAAACCTGTTGGATTGGTTACGCCCATCCAAATAGACACAACAAAGGCCAGGGGATGCACCTTCAACTGTAGGAATTGTTCTAAAGCTCTCCAAAGGACAGAGCCAATTATCACTGACACTGATAGTAATTGTAGCACCTTGTCATTTTTTGCTTGTTTGATTTGGAGCGAATGGATAACAAGGAAAATAGACTGCTCGGATCGACGTAACATCTTGACAATAACAGGGCCTCATTGGAGAAAATCTTGTCTTGAAGCTTACCCACTAAGCTCGCACTATCCCTCACGACATGCCAACAACAAGGCATTTACGTTTGCGGCTGCAGGAAAACGACATTTCCTATAAGAGGAATGGATAGAATTAGAACTGGCCCAAAATAACCACCGAGAGGACCCTTTAAACAAATATGGGTGACAAGGCCTTTGTTGTGGGTCCTAGTTCATATAAGCTTCCCTGTACCATCATTCCAGTAGCTTATGTCATCCTAAAATCCACTTTGCAAGAGTACCATGGCTGTAGCCAAACAAGGTATTAGACAAACACCTGTTACATCCTTAAACTCACTGTAAGGACACAACAAAAACCTTGTAAGAAAGTTATAAACAGACCACCAGTGGTACGGTCAGCACAACCTACTGAGCATTTCTTGGACTGTCCATAAAATTCAATTGGCTGCCCACAACCACAGGTCTTCTTTGACTGCCAGGCGTCAATCGACTACATCCCAACAGCCAGAACTAATTTTCCCTGCAGATTCCATATGTCCGTATCATCAGGTGTGGAATCTGCCACCTCGGTTGTAGAGAATCTGCCACCTCTTGAGCTAGTTGCCTGAATCGCTCCCTCTGCATACAAGAAATAGAATCAGAATCTCATTATCATTCCAGGGAGCCTGCGAAGAGAATTTATGCGACAAACAATGCAATGGAATTTGCACATTTTAATCTCCTGACTTATGTGATCTAGAGGTCGTGGACTCACTACTTGTACAAAAAACCATGTTGTCACACCAGAGTTGGCCAACTCGCTTGTCCATCAATGTACGACAACTAAAACGGGGAAACAATTGCAAGAATGTTAAGTCTAAAGTAATATCTGTTCTAATATTGCACAGGCCACCTGTGGGCATACCATAATTTTCAAAACTGGACTAGAAGCTATTGAACCTGTTATCTATAGAAAATATGTAACGGGGGCATCTAGCTTCTTCACCTCTCTCCGATGGTTATAGCACTGAACTATCTAAGAATAGATCAAATGGTGGATAGTTTGCATCAACCTTGTTCTATGGTAAGGTGTGAAATCCCACCAAAGGCATCACAGGACTCTTAAGAACGCCCTACCTGGGCCAAAACCCTAAATCGAATTTAACGTGGCCAATGAGCTCTGAAATTCCCGTAGTGTTGCCTTTCTAAGGGAAGCCAAAGCCAGTTGACCCTCTACCAGCATTGGTAACCGTACAGTGTACTCGGGTTACGAAATTAATTCGTTCCGCCGGCTAATTTCGTTAACCCGAAAAAACCTTCGTAAGCCGAACTGCCATAGGCGCTAATGGAAAAATAGCTCTCTGCTGCCCTCCGGTCGCGGAAATAGCGCCGAGGGTTTTTTTGTAAACCCGAAAAAAACCTTGATAAGCCGAAACAATAAATCCCTTTTATTTGGATTTTCGTAACCCGAAAAAATCTTAACCTGGGTAATTCGTATCCCGGGGTACCACTGTATCTATATTTTCCTAGAAGGGTAGCAATTGGCCTGGCCTCTGTCTTAATTTGGTGACGAAAGGAACCCCCACTCTCCAGCTAGTTTCAAAACAATGTAATCATTGAGACACTGTCCAGAGCTAGATGCCCCCGATGAACAGGAATCATCTAATAATGTATAACCCCTTTTAAGCCCAATTTAGTCTTAAAACCCCATTTACACAAATGTGCTAAAAAATTTGAAAAAATTGAACAAGACATTCAGCACCCCATAGAAAGTGTCAGATCCATATAAAATGTACCACCAAAACTAAAACCTAACCAATCAAATTTCCGGGTGAACTGGCAACAGGAGGACAAGCTGAAATATCACATTTTGCCAACACTGCTTTCAATCCGTATTTGCTGACCTTCCCTATCGAAGTGCCAAAGAGATATATTAACCAGTAACCAATTGGTGTGGAATGGCATCCTTAACACAGTCTCTCTTGGGAAAAGAAAGATGAGTCAAAGCTGGAATTTCCCCAGGTGTCTTCTTAAGGACTACCCAATGGAGAGACCCACAGGTCTGGAAACGGAGGTTCTGGAAGAGTCCAATCAACCCTATCTTCGGAAAACTTCCTTGATTATCATTTATATACCCAGGTCTCCCATTTGCCTAACTAATTTTAAGTTAGGACCAGAAGAGGGGACGCAATATCACAAAAAGGGGATCTTCAAACCATAAGTAAACACCTTTAACAAGACAATGCAGGCCTGTCTGATGGGATAAAGTTTCAGCCAGTAGAGAGGGTATCGCATCTAATGAGTTAGGTCCCATTTGTGTAGCAGGTGTGGGCTTTTTCTCGATCTGGTCCTAATGTTCCATTTGTCCCCTTATCGGGTGAAGTTATTAAAGGATTCATTCCCTCCACAATGAGCATTCATGCTTAAACTACAGGGCTTCGGTTACCGCCCACACCCGTGAGCCAAACTCCCAGCATAACAGTTTCTTGTTGTTGTCTTGTTGGTCCTGAACCATGAAAGGAGACCAAATAGGCGTTTTCTGGACCAGATTGTCCACTATACAAGCACTCACCTTGTGTAGGCCTAGCGAAGGGAAGATGGCACTTCTGTAGCCAGGAAGTCCCAGGTATGGTTTAGGCGTGATACAGCCTGCACTGAACTGGACCCGTGGTCACGTGACCAGTGATGAAAGAAACTGTTGTTCAAGTTCCTCACCTGGGGAAAATTCTGAAAACATTACACAGCCACTGTAGTTTTCGCTCTACCCTCTGGAAGCCTCCTGACACATTGACTGACTGCGAAGAACCCTCATTTTGGGCTTGGTAACAACTGCTCAAGGGGAGTTAAATAGATGCAAACTGTTTCAATCAAGTCTCTTTTGTTCCAACATTAACAGCCTACATATGCCCAGAAGATGCATTTTGTGAACCATATTCAACCCTCTTCAAATTCCACAACAGTCCTTCACACCTGGATAGCACGGAAAGTGCCAAGGAAATATCTTTATCACTATCCTCTTCTTTGGGGGCAGGCCCTTCCTCCCTCTAGTCCGTTCTTGGGGGAGCTACGTACAATTACTTTAACTGAGTAAATGATAGTTTTTCCCGATTATAACGGATGTGCTCCAAAAACAAAGGCCATACTGAACCAGAACAAAACTTGAATTGCCAGAATATATCACCCATCCCAACATTCAATGAAATGTATATGTTTGTGTCACCAGATCCTCCTTGTATTTCAAATGGTGGGACTCCTCTCCAAATATCATCCATACTGGACCCACAGCTTAGCAATAAAAATTAATTGAAAATGGCTGATAATCTTGACATGGTGGACACTGGGTCCCCTTAAATTGTATGACACCCCTTGTAGAATCACAAGCCACATCCTCTCACAACAAGGCGGAACAAGTACAATAATAAAATTGCTGGGAAAAGATAATAATAATAAAAAGATGGCTGCCACACTGATCAGGTAATTGGAGGATTAGCCAGCACAGAATGCTGTTATAACAGGGAATTACAGCACCACTGCACCTTGCGTTTATTGGCAACCCCTCCAACAAAAAATGTCCAGGCCAACCTGGCTTAGCATGAAAATTAGTAATTCCACAAATACTGATTACAGATTGTTCATGGCGCGAGTCTGGTTCCCTCTCAAATAGTGTTTGAACAACCCCCACCCAAGCAAAAATGATAGCAGCCAGAGACCTTCGTCCCAAACAAAAATCTGGGAAAGCCAGTTATAAAATTGGCTGCCAAGTACCAAAATGCTACTAGCCACATCCAACCAAATCAGCAAGGGAGGGTAGCCAGCACTGACAGGCGGCTGTATAGAGAGAGTGAATTAAAACACACCATCGTACATGAAAACTTTTCATTCCCCAAATGACTGATTGGAGGAGGTTATTCCAAGCTAGGGGCGCCCCTAAGATGCAGTAGCACCGCTCACTGATGACCCCACAGCCTCCCCAGAAGAACGGCTTGCAAATGCAGCTAATATAAAATGGCTGCCAAAAAAATGGCTCCACACTCACAGCAGCACAGGGAGGCAGCCAAAGCACTGAATACAACATCAGCTGCTCTTGTGTTTTATGGGCCACACACTCCCCTCCCCAAAAAAACACATCTGGCAAACCACACTAGCATGAAAATTTTAGTCTAAAAATAAGACTCCAGAGTGGCTAGCGCACATTCTTTTCCTCTGAAATATAAGCCTGCAGCCAATTTGGCTAGTCACTGGCAGTCAACCCAAATACTAACCAGGGGCAGACACGGCGTAGCATCCCAACATCAGACAGGATCTGAGTCGCTTTACAGTATCAGTGGAATAGGTCTGCACTGAGGATTTTATGTCAAAGTTGTCGCACTCTGCATGCAGTGGAAGGATCACTCCGCACTGACATCCCCAAGCCTTCTATCCCGACAAAGGCAAGGCAGCTATATAAAATGGCTGCCAAGCCTCAAAAACGCAAATGGCGGCTCCATGAAAACTATTAACAGGGGAGGAAGGTACAGCACAAACTGAAGGGATATTCGCATTATTCCCCCCCAGAGGCCCAACGGAGGGCTGCGTGCGAAGAAGGACCCAAGCCACCCATTCCCAGCCCCATAACTAGCCTCCCAGAGATCTTCTTGTCCGCCAATGTCTTCCCACACAGTCAGGCCAGCTGGCCTTCCGGCGGGCTTATCCTGGAACAACGGGCTTGCAGGCCCCATCTTCTCCAAGGCCAGCCAAAGGAGTGCTGGGCAGAACAGGCATCGAGGCCCTCTTGCCTCCTCCAGCGTTTGAAAGCCAAGATGAGGAGTGTGGGGGCAGGAAGCCTCCCAACAAGCCTAAAACCCCACGCCCCCTCCTCTCCCAAAGCCAGCCAGAGCTGTTTTCCCTTTAACATCCTGGTCGCGAGGAAAGGCCCAGCAAAATCTCCTCACCAGCGCCACAATGGTCGGGAGAAGCATGCTTCGTATTATGAAGTCAAAGTGTTGAAATGTGGTGGGTAAGCTACATTGGTTTAATCCGGAAAAGTTGATTTTAAGTAATTGATGCTCATGTGTATCTTGTTTATTGAAATGGTAATTAAGGTATTAATATTGGAACCTTGGTGTATTAGAAGAAATGAACGCATAAACTTACTACAGATTAATCCGGCCAACAATAACCACCAAATGCTGATGAAGACATCTCCTGTAATGTCGAAAACGCCCACAGAGTACTTCCGAGGTAGCCCGTCGTAAGAACTGAGCAATAGTGAATACAACTGGAATACCAACCGACCAGTAAAGAAACGGTGGTCTAACCAGTAAAAAAACTACAGGTTTCCACACTTCATGTATTGTTTTCTCTATTAAGCACCATTATAGGAGTGCTTTCCAGACGCTGAAATATATTTGTGGTTGTTGATGATGCAGTAAAATGCATTCACTGCCAACACTAAGTAAACGTTGTTTAACATGGACTTCGATTACCCTGATTTGTTACATTGTTGATTATAGTTTACCATTGTATTTTGTCATTTTGTATATAGTATTGTACATTTGAAAATAAGACATGTTTAAGCAGTAATAGATATCATTTGTTGTTCCCCTTTTTTTCTATACTGTTGACGTGTAAGCTTGCTGCTCATTTTTTGGTATTGTTTAATAGTCAACTGAATGAAGATGTAAAGTTGGGTTACTGAAGCAGTAACTTTTCAGACTGATGTTTGTTTGAAAACATGAATAATATATATATATATATATTAGGTGAAACTCAGGGGCAAAACAGACTGTTCCTTTGAAGCGGCATCCTGCTGCCCCTTTCAGTGCCAGATTGGGACCACAGCAACTGCATGCTGCGGCCCCGATCGAGTGTTTTTCCAGCTCCAAAAGAAGCGGCAAAATGTTGTTCCTTTTGGAGCTGGAAAAAGGGTGCCTTTGCCACTTTCTAGTGCTCTTTCTGGCATGTGTCATCTGGATGCCACACCAAAGGAGTGCTGTGATGCCACCTGCTATGCAATAAGGTGAGTGGCATGACGGTGGCTTCAGGGTCGAGTCGACCCCAATGCCAGCTCTTTTGGCCAGCCTGTTTAGCCTCTCGGTTAACATTCATCATACATGAGTCCAATTGCTTTCTACTGGAGGAAGAAAGGATTTGCATAACAATCCCCCATTGAACTGGGTTTTTAAGCATGTGCAACGTAATTGAGATTGAAGAACTTTCTTTTATTAAGTATGAAGAAATACAGGGAAAGAGTTCACATGAAAGTTGGCACTAAAATAAAGATTAGAGATACTTTTCTTTAAAAAAAATGTGGCCACAGATCTGTGCCTTAAAGAAATCCTGTGTGATAATTAACTCCCACATATGTTTCTGAAGTTACTTCAACAATTTGCAAGAATTCTCTTTATTGAAGTTCCCAGAAAAGAATATGTGGGAGAACTTTTGCTATTTTAGTAATTAGTTAGGTTTCAAATTACAAAAAGGAAAGGACATTTTTAATTTCAGGGTGTCAGGTGATTGGATTTGTTATGGCATGACTGTACTTATAAGAACTGTTCTCTGACTGAAAAACTTTCAAATGCTGGTTGAAGGGTATTCTATGAGTATTTTTGAATGTAGAAACTAGCTAGATCTTCTTCATTGTTAGATTCCTTGAATTCATAGAGATGGACATAAAGCTATACTATGGCTTAGTGTTAATGAGAACAAGTCTAGATTCTCCTTGGACTCAGATACTTTCATCTCCTCTCCTCTTACATGGTCATGAAGAGAAGATTGAAGATTCTGCTTTCATTTTAAATTAATCACCATTTCACCATGCTGCTGAAATACAGCCATGCTATTTTCCCGCACGAGTGGACAACCGCAGAGGGTTCACGGTCAATATGTAGATATTTCTGATGGGTTGTACTCTACTAAGAGCTAAAAGAGAATTTAGTTTACTACATTTACTCTAGTTGATGCTAGTAGTGGGACTGAGGCTTGAGCAATTTGGTTCTGCATTTGACGAAACATTTAAATTATACTACTGTTATTACCTAGCACAGATAGGTAATATTCCTGTAGCACAGGAAGCTACATCCAAACTTTGATGAAATCTTTCTTTAGCAAAAGTGCCATGAGGACTCTGGAGGTCCTGAGCAAGATAACACTGTGCCCTCTTCTGCGTGGCATGCTTTCTTCTCTGTTCTACCCCAAGCATGGCACTCTTTCTCTCTTGTGCTTTCTCTCTCCCTCTGTGGTTTTTCTTTCTCTCCACTCACTCCACAGCACTGAATTCCCCAGCACAGCTCTGGGCTCATCTAGTGTCACCTAGCAGCCATGTGACTCTGTAAAAATGTAGTTCCCTCTATACAGTGTCTGACTTATTCTGAAGCTAAAAGGGAGGGAAGGAACTTCTGCCTCTTCTGGGGCCAAAATGCTGGGAAGAGTGAATGGAATACCAGATGGGAAGGAGTGAAAACTACAGAGGAGTTACATTTGGTAGCTCTCTTGACAATTATGCCCCAGACCTCCATCTGGTGATCTAGTCTAGCAGCACTACTGGTGCATTGAAAGCATACAAAGCTAATTAATTCAGACCAGAAAATCCTGCTCCAATATCTGATATTTTCAATTCCGATACACTTTGTGAATAAAGTGGATTTCAGTGGTTACAGACTCCCCCCATGGATACCAAAATCTGTGGATGCTCATGTCCCATGATATCTAATGACATAGTAAAATAGGTTTTAAAAAAATGTTTTCAAACTGTGGGAGGTTGAATGGGTGGATAAAAATCCGTGGATACAGAGGGCCTGTCAGGATATGCCAGTTTGCATACTAAGTTGCGACTGGATGAGGGTGTAGCAGAGTGACAAGTGAAGTCCATGATGGTAAGCCTGCACTGGCAATTAGTGATGCAGTTAGGAAATAGGGCCAGGTGGTTATGATAGCCACTCAGCAGATTATAACTGCTTTGAGAATCTGCTTGTTTTTTTTGAGTGTTTATTGCTCTCCATGCTGGTGGGAAGTATGTTTTTTTTCTCCTTGCTAGGAAGTTGTAGTACTGCTAGCATGCAGGAAGTTATGCTATGTTGATTTATTTTTGCATTATGTATATTTGTACTTAGCCACATTGGCAAATTTTTTGCTTTGCTTATTTTGTTCTATGCTTTGCTGAGTAAAGCTCTATTTTTGTTGACATTTCTCCACAACTGTGCTGTGATCTTTATCAACACATCTGAACAGGTTCAACTGTACATCTGAAATTTTGGCTGTGCATTCAATAGGAACAATAGTTTCTATGGTACTGTAGTACTGGGGAGGTGAGAAAGAAATGGATCATATTACATTTAAATGACATCAGCAGCAAATCCTCTATTTATATAGGACTGGATTATATCTGAAAATCCCAATCAAATTTGTGAAATAGAATAACACAGCTTTAATCTGTTTAGCAGAAGAGTGTTTTTTATGTACAGGGAAAAATTGTACTTAGAAGTATGAATTATGTCTTCTCTGAAAGAGAGAAAGAAAGAAAGAGAAAAAGAAAGATAATACCAAATACCAATCAGAATATTTCTTTTGTTCATGTTCCTTGCTTACTGGGAGATGTAGCTCAGTGAAAAAGAGGAGAAATTGTGGGGAGAAACATTAAAAATGGCTTTACAGACCTTTGAAAACAAAGGCTCTCTTTTGTATTGAACCTTCTGGGCTTGCTGAGAAACATCTGAGGAAGACTTTACTACAAGTATTTCCCTTTGGCTTATCGGAAACTCATTCTGTATTCTCTTTGAGAATGGAGCAGGGTGAGAGTTCTCGTCTAGGGTACTAAGGCTATTCTGTCTTTAAAATCTGGATGAGCAAAAAAAGAGAGTCCCCCCCCCTTCATTTTAAGTTTGGAGGTGTTCATTGATAAATGTGTACTGAGAGCATTTTACCTTGCCTTACTGTAGGATGGTTCTGCATTCTCTATCAAAAGGGAATAAGCAAAATCGTTCCCTTCATTGCACTGCTTACAAGCTGATGCTAAGATTTTAAGAAATGAATGGGGTTAATTATTCTATCATTTAAAGCATATATATATATAGCTATAGATTGTTATAAGTTATAGATTGCTATACAACACATAGTTGTTGCTATAGATGACTAATCAACAAATATGTTGTATAGATTACATACACATGACTGAAGAAAATCAACTTGCTAATAGATTTCTGCCCAGATGAGAGAGAAATAATAGGAATTGGCTATTCCAAATATCTTTAAAGCTTTAAAGAAAGGAGCAGAGAAGAATTTTTCTGCTCATTATCTCAAATAAACCGAGTACAAGAATTTAAAGTAGACTTATAAATACAGAAATTTGATACTTAAAATAATTTTATATGTTGCTTTTTTCAGGTCAGGTTTATAATTTTCATAGGCTTTAGGAAAATGCTCAGTAATGTAAGCATGTTTCACATAATACATTGGCATACTACTAATATAATGCTAGCAGAGTGAAAATGTCCATGGCCGCAGTTGTACTGGATTACACTTTTGTGCAAGTAGTTGTGCAAAGTCATTGTTCAAGTTATGCAGTTGCAAAAATCATTATGCAGCCTCTCTCACAATAGTTTACACAACCACTTGCACAAAAAGGCTCCAATTGGATAGTACTCTTGTACTAACTCTTGTGCAGCAATAAGCCTTTTGCTAAAACTAGGGTTGGTAAACTTTGATTTGTCCAATTCCCAATGGTTATTAGGAGCCATGAAACAGTTTTTAGTCCCATAGCTTTGGGACACTGAGGAATATTTTTCCTGCAATGATGGGAAACTGTGCAGCTATTATACTAAAGTTGGGCAACTTGCCTAGAAAAGAGTGTAGCATTCTAGAAACAGTATAGCTTTTGGCACAGAAACTGAAAAGCACACAGCTTTTCTCATGGATGGGAAATTGCGCAGCATTCAAAGTAGCAATAGCTGAATCTTTAGTTGGCCTGAGTTTCTTTTCCTGCCATGTAACATATGGTTTGTGCAATATTCAAACTGGCAAAGGTGCCACCTGTGGACTGTGAGCATACATTTTTATAGCAAAGCTGCCCAGTTTCACAAACTCCTGTGTAGTTTTAAATGGTTGTGCAGTTTATTTTGTGCCAGGAACTACAACAAAAGTTCCTGTAAGTTGCAGAAACTTTCAACATGCTATTTTTCTTCATGCACAGGGAATTTGACCCTGAAACTGGTGAATTTTCATTCCACCCCTAGATAGAACAATGACATAATTACGTACAAGCCATCAGATTTACATATACCTATTATCACCACGTAGAGAGCCAGTGTGGTGCAGTGGTTTGAGTGATGGACTAGGACTCTGGTGATCAGAGCAGCTCCGATTGTTCTCAGAGGGGCGGGATACAAATAAATTTTTTATTATTATTTATTATTATCAGGGTTCAAATCCCTGGCCAGCCATGGAAACCCATTGGGTGACTTTGGGCAAGTCATACACCCTCAGCCTCAGAGGAAGCCAAAGACAAACCCTGTGTTTTTTTTGGGAGCTGTGATGAGCGGCTGAGGAGGCTGAGAGGCAGCGGCAAGAGGTTGGTGCAGCTTAAGGTCTTGTGAAGTAAGGAAACAAACTGCTAAACCTCTAACCTCTAAACTCTTAAATTGTGCTATTATCCTGCCATGGTATTACTGTTAGCATGAATAATTTTGCAGAGAAGCTGTTAAGACAAGATAGCAAATTCAAACTTCCAAATGAACTCACTTCCTATTCTGCTGGGGATTCTTTTATTCATTTCAATCTAACTACTCAGTTGTTTCTTGATAAGGAAATAATACATAATACAAACTGATATACTACAGATACATCTTAATATAAACATAATCATTTTAAGAAATTTTAAGAAATCAAGAAAGAAGAAACAAGTTTAAAGGAAATGATCAAACCAAACCAATGATTAAGTGAAATCATTTGTGAAGATGTCCTTCGAGTTGCACTTAGAGCAATTAAAGGGAGAGCTGCCCTCTCACAATAAGTGCTACATAGGAACTTATCAGCATATGTATTATGTTGCATGTATGCAATATGTATTATGTTTAATTATTTTTGTAGAATGTATGCCATAGGCAGGTTTATTTTATCTATTTTAATTGATTCTATGTACAGCACTGTGTAAATTTACAGCACTCTATAAATGAAGCTTAAGAAAACAACAACATATCCTTTAATTGTAAACCATGATGATGCTTATGAGGCAAGGCTGCAAGAATCTGGATGTTATACCCGATTTTATGGATCTTCCCCATTAAAAGAAAGAGAAAAAATAGATAGAACAAATGAAGCAAGAAAAATATCTCCATATTTCTCTCCAATAGTAAAAATAAATAGCCCTGTACCTGAGTTGTCCTCAGACACGGTGCTGGACTGGACTCTAAATCACATACACATTGGAGCAAACTTTTAAATAAGGATTTGATAACCTCTTGCCTCTTTGAAAATAAAGCACCTCCAATCCCATTAATTAAGACCCCATCAAAATTGGTCACCTCCACTATAATTAGTCACAATAAGTCAATTAATCTCATTGATTTGACAGAGTTTGAATAGAACAGGTCCCAAAAGGAAAATAAATCATAGTCGAGTTTTCTATCAATACATCTTCACCTGCTACATCAAGAGAACTGAATAGTCCAGAGAAAGAGTCTCTCTTGAAAACATGTCAAATACTGCCAATGGTAGAACAAACTGTGATTATAGAAAGCCTATCTGTGTTTTAAAATACTCTATGGAGTGTTCAAAGGGACAGTGAAATACAAAAGGGGAAGCCCTCTGACTGCAAAGTAAATAAGAAAGAGAGTGATAGGAACCCCAACTGGCTTCCTCAAGAGATAAAATTAACAGCTGGGTTTGGGCAAGTGGAATCTGAGTGGCTGGCACCCCCTGGGAAATGGCTGTATGATGAGAGTGGGAAATTGGCAGAGATTGAAAAATAGATTGGCAGCCCAATAATATCCTGAAAATCCTCAACAGGATGAAAATATGCAATCTCTATGGTGCCCCCAGCTCTCTCCAGATGTAAATTCACCTCTGCGAGGAAAAGCTGGGATAACTTCCTGGATAAATTGCATATCTTGGAACATAGCTGGGTGGTACACCAAACTTGGAGACAATGAATTTATCAACTTTCTACAGAATTTCGATATAATCTTCCTCCAAGAAACATGGTGCCTAGTGAACTTTTAATGGCTATGATATTCTGGATTTACCTGCAACATCTTTAAAGACTAAAGGACCTAAAGCAGGGTTGGCCGTTATGTTAGTTACATCTGTCAAGGCTCAGAAAAAAAGTCTATTATACTGTAGACAGCTGGCTATAGCATACTGAATTGATTTTAATTCCCTACAATTAATATTGTTTAGTGTATACATCCCCCCAAAAACAAACAAGGAAGAAATTAAGCAAAAATGGGAGACCCTAGAGAATTATATAGTCAATTTTGATATGCAATTTCCTAAAGCACATTTAATTGTATTGTGAGATCTCAGTGCTAGAATTGGGCCCACAAGACCCTTTTTTCATCTCAAGACGGCCACCTAGAAGAAATGAGTGAGTACATTCTAAATCATAACAGACATTCTAAAGATAATTAGGATCAATTATACTGATATATGCCTTATCCAAATTTTGTGTGTGGGGGTTAGCTCTGGATTACATTGTTATCATATGTAATCTCACAATGCAAGCTCTCACCCATTAATTAGGAAGAATAGCATGGAGATAAGCATATTTTACCTGGTGCAGTCAGCCCTCCCTAGCCATAGATTTTTATCCATGAAATCAAGAATCCACAGTTTGAAAATATGAAAATATATATATAAATTTCCCAAAGCAAAGTCTGGTTTTGTCATTTAATATAAAGGACACAATTTTTCTATGCCATTGTATTTAATGGGACTTGAACATCCATGAATTTTGGTATCCACGAGTAGTCCTGGAACCAAACACCAGAAGATACCAAAGGCCACTGTATTCACACATTCTGGTATGTTTCAGGAAATTATTCCGCACAGAAATACACTTGGGGTGTTTTTATCAGACATTTCCAGAAACTCACTTCGTTGTGTAAAATTGGTGTGTGTGTTTTAAAAAACAATTCACAGTTTTCTGCAACCATCCATGTATATTCCTGCTCAGAATTATTTCCCAGAATATTTCAAGATGTGTGATTACTGGTAAATATTGGTGATGTGTGAATTTTCTTCACTAATGGGAGAAAACATACAGATATCATTCATCCTTTCATGTTAGGATGAAATAGTCAAATATGTAAATCTGTATTCCAAACCTGCCATAGGTGTTACATAATTAGCAAATAGTTTGCATAATATGGAAATTAGGCACCCAGATTTTGGAAGCTGTAATATGGTAAATCTGTCGCATATCAAGCTCTGAGAAAGGTCAATGGATGCGTCACAGCCCAGTGTACTGCAAAACCAAGGGACACTCTAAATTCCAGTCTTGCTAGTTTCCCTTTTTGTTCGGGAAATTATTATTCATCTACCAGTTCTTTTCAGAAGCCTCTTAGCTTTTTTGAAGTGTAATATTTAATAGCTATAAATTGCAGTTCTTAGCTGGCATTGTAACTACTTTGCTCATAACCTGACATGAACTGGTGAAATGACTCATGGAAATGACATAATTGTAGCCCTGGTGAGTGCCAAACATTTGAAAAGCTTTCCCTAAAACTGTAATAACCTAACTTTCTATGTGGGGACCAATTTTTAAAAGAGCAAAGGAAATGATCCAAAATGGGAAATATATTGCTATTAAATACAATGCATGATATAGTCCAGGCATGCTCCAGTCTAGAGCTGTGCCAGATTTTTCTTTGAAAAACACTTTGAGTATGAAAACAGGTTAAGGAGGTCCTGAAATATTCATATAAAGACTTGGACAAGCTTGCATTTTTGATGCTAGGAAACCCCAAGGACTCACTAGAAACCCTGCTATAGCAACAAGATGATGTCACAAAGCCATATCACAATGAAGACAGAAAACACTTCCTCTCTCTGCATAGGCTTCCTGATGGTTTAATGTAGTCAATCACATGGGACTATTATGCCATAAAGCCAGCTAGAGTTATAGTGATGTTTTCAGGTCCCACTAAGAAAGGATCAATGCATTTTTCACTCTGCTTTTGTACCTCTGAATTATTGGTGTACTGGAAGGGATAGGTATTGAGTGGAGGATCTGATATATGTGTGTGGAAAACACAAGCAGAGTAGAGTGGTAATAGGTGTGGAAATCAAACCCTAAGAAAATAGCTTAGGGAGCTGGGTGTGTTTAGCCTGGAGAAGAGAAGACTAAGAAGTAGTGTGATTTTTTGTTAAGTGCCTTCAGGTTGAATACCCTCCACTGTAGCAAGCATTATAGTCTTTTCCAGTGAGTCCTTTTTTCTCTGGATATGACCAAAATATGGTAATCTCAGTTTACCTTTACTTCTAGGGAGAGTTCAAGCCTGATTTGCTCTATGACCCATCCTTTGGTCTTTTTAGCTGTCTGTGGTATTTGCAGACGTCGTCTTCAAGCACCACATCTCAAAGTGTTGATTTTCTTCCTATCAGCTTTTTTCACTGTTCAGCTTTCAAACCATACATAGTGATGGAGAAATACTATGGTGTGTACCATCCTAACTGCGGTATTCAGTGATATATTTTCACATTTCAGGATCTTGTCTGGGATGTTCACCATCTTAAAATATTTGAAGGCATGTCGTGGAGCAAACTTCTTATCTGCTGCTACAGAAACTAAGGCTGGAGCCACTGGATTCAAATTACAAGGGAAAAGATTCCACCTAATCATTCGGAAGAACTTCCAGATGGTAACAATTTTTCAACAATGGAACAAGAGTGCTTCAGATGGTAGTGGCCTCTCTTTTGGAGGTCTTTAAACAGGGGCTGGATGCCCATCTCTTAGGTGCTTTATTTGTGCATTCCAGTATGGGGGAAGGGGTTGAACTAGATGGTCTTGTCATAAGAATATGATTCTGTGTCCCCCTGACACATCTCTGCCCTTCTTTAGGATGCCAGGCATACTGAGTTTAAAAAAATGTGAGCAAGATGAAATACTGAAAGTCCCATTTATTTCAATGGACAGCTGAAAGCATATGCAATTTGCATTTCAGTTGCAAATGATGAGACTTACTGTAACTTTATAGTAATTGAATTATGTACCAGATTTTCACTGTTGTGCTTACAGTGCCACCTGGTTTTTAGAGTTTGATCCTATTTAGTTTACTTAGGTAAAGAAGCAAGAATTCAACCAAGGTAAATTGATCCTATTAATGGATTTTAATGAACTGGATTTATAATCTGAACCCAAATCCTTGGTTTTTCAGCCTCATTTAGATATTGCATAGTTTTTTTTAATTTGGTGCTCCTATAACAAGGGATGGATACCATGCTGAGAAAAAGGGAGGATGTAGCAAGAAAGAAAGAAAGAAAGAAAGAATACATAAATAAATAGCATTTTAATATGATGTCAATGTGGCTGAACTGTGACTCTCACCAGTCCAAAGAAAGCTGGGAACTACAGATGATTTCCAGTCCTGTGATGGCACAAGCCTTTTCTGAAATGATGGAGTTTCCCTCCCTGTCCCCAACTTGCAGTTTTGTTTTAGTGTGTGTTTATTTACTTTTGAGATGTAGTCAAAGTGCCCTTAAATTTGATTGTTATATGAGAAGAGTCACAAAAAGTTGTGACTGAAGTTTAACTGATTCGGAGAGCATTCAATCCACAGGAAAACTGTGTTTGTGTGTCTATGGCCTGCCCTTTCCATGTACATGTTTAAAGGATTATCTTTTGGATTTCAGTTTCAGTTCCTCTGCTTCTAGGGTCGTTGTAACGTTGCCCTGCCACCTCACAATTCCCTCCTTCTTTGTGACCCAACACCCCTGTGGGCCTTTAAAGGTCAGTAGCGTGGATGGATGTTAAATCACAGGCCCAGTGGATAGTTTAACAAGAATAAAAGTTTATTTTAACACAGAATAGGCAAAGGTAACTTTGATATGAAGTTGTTACTATGTCTTCTTTTGTTACATATTTACAAGTCTGGTTTTAACTTTCTAATAATAACTCAGCCGCACAGGCTATACTATCACTCAAGAAATTATGTAGCCCAAACCCCTCTTCCTGAGTCTGATTACACTGAGTCTCTCCTCTCTAGACCAGGGGTAGGCAACCTTTTTGAGCCGGCGGCTGGGTTGCTGTCCCTCAGACAACTGGGGGGCCGAAGCCAAAAAATAAATAATTAAATAACTTTTTTAGAAATTAATTAAATAAATAAACTGGGACAAATGTAGGACAAAATTTTCAAATGAAGGACACTTTTTTTTTAAAAAATGGAGGACACGCAAAAAAAAATTGCTGATTTTTTAAAAAATGTTAATATAAATGCATGTTTCGGAGGCTTCTATAGACAATTGCCCCCCTTGCCCACCGCTTGCCCCCCTTGCCCACCTCCTCCTGATAGGCCAAAGGCCCCATGCCCTCACGTGAGAGGCCAAAGGCTCCAGCAGCAATCAGCGGCAGGACCGGGCGGGGGCCGGTCCCAAGGCCTTGCCGGGCCGCATCCGGCCCGCGGGCCACAGGTTGCCTACCCCTGCTCTAGACTCTCCAGAACTAATACTGTTCCTCTCTGGACCTAACAGACTCTTCCTTGGTCTATTATCCAAATACTGTTCCCTCAGTCTCTAATCCTAACTATCTCCCCCACTGAACTCCAGCTTCATCCCTCAGGATTCCAAACCCTAACTGTCTCAACCTCACTGCCAAGTGGAATGTTCAAACTCCTCAGCCAGTACCTGATTGGTTAGTGGATCTCTGGCTTCTGATTGGCTGGTTTGTAAGTCAATTTGTCACAGTCGTAATTATGGGAATAGTATGTTTTCTTTTTCTCAGAACAGGATGAAATTATTTTGTTCTCTTAAACAACCCACTCCCTTGAATTGGTGGGATAATAATAACCACATTCTAATGAATGTGGCTTTGAATTAGATGTGATTTAAATTGTCATGATGTTTTGCATCTTTTGACACCCAGTTGGCACTTCACTGTTAATATTAATTGAAGCACATAATTCATTCATTACTCATTCATGGATTTTATTGAACAGAAATTCAATATCCACAGCTTTCAGCAGTGGAAGTTTCTGTGTGGAACCCAAAACATGGTACTAATTCTTCCAATTCTAGATACTAATCTAATGTTCATAGATATTCCTAATTTTAAAGAAACCCTTCACTCTAACCTTAGTCAGATGTATTTTCCAAAGCCTTGTAATCTAATATCTGGTTTGGTGTGTCAGGTCAAGCTGATGATTGTATATATTGGTTTGTTTCCAGATTTAATCATACTTCGAGTGGACCCAAAGCATGCAATGGGACTTAGGTTATTCATGACTTTACTAATGTTAACTCCAACTGATTTTAATG
>NC_056523.1:260950256-260963307 GCF_019175285.1 Sceloporus undulatus
TAAATTGGAACCAACCCACTATTTATGACACATGCTTGTGCTACTTTTCTTTAATGCTGCCTGCCATATTTACCTTCACAATTAAAATCTGAATTATGGATAATTGTATGTCTAATGCTATTCTAAATATCCTTGGATTGAAATGCCAGTAGGTTAAGGCTGTAAATGCCTTTGTAGGTTTACAAAAAGGCCAGAGTGTCATTTACATTTAAGGTACACAAATGATAAACGTTGCCTCTTTTGTGCAAGGACATATGAAAAAGTCAAAGGATTTAAAGGCTCTCTAAAACTGCACTCACTGATAGAATGTACTGGTAAAATGGACAGAGAAGGACTGCACAGTTGACAAAGTTATGCTGATAGTTTAAAATGTATGACACAGGCGTTGCCATCTGGACAGCGTGCAGGCTTTTGCTCCAATTGACAAAAACGGAAAGGGAAAAAAGAAAGAGAAGGGGGAATGTAGACTTTTGTTAGTGTGTCTGAATTTGCTTTTGTGAAAACAATATATACACTTTGCAAGGCCAAAATCACTACCAGCTGGATGATAGCGTCTCCCTTCTTCCTTACATACAATTTTCACAATAGTATATGTGAGGGGGGAATTTCAGCCTTAACAATATATACTTTTGAGCAATCCCATTTTTAATCCAAAGAATATTGGGGTGGTTTGGCAGTTAAGATTATTGATTATGCAAAAAGACTTATTTCTGAAGATGGAAGCCATCAGAATGGATTTGCTGAAATAGGTCAAGGCAGCTATTTTGGAAAGTCAGGCCTGTTACAGACAGCCAAAATAAAGCTTCTTCGAGTCACAGTGGAGGTATGATGTTTCAATGATGCATGCGTCCTAAGAGTCCAGAAGTTGCACCAAAGTCATGCTCTAGCCCTAAGGACTGGAGTGTGGCTTTGGTGTGGGTTCTGGACTCTTAGGACGCATGCATCATTGAAATACCATACCTCCACTGTGACTCAAAGCAGCTTTATTTTGGCTGTCTTTAACAGGCCTCAGTGTCTATATGAGTATCAAACTGGATTGTTTTTGAGTCGTATACCCTCCAACTGTCCCAATCTGGCATAGACAGCTCCAATGAACCCTCTACCATACCACATTTTAAAAATTTACCAAGTTTTCCTGCTCCTCCCACTTTCCCCCTTAGTTCCAATTTACTTTTATTGCTGCAGACTGAGTTCAAAGTGCTAAAGTAGTTTGCACTCAACTCAGTGAGGAGAGAAAAGGAAGTGGAGTCTTGCCCTTCCCAAGAGACTCAAGGAAAAGCAAACTGCTGCAGCTAAGCTTGTGTGTTCTTCCTCATTAATACCTTTTGCCATCTTGATTACACTTAGGAGTTTACTGCACTGCTAAATAGCCCGGCTTACCTTTCTCAGTTTGAATCTTAATTCAGGATGAAGTCGAGCATTATCATACTCAAAATGCCACCAGCCGAGTGTAGCCCAGATAACTTCCGGCAAGAAGTTATGCTCAGCCAGCCTGTTTTCAAAACCAGGAGCTCTCAGCTTTGCAAATCAGCCAGCTGAGTGCAGCTTCTAGTTGGAAGTTAGCTAGTCTGCACTTGGCATCAGAGGCATTTTGATTATGATAATAGCCAGGTGCATCCCGAATTAAGATTCAAACCGGGAAAGGTAGGCCGGGTTATTTAGAGATGCGGTGAAGTCCTTAGATGTTTCTTGTTCACGTGAACCCTGATGTTCCTCTGTGAAATGTTGGAAGGTGTGGAATATTCTATTTAGGACTAACAATAGGATTCAGGTTTCAATATCTGAAAGAGCTACGGACAACTCTGGTGGGCCCACTCTGGAAGTCACCTCTTGCCACCATTACGTATCTCTGAAATTCAGCTGTGTGCACTTCCGGGAAATAGAGATGAATGGCTTTCTCTTTATTAGCAACTGTATCTAGGTCCTTAGAATAGAAGTGCACTTGTGGTGAACATGATTCTGCTCTTGTCTAAATGTTCCTTTTGCAATTGTACTGCCATGCATTGAAACTGAGGGCTGTGAAGTACCCACAAAAATGACCGTGGGGATCACCTGTGAGTCATGTGTGGCTCACGCCTGATCCAAAAGATTCTTCTTCCATTCGTGTTATGAATAGAGTTATTAAGTCAGAAGTTCTCTGCTTATTGCAGAGTAAGTTTTATTGAACTCCATGGGATTTCCTCCCATCAAACATTAAGTGCCTGATAACATGCAGACAGGACTGAGTTAACAATGAGTGTATACATGTGTCATCTTTCTAATATTGTGAAGGAATGAAGCCTCAGTAAATCATTTAGCACATTCTGCTGAAAAGAGATACAATCACATTGCGATGTAACATTATATACTAATTTTAGAGAACTGATAATATAGAATAATGTGATGATGTAGAATAATGTTTACACTTTACAGCACACAGAATACATCCATAAAATTACTGCCTGACTAGGGATGAATGCTAAGGAAATCTTTGCCAGCTAATAGGGGAAAAAATTGACTGCACAATGGAAAATTTCAGAGAAATGTGTTTTACTGAAAGCTCTTAGTAGTGACTGCTTATGAGCTTCTACACTGTAGAAATAATGCAATTTGACACCACTTTAACTGCCATGGCTTCATCCTACAGGATCCTGGGATTTGTAGTTTTGTGAGGCAACAGCATGGTTTAGCAGAGAAGGCTGAAGACCTTGTAAAACTACAAATCACAGGATTCCATAGGATGGACCTATAGCACTACAAAGTGGTATCAAATTCCATTGTTTCTACAGTGTAGATACATCCTAAATATCTGCTATATTTCATGATCTTGAAACTAGATGCTCTTGTACAATGAGAATAACCTGCAAGTAAGAACTGTTTTTAGGATTTGGATGTGCTATACACTGAAAACATTATGCTGAGTTGTTCTCAGTGGTTTAGCTATGGGGTGGGGAACCAAATGAGGGCACTGACCTGCAAATAAGAATTCTACCTTTCAAATGAAATCTTCCTCCTGTCCCTAGATTTCTAGCATTGTAGAGAGGGAGATACTGAAAATTGTTCGTAACTAGAACTCTTCTGTTTGCTGTTTGCTTACTTCTTCTATTCGGATATCTAAACTGTATTGCTGTAAAGAGGGTCTTTTAACAAAAAATATGTGGAAAATACTATGAGTGTAGGGCCTCCCCCCACTTTTGAAGTTATGGTGAACAAGATTGTACTGAGAGTAAAAGAAGCAGTATGACTTGGTGTCCAGGAATAAAAACTTGGCCTGACTGTCCTTTTCACTGCAGATATTCTCTCCCCAGAAAGAACTTATGAACAGGGCCAGACATCCATCATACTGCAGCAGATGAACTTTCATGTTTATCTCTCAGGGAAAAAAATGGCCATTCAGCAGCCTTTGTGACCATCATCTTGGTTTTAAAAACAGAATTTATTACCTTGTTTTTCCTCTAGACTCTGGCACTGTCCAAGTGCAGCTGGCTTTGCAAATGTTTTCTGAGGAAAGGCAGTCAGTGACTTTTAAAGACCTTGCATATGTCGGCAGTATTACAACCTTGTATGATCCTGCTAGTTTGGATGGCTGCAACAGTCAAAATGCATCTGTTGTCCATGACTGCTAGCTCAATCTCTTTCTATACCACTCCAGGAGAAAAAGCATGTGCAAAACAGTGGTTTTTTTGGTGGTAAAAATAACCCAGCTGTCACGTTAGCACATATACCTGCACACCAACACTACGGTTGCATTCTGTTTCCAGAATTTATTCACTTACTTAATTACTTACTTATTCAGCCCACCAAGGCCCCCAAACTGGAGTACAATGAGTAGACATATTTAACATATTAAATACATGATTAAAATTCTTAAAAACTAAAACTCCTCTTTTAAAATAGTTTTTAAAATCCAGATAATTAAAGAGCAAGAACCAAAGATCAAGTAAAACACCGTTGCCTGTCAGAAACTCAAAAAATATGGACCCAACCTGACAGCCTTTGGGATAGAGTCCCATAGGATGCTGCTATTGAGAAAGCTCTGCCATGTGTAGTCACAAGTCTAGCTTCACTGGTGGTGGGATATGAAACAGGGCTGTGATGAACTGACTCACAAACCAGCCAATCAGAAGCCAGAAACCCTAAGCCAATCAGATGCTGGCTGAGAAGTTTGAAGATTCTGCTTGGCAGTTGGTTTTAGTCAGTTAGGGTTTATACTCCTGAGGGATGAAGCTGGTGTTCAGTTGAGGAACAGCAGTGTCCAAGAGATGACTGTGTTCCAGGAATTCCTGAGGGAACAATAATTTGGCAAAGGGGTTTTTGATTACAGACCAAGAGAGGGTCTAGTGGTCTCAAGAAGGGACAGTAGTCCAATTGAGAGTCTTGTAGTGAGAGACTCAGGGTTAGCCAGACTCTGGAAGGAGTGTTATATGCTGTCAAAGAGACAGGGAATGATGTGATTGCCATTCCCAGTTGGAGACAGGAAAATGGGGAAAAAGAAAAGATACAAGAGATTACTCTTGACCCATCTCTCGGCGGCATTTGACACAATAGACCACAACATCCTCTTGGAACGCCTGAGAGAGCTAGGAATTGGAGGCACTGCTTTGCAGTGGTTCTGTCCTTCCTCTCAGGTAGATTCCAGAAGGTGATGCTCGGGGACAGTTGCTCTTCAAAAAGAGAGCTTAATTGCGGCATCCCTCAGGGTGCCATCCTGTCCCCGATGTTATTCAACATCTATATGAAGCCGCTGGGAGAAATCATCCATAGACATGGAGCAGGGTGTTATCAGTATGCTGATGACACCCAAATATACTTCTCCATGTCTCAGTCATCAGCAATGACGACAGATGGCATTTCTCCCCTCAATCAATGTCTTGCAGTACTAATGGACTGGATGAGGGAAAACAAGCTCAAGCTGAATTATTATTATTATTATTATTATTATTATTATTATTATTATTATCCTTTATTTATAAAGCGCTGTAAATTTACACAGCACTGTACATACAATATTTTAGTCAGACAGTTCCCTGCCCTCAGGCTTACAATCTAAAAAGACACGACACAAAAGGAGACGGGAGTGGTGGTGGGGAATAGGATCAGGTCCAGCAGATCTTCTCCACCTCTGAGGCCTGGACCAAGGCAGATGGACTGGAGGAAGGGCTTGGCTTCTTAATGGATGGTTAAAAGGAGGCTTCCTGGGTCAGAGAGGGGCTCGCCTCTGGGAACGCTTCACTAAACAATATAGTTGAGTTAAAGAAACTGGGTAGAGTTTTGAAACTGGGTAGAGAAGTGATGAAGTGTGCATGTGGGGGAAGAAGGTTCCAGGAGTAAGGGGCAGCAAGCGAGAAGGGACCTTGACTACCAGAGCGGAGGGTGTGAGTAGGAATGTAAGGAGAAAGAAGGTCAGATAAGTAAGGAGGGGCTAATCCATGGAGGGCTTTGAAAGTGAATAACAAAAGCTTGTACCGGATGCGGAAGGGGAAGGGGAGCCAATGAAGGGAGGATAAAAGAGGAGAAACATGGTCAAAGTGGCAAGTGGATGTGACAATACAGAATCCAGACAAAACGGAAGTACTTACGGTAGGGGCCCCCAAACCAGGTATCGGGCCGCAATCTCCAGTTCTAGAGGGGTTCATGCTCCTCTCAAAGGACTGTGTTCGCAGCTTAGGGGTGCTTCTCGACTCGTTGCTTCAGATGAGAAATCAGGTGAATGCAACGGTCAAGAGTGCCTGTTATCAGCTCCGGCTGATACGTTAGCTGTGTCCTTTCCTGGAATGGGGTGACCTTGAAACAGTAGGACATGCACTGGTAATCTCAAGACTAGATTTTTGCAATGCGCTTTACATGGCGCTACCCTTGTGCCTAGTCCAGAAACTTCAACTGGTGCAGAATATGACAGCCAGATTGATTACAGAAACAACTAGGAGTGACCATACTACACCTATATTAAAATCACTCCACTGGCTGTCTATTCGGTTCCGGGCAGAGTACAAGGTGTTGGTCATTACCTTTAAAGCCCTCCATGGCTTGGGCCCAACCTACTTAAGGGATCGCCTCCTTCCGTACAATCCACCCCATACCCTCAGATCCTCTGGGAGGAATTTGTTGCAGTCCACAAAGACCAGATTGACAGCGACCTCCCAGAGGACTTTATCCGCGATCGCTCCCACTTTATGGAATGGCCTGCCGGACGAGATCCGTCAAATTGCCAACCTTGAGAGCTTCCAGAAAGCTGTCAAGATGGATCTCTTCCGGCATGCCTTCCTGGAATAGATCCCGGTCATGTAACGCTCCCCCCACAGTCATATACAAGTGAAGACTCTGCCCACCGTTATTTTATTATTGTAGTATTGTTTTTAGATTTTTATTATCTGTAATTTTAATGGATGGAATTGTTTAATCCTTTTTTAAGGGGGGGAATTGTATATATTGTATTTTTTAAAGGTTGTACGCCGCTTTGATTGTGGAAACAAAAAGCGGGATATAAATTAAAGTTTTATTTTTTATTTATTCTCTCACTCCCCAGCAACGAGAAGAAGTAATGCAGGTGTTAATTGAGTTTAAGAGCATCTTCTCAGATCTACCAGGAAGAATAAACGGGATAGTTCATCATATCAATACGGGAGAAGCAACTTCCCTGTACCGTGTTACTGGTCCCTTGGCAGATAGCATAAGTGATGAAATTGATACAATGCTAAGGATGGGGATCATTGTACCATCACAGCGTCCCTGGGCACCTCCGGTAGTTTTGGTGGAAAAACCCGACCATACTATTAGGTTTTGTGTGGATTATAGGCAGTTAAATAAAGTCACCCAAACTGACACCTATCCTACGCCCAGATCCGAGGATCTAATTGAAAAGATGAGAAGGGCTCAGTGTATCACCACACTGGATTTGACTAAGGGATATTGGCAAGTGCCTATGTGTCCTAAAGATCAGGTAAAAACTATCTTTGTTACACATAGGGGATTGTATGAATTTACAGTGTTGCCATTTGATTTAAAGAATGCACCATCCACCTTTCAAAGGTTGGTGGACAACATCTTAGCAGGGTTAAAGCATTGTGTGGTAGCCTACATTGATGACATCGGTATCTTCAGTAACTCCTGGGAGGAACATGTCCGACATCTCACTGAATTACTGGAGAGACTTAAAGAGAGTGGAATGACCATCAAAAGTTCAAAGTGTCACACATGGAAAAGAGAAAGCTGATATTTAGGCTATATTTAGGTGGTGAGGCCATCAAGGCAGAAATGTCTAAAGTGGAAGCCATAGTTAATTGGCCCGTCCCTACTTCAAAAAAAGGTGTGCGGTTATTCCTGGGATTAGCAGGATACGATAGGAAGTTTATTCCTAATTTCAACAGTATTGCCAGCCCATTATCTGATTTAACCAAAAAGGACAAGCCTGCTAAAGTCCTCTGGTCAGAAAGATGTGATAGTGCAGTCACAGAATTAAAGCATGGCTCCAGTTCTGATGGCTCCGGATTACACCAAGACTTTTGTTTTTTTGTGAGAGAGATCTTCACGCCCCACGGACACCCTGCCATCGGCCAGGGGGACGGAAGAGCAGGGGCTGCTTTGCCCCCTTTCTCTCTTGCGTTGCTGGGCGCAGCGTCTTCTACGCTGCGGGCCCATCGAGCAAAGCAGCCGACGCAAACCAGGAAGGAGCTCCAAAACAGACCTCCTTCCTGCTCCGTGCACAGGCGCCACTAATAACCCTCGCGCGGATCAGTCGTACGCACGTGCACGTCATCCGCGCCGCCCCGTATAGAGTGCGCGGTCGTGACGTCGTCACGGCAGCCCCCATGTAATGGGGTGCCCGCCATTTTGTACGACTCAGTCCATACTAGGTGGGGGGTGCAGAAGACCCGCACCTTCCTAACCCTCAGTACGGACTGACTCCGTACTAAAAGGCCCGTCTGTAACGGCCCAACTTGGGCAAGTTAGTTTGGTAGAAGGCAGAAAATTCTCAGGATTACTTTTCATACCTGGCAGCAAAAATGTAACAAAATAATGTAGGTGATAAAACAACAATTTCCTGGCCATCCATCCAGGATCTTCTTTGGTGAGTACCACTTCATTCTGCCTGTGTGAATATAACTCATGTGCAACTGTCTCCCGTGTGTGTGTGGTGGTGGGTGTTTTTTGAACTGGCATTTCTTTGTTATTAGAGAAAATCTGTTTCTCATACTGTAATAGAGTCCATGAATATATTCCCATATGAGTCCTGAAACTAAGACGCATCCACACTGAAAATATCCAGTTTGACACCTCTTTAACTGCCATGGCTCAATGCTTTGGATTCTGGGATTGTAGTTTGTTGTGCACCAGAGGTCTCTGACAGGGCGGCTAAAGGTCTCACAAACAAACGTTTCCAAGAATTCCATAACAATGAACCTGGCAGTTAAGATGTATCAAACAGGATATTTCTGCAGTGCAGATGTACCCTAAGTCTCCAGTGGAGGCCCTTGTGAGTATCCACACCAAAATCTACTCCTATTCCGGTCTCTTTAACATACAGAGGGTGGTGTGTTGTGTTTTGAACACTCAAGCCAAGCAGTTTGTTCAAACAATAATACACGTTTTTTTGGAAAACAGAAGTATATTACGTACTTTTTGACGGTAAGTGTTACTGTATCTTACTTGACCAATTGTGAGGCATATATCTCACTACTCTCTCTCTCAGTAGAAAATCAAAGTCAGCCATTCGGCTTGATTATCCCACAGGATATAACAACCGAGACCCCCTCTCCAAAGTCTGGATAACCCCGCTCTCTCACTACAAGACTCTCATTGGACTACTGTCCCTTCTTGAGACCACTAGACCTGTCTTGGTCGGTAATCAAAACCCACATGCTCTATTGTTTCCCTCAGGAACTCCTGGAACACAGGTCCTCTCTTGAAACATATGTTCTCAACTGAACACTAGCTTCACCCCTCAGGATTCAAACCCAACTGACAAACCAACTGCCAAGTGGAATCTTCAAACTCCTCAGCCACACCCTAAGTGGCTTGGGTCTCTGGATTCTGATTGGCTGGTTGTGTGAGTCAGTTCCAACACACCTCCCCCTTTAATAGGTCATTGACAACATATACCAAAGTTATAGAGCCAATGAAATTTATTTATTATTATTTAGGTATTATATTCCCGCCATTCAGCCTAATGGCCCTCAGGCAGCTACAATTATTTTTAATCCAGACAGTTCCCTGCCTGCAGGCTTACAATCTAAAAGACACAAAACAAAAGAAAGGGAATGGTGGAGGGAAAGGGATGAGGTCCAGTGGTTCTTCTCCCCCTTGAGGCCTGCACCAAGGCAGATGGATTGGAGGGAGGGATCTTCCTCTTCCAGGCTAGCCCTGATGGAGATGGACCTGCCTGGTTGAACTCCCTCTCGGGCCGGCGGATGGGCCAGTTATGGGAGTGGAATCTCCTTCCTCGCAGGCCGGGATGGCAGTTATGGAGGGCACAGTCTCCTTCCTTCTCAGGCCGGTGGATGGCGTTAGGAGGGCACAGTCCCATTCTCTCAGGCCGGTGGATGGCAGTTATGGAGGGCGGAGTCTCCTTCCTCTCAGGGCCGGTGTGATGGCAGTTATGGAGGGCGGAGTCTCCTTCCTCTCAGGCGGCGGTGGGATGGCAGTTAGGAGAGTGAGTCTCCTTCCTCTCAGGGCGGTGGATGGCAGTTTGGGGGCGGAGTCTCCTTCCTCTCAGGCCGGTGGATGCATTATGGGGGCGGAGTTCCTTCCTCTCCGGCCGGTGGATGGCAGTTATGGAGGGCGGAGTACTCCTTCCTACTCAGGCCGGTGGAGCAGTATGGCGAGTGGAGTCTCCTTCCGCTCAGGGCGGGGATGGCATTATGGCAGGGCGGAGTACTCCTCCTCCTCCTCAGGCGTGGACTGGCAGTTATGGAGAGTGGAGTCTCCTTCCTCTCCTGCACAGTGGATGGCAGTTATGGAAGTGGAGTCTCCGTTCCTCTCAGGCTGGTGGATGGCCAGTTATGCGAGAATGGAGTCTCCTTCCTCTCAGCCAGTGGATGGGCAAGTTATGGAGGAGAGTGGAGTCTCCTCCTCTCAGGCCGGTGGATGGCAGTTATGGCAGGCGGCCGGAGTCTCCTCTCCTCTCAGGGCCGGGATGGCAGTTATGGCAGAGTGGAAGCCTCCTCCTCGAAGGCCGTGGATGGCAGTTATGGGAGGGCGGAGTCTCCTCCTCTCAGGCCCGGTGATGGCAAGTATAGGAGGTGGGAGTCTCCTTCCTCTCAGGCCGGGGATAGGCAGCTTATGGCAGAGTGGCGTCTCCTTCCGCCTCAGGCCAGTGGATGGCCAGTTATGGAGGGCGGAGTCTGCTTCCTCTCCAGGCGGTGGAGGCGCAGTAATGGAGATGCGCGACCGCCCGTCCTCTCAGGCCGGGGAATGGCATTATGGACCAGTGACGGCTCCTGTCCTCTCAGCCAGGTGGATGGCCAGTTATGGAGAGGACGTCTCCGTTCCTCAAGGCAAGTGATGCAGTATGGAGAGGCGGAGTCTCCTTCGCTCTCCAGGCCGGTGATGGCAGTTATGGAGGGGGCGGAGCTCACTTCACGCTCAGGCCGGTGATGGCCATTATGGAGGGCACAGTCTCCTCCTCTCAGGCCGGTGGATGCAGTGATGGAGGGCACAGTCTCTCCTTCCTCTCAGGCCGGTGGGATGGCAGTTATGGAGGGAGCACAGGCTCCTTCCTCAACAGGCCGGTGGATGGCAGTTATGAGGGCGGAGTCCTCCTTCCGGTCAGGGCGGTGGATGCATTATGCAGGGCGGAGTCTCGCTTCCCTCGAGGCTGGTGGATGGCAGTTATGGAGCAGTGGAGATCTCCTTCCCTTCAGGGCCAGTGATGGCAGAGTAGGGAGAGTGGAGTCTCCTTCCTCATCAGGCCGTGGAATGGCAAGTTATGGCAGAGTGGAGCTCCCTTCCATCGCAGGCCAGTGGATGGCCAGTTATGGAGGGAGCGGAGTCTTCGTGCCTCTCAGAGGGCGGTGGATGGCACGTTATGGAGGAGCGGAGTCTCCCTCGCTCAGCCGGTGATGGCACAGTTATGGAGAGGGGATCTCCTTCCTCTCAGGGAGCCGGTGATGCATTATGGAGGTGGAGTCTCCTCCTCACAGGACCGGTGGATGGCATATGGAGAGAGTGGAGTATCACTTCCTCTCAGGCCAGTGATGGCAGTTAGGAGATGGAGTCTCCTTCTCTCAGGCCGGGTGGGATGGCAGTTATGGAGGGCGGAGTCTCCTTCCTCTCAGGCCGGTGGATGGCAGTTATGGAGGGCAAGTCTCCTTCCTCTCAGCCAGGTGGATGGCAGTTATGGAGGGCACGTCTCCTTCTCTCAGCCGGTGGGATGGCAGTTATGGAGGGCACAGTCTCTTCCTCTCAGGCCGGTGGATGGCGTTATGGAGACGGAGTCTCCTTCCTCTCAGGCGGTGGTGGATGGCAGTTCATGGAGAGGGAGTCTCCGTCCTCTCAGGCGGTGGATGGCAGTTATGGAGGGCGAGTCTCCTTCCTCTCAGGTGGTGGATGGAGTTATGGAGAGTGGAAGTCTCTTCCTCTCAGGCAGGTGGATGCAGTAGTTATGGAGGTTGAGTCCTCCTTCCTCTCAGGCGTGGAGGCAGTTATGGAGGGCGGAGTCTCCATTCCTCTCAGGCCGGGGATGGCAGTTATGGAGAGTGGCATCTCCTTCCTCTCGCCAGTGGTGGCAGTTATGGAGGGCGGAGTCTCCTTCTCTCAGGCGGCCGTGTGATGGCCAGTGTTATGGAGAGTGGAGTCTCCTTCCTCTCAGGCCGGGTGGATGGCGAGTTGTATTATGGAGAGTGGAGTCTCCTTCCTCTCAGGCCGGTGGATGGCAGTTATGGAGAGTGAGTCTTTCCTCTCAGGCCGGTGGATGGCTTATGGAGGGGATTCTCCTTCCTCTCAGCCGGTGGATGGCAGTTTATGGAGAGTGGGTCTCCTTCCTCTCAGGCCGGTGGATTGGCAGTTATGGAGGGCGGAGTCTCCTTCCTCTCAGGCCGGTGGATGGCATTATGGAGAGTGGAGTCTCCTTCCTCTCCGGCCGGTGGATGGCAGTTATGGAGAGTGGAGTCTCCTTCCTCTCAGGCCGGTGGATGGCAGTTATGGAGGTGGGATCTCCTTCCTCTCAGGCCGGTGGATGGCAGTCAGTTATGGAGAGTGGAGTCTCCTCTCTCAGGCCGGTGTATGGCAGTTCATGGAGGGCGCGATCTCCTTCCTCTCAGGCCGGTGGATGGCAGTTATGGAGAGTGGAGTCTCCCTTCCTCTCAGGCCGGTGGATGGCAGTTATGGGAGTGGCGTCTCCTCTCTCAGGCAGTGGATGGCAGTTATGGAGGGCGGAGTCTTCTTCCTCTCAGGCCCGTGGGATGGCAGTTATGGAAGAGTGGAGTCTCCTTCCTCTCAGCCGGTGGATGGACAGTTTATGAGGCGGAGTCTCCTTTCTCTCAGGCCGGTGGATGGCACTTATGGAGTGGAGTCTCCTTCCTCTAGGCCGGTGGATGGCAGTATGGAGAATCTCAGTTATAAATTATAATTATTCCAGTTATAATTTATATAACATTATACAAACATCATGTAACACCATCTATACACACCACACAACACTATAATTATATATTATATATATCATTTTATATATCATCATTTATATGACCTGTTCAACGACCTTGTTTCTCTCTCTTCTTTTCTCTTTTATCCCTCTTTAAATTGTCTAGAGAGAGACTATCGGCCACTATATTTCCTTACCTTTACATACGGATAGAGTAATCAAAAACCTGTAAAATAGATTCCATCGCCAGTAACTTGCTGTTATTCCCCTGGTCTGATTTAACCAACACAAGAGGGAGTTACCAACTTCTTCCCCATGAGTATGGCTTACGCTTGTTTACAGCCCACACTATAGCCAGGCATCCTTTCTTGTGCTAAGTGTCTTTCTCCAGGAGGAGTTTTTACTATATATAAGATCGCATGGCTCTGACCCTCTTTCCCTTCTTGGCTTAACACTGCACCCCAGTCCAACATTAGAGGCATCCGTAGTAAC
>NC_056523.1:260963332-260965576 GCF_019175285.1 Sceloporus undulatus
TATCAGGTTTTTTGAAACTATAAAATGGAAATATGGAAAAGAAGGTGTTTCCTTCTAAGCAGCTACCTCTATATTGCATTGTTTGTAAAATAAAAAGAATTAATGACCTCAGGCAAACTGGCAGTCTCTCTTTCTCTTTCCTTTTTTCCTTTTACCCATTACTGAATTGCTGCAGGGAAATATGTGGTTTACAAGACCAAATGACACCATGGAATGCCATCTCTCCGCTCCCCTGCTGATGAAAACAAGAACCTCTGAAGTCTAATAAAGCACCTGGTAATGTCAGGCAAACAAGAGGTAATAGAGCTAAAACCTCAATCACCCTTGTGAAATCAAACATGCTCTGTTGATAGGAATAAAAGTTCCCTGTTGAGAAGCTTGCCATTCTGCCATATTCTTTCCCCTCACTTTCCAAAAATTTCCATTATTTCTCTCTCTCTCAAAGATCCTATTAGAAAGAAAGAACTTGAAGACATATTTCTTTTCCCAAGCCTTCCCACCGTGAAAAATCATTCTTTCCATTACCCCTTTTCATTGACGACCCTGGATTGTATATATTGCCTTCCCCCTTTTCTCTGGCCCTTTGCTGTTAGTGTTGTTGTATTGTTTTTAATACTGTTTTTAACTGATTTTGTTGGAATGTTTTTATATGCTGTTGTTCGCCGCTTTGATCAGGTTTTGGAAACGCGGGATACAAATAAACTATATTATTATTATAATTATTAAGAAAGAAAGAAAGAAAGAAAGAAAGAAAGAAAGAAAGAAAGAAACTAGACAGATGCTCACATTCCATATGAATATGAATACATGGCATCTATGCATTGGGCCTATGGTATCCACTGGGGGTTGGTTCCACTGTGGATATAAATATCCATGGCTGTTCAAGTCCTGTTAAACACAATGATGTACTGAAATATAAAATAGCAAAATCAAGGCTTGCTTTTTGAAATTTATGTATATATTAAAATATTTTCAAGCCATGAATGGTTCAATCTGTGGATAAAGAATCCATTGATATGGGGGACCAAGCATATCCATAATAAAGTAGCTATTGCTTTAAAGAATACAAGAAATAGCCAAAAATGTACTTCCAGCAGGGATTACTGTATGAGCTGGAGACTGGCAGGGGAGGTACCCTTGTTTGAAAAGAAAACAATGCAATATGTAGAAGTAGCCAGAAATGTATTATCCTGGGTGACCAGAAAGGACAGCTGAGTTCATTCCACCTGAACTGGGGAGATTATCGCATGCCCAAATAAAGCGTCCTTTCCCTGATGGGATAAGGTGGCCACTTCTGCTGCTGGGCGACTGCAACCCACAGCAGCCTGTATCCCAGCTGCTCTTAGCCCTCTGATTTTCAAGAAAGGAAAGCTCCTGTACTTGAAAACGTACTGGTGGGCTAAGCGTGGCTGGAGACGGGTTGTAGTTGCTCAGCAGCAGCATCGGCATTTTGGCTTGTGATAACATCCAATAGCAACCCGTAACATGACCTTATCCCATCAGGGAAACAATGCTTTATTTGGACATGCAATAATCTCCTAAGACTCCAGGAGAACATGGGTCAAATCCCTAGTTAGCCATAGAAACCCAGGGTGCGTCTAAAATGTAGAAATAATGCCATTTGACACCACTTTAACTGCCATCCTATAGAATCCTGGGATTTGTCATTTGTAGTTTTGTAGTTTTCTGAGGCACTCCAACACTCTTTGGCAGAGAAGGCTAAAGACCTTGTAAAACTACAAATTTCAGGATTCCATTGAATGTAGCTACAGCACTTACAATGGTGTCAAACTGCACTATTTCTACAGTGCAGATGCCCCCACAACAGATGAGTTTGGGCAAGTCACATTCTCTCAACCTAAGAGGAAGGCAATGCCAAACATATTCTGAATAAATCATGCCAGGAAAGCCCTGTGATATGGTCACCATAAGTTAGAGTCAATCTGAATGCACATAACAAGAAAAAAGCTTGCATGCTGTCTTCAAGAAAACTGTTAGAGACTGGGGGATCAGGATTTTTGTTACTTTCATTTTCTCCCACATGCAAATATTTTAAACCTTGAATTCTTTCCATCTTAAATATGGTAAAATATGTCAACTGGAAGAAATTCTAATGAAAATGAACTTAAATAAAATGCTCCCCCATTTGCACTGGCCAGATGCAATAGGTGCAGCTACTCCCAGCCCAGGGAGGATCATGTTGTACCTGTCTGCCACATATAGGCTTGCCATATCCTGCCTGGG
>NC_056523.1:260965601-261048919 GCF_019175285.1 Sceloporus undulatus
CACCTCCAAGCCTGAATAGAAAGCGGAAATAGCAACAGTAAGTGTAGAGGGAGACCGCCAAGTCAATAAGGGGGCACCTACCATCTATAAGTAGGAACACAATAAAAGGTGGCAATACGTAATACTCAGTGGATCGACAGAGGTTTGAAAATTAGAACCAGGTCCCAAAAGGAAAATAAATCATATTCGATTTTTCTATCATACTCTTCTCACCTGCTACATCAAGAAACTGAATAGTCCAGAGAAAGAGTCTCTCTTGAAACATGTCAAATAGCCAATGGTAGAACAAAATGTGATATAGAAGCCTATCTGTGTTTTTAAAATACTCATGGAGTGTTCAAAGGGACAGTGAAAACAAAAGGGGAAGCCCTCTGACTGCGCAAAGTAAATAAGAAAGAGAGTGATAGGACCAACTGGCTCCTCAAGAGATAAAATACAGCTGGTTTGGGCAATGTGGAATCTGAGTGGCTGGCACCCTGGGAAATGGCTGTATGATGAGAGTGGGAAATGGAGGAGAGGAAAAATAATTGGCAGCCCATAATATCTGAAATCCTCAACAGATGAAAATATGCAATCTCTATGGTGCCCCCGACTCTCCAGATGTAAATTCACCTCTGCGAGGAAAGCCTGGGATAACTTCCTGGATAAATTGCAACTTGGAAATAGTGGGTGGTGCACCAAACTTGGAGACAATGAATTTATCAACTTTCTACAGAATTTCGATATAATCTTCCTCCAAGAAACATGTGACTAGTGAACTTTTAATGGCTATGATATTCTCTGGATTACCTGCAACATCTTTAAAGAAAAAGGACCTAAAGCGGGTTGCCCGTATGGTTAGTTACATCTGTCAAGGCTCAGAAAAAAAAGTCTATTATACTGTAGACAGCTGGCTATAGCATACTGAATTGATTTAATTCCCTACAATTAATATTGTTTAGTGTATACATCCCCCAAAACAAACAAGGAAGAATTAAGCAAAAATGGGAGAACCTAGAGAATTGAGAGTCCATTGGATATGCAATTTCCTAAAGCACATTTAATTGTATTGTTGAGATCTCAGTGCTAGAATGGGGCCACAAGACCGTTTTTCATCTCAGACTGCTACCTAGAAGAAATGAGTGAGTACATCTAATCATACAGACATTCTAAAGATAATTAGTATCATTATACTGATATATGCTTATCCAAATTTTGTGTGTGGGGTTAGACTCTGGATTACATGGTTACATATGTAATCTCACAATGCAAGCTCTCACCCATTAATTAGAAGAATAGCATGGAGATAAGCAATTTTTACCTGGTGCAGTCAGCCTCCCTAGCCATAGATTTTTATCCATGAAATCAGAATCCACAAGTTTGAAAATATGAAAAAATATATAAATTTCCCCAAAGCAAAGTCTGGTTTTGTCATTTAATATAAAGGACACAATTTTTCTATGCCATTGTATTTAATGGGACTTGAACATCAATGAATTGGGTACCCGAGTAGTTCCGGGAACCAAACACCAGAAGATACCAAAGGCCACTGTATTCACACATTCTGGTATGTTGTCAGGAATTATTCCGCACAGAAATACCTTGGGGTGTTTTTATCAGACATTCCAGAAACTTCCACTTCGTTTGTGAAAAATTGGTGTGGTGTGTTTTAAAAAACAATTCACAGTTTTCTGCAACCATCCATGTATTTCCTGCTCAGAATTATTTCCCAGAATATCAAGATGTGTGATACGGGTAAATATTGGTGATGTGTGAATTTTCTTCATAATGGGAGAAAACATCAGAATACATACCTTCATGTTAGGATGAATAGTCAATAGTAAATCTGTATTCCAAACCTGCATAGGTGTTACATAATTGCAAATAGTTGCATATATGGAAATAGGCACCCAGATTGGAAGCTGTAATATGGTAAATCTGCGTCGCATATCAAGCTCTGAGAAGGTCAATGGATGCGTCACAGCCCGTGTACTGCAAACCAAGGGACACTCTAATTCCAGTCTTGCTAGTTCCCTTTTTGTTCGGGAAATTATTATCATCTACCATTCTTTTCAGAAGCCTCTTAGCTTTTTTGAAGTGTAATTGTTAATGCTATAATGCAGTTCTTAGCTGGCATTTAACTACTTTGCTCATAACCTGACATGAATGGTTAAATGACTCATGGAAATGACATAATTGTAAGCCCTGGTGAGTGCCACAACATTTGAAAAGCTTCCCTAAAACTGTAAACCTAACTTCCTATGTGGGGACCAATTTTAAAAGAGCAAGGAAGATCCAAAATGGAATAATTGCTATGAAATACAATGCATGATATAGTCCAGGCATGCTCCATTCTAGAGCGTTGCCGATTTTTTTTGAAAAACACTTTGAAGGTAGGAACACAGGTTAAGGAGGTCCGAATATTCATATGAAAGACTTGACAAGCTTGCATTTTTGATGCTAGGAAACCCAAGGACTCACTAGAAACCCTGCTATAGCAACAAGATGATGATCACAAACCATATCAAAAGAAGACAAAACACTTCCTCTCCTGCATAGGCTTCCTGAGGGTTTGTAATGTGCAATCCATGGGACTATTATGCCATAAAGCCAGCTAGAGTTATAGTGATGTTTAAGGTCCCACTAAGAAAGGAATCAAGCATTTTCACTCTGGCTTTTGTACCTCTAAATTATTGCTGTACTGGAAGGGATAGGTATTGAGTGGAGGATCTGATATATTGTGTGTGGAAAACAAAACAGCGTAGAGGGGTAATAGGTGTGGAATCAAACCCAAGAAAATAGCTTAGGGAGCTGGGTGTGTTTAGCCTGGAGAAGAGAAGACTAAGAATAGTGTGATTTTTTTGTTAAGTGCCTTCAGGTTGAAAGCCATCTCCATGTAGCAAGCATGATAGTCTTTTCAGTGAGTCCTTTTTTCTCTTGATATGACCAAAATATGGTAATCTCACAGTTTACCTTTACTTCTAGGGAGAGTTCAACGCTGATTTGCTCTATGACCCATCCTTTGGTCTTTTTTAGCTGTCTGTGGTATTGCAGACGTCGTCTTCAAGCACCACATCTCAAAGTTTTGATTTTCTTCCTATCAGCTTTTTTCACTGTTCAGCTTTCAAACCAGGACATAGTGATGGAGAAATACTATGGTGTGTACCATCCAAACTGCGGTATGTGATATATTTCACATTTCCAGGATCTTGTCTGGGATGTTCACCATCTTAAAATATTTGAAGGCATGTCGTGGAGCAAACTTCTATCTGCTGCTACAGAAACGAAGGCTGGAGCACTGGATTCAAATTACAATGGAAAAGACCACCTAATCATTCGGAAGAACTTCCAGATGGTTAAAACATTTTTCAACATGGAACAAGAGGCTTTCAGATGTAGTGGCCGCTCTTTTGGAGGTCTAACAGGGGCTGGATGCCCATCTCTTAGGTGCTTTATTGTGCATTCCAGTATGGAAAGGGGTTGAATAGATGGCTTGTCATAAGAATATGATTCTGCGTCCCCCTGACCATCTCTGCCCTTCTTTAGGATGCCAGGCATAACTGAGTTTAAAAAAATGTGAGCAAGATGAAATCTGAAAGTCCCATTTATTTCAATGGACACTGAAAGCATACAATTGGCATTCAGTTGCAAATGATGAGACTACTGTAACTTTATAGTATTGAATTATGTACCAGATTTTCACTGTTGTGCTTACAGTGCCACCTGGTTTTTAGAGTTTGATCCTATTAGTTTACTTAGGTAAAGAAAGCAAGAATTCAACCAAGGTAAATTGATCCTATTAATGGATTTAATGAACTGGATTTAAACGGAACCCAAATCCTGGTGGTTTTCAGCCGCATTTAGAATGCATAGTTTTTTTTTAAATTTGGTGCTCCTAAAACAAGGGATGGATACCATCTGAGAAAAGGGAGGATGTAGCAAGAAAGAAAGAAAAGAAGAAAGAATACATAAATAAAGAGCATTTAATATGAGTCAATGTGGCTGAACTGTGACTCTCACCAGTCCAAAGAAGCTGGGAACTAGATGATTTCCAGTCCTGTGATGGCACAAGCCTTTTCTGAAATGATGAGTTTCCCTCCCGGTCCCACTGCAGTTTTGTTTAGTGTGTGTTTATTTCTTTTGAGATGTCAAGTCCTTAAATTTGATTGTTTATATGAGAAGAGTCACAAAAACTTGTACTGAAGTTAAACTGATTCGGAGAGCATCATCACAGAAAACTGTGTTGTGTGTGTCTATGGCTGCCCTTTTCCATGTACATGTTTAAAGGATTATCTTTTGATTTCAGTTTCAGTTCCTCTGCTCTGGGTGTTGTAATGTTGCCCTGCCACTCACAATTCCTCCTTCTTTGTGACCCACACCCTGTGGGCCTTTAAAGGTCATAGCGTGGATGGATGTTAAATCACAGGCCCAGTGGATATGTTAAACAGAATAAAAGTTTTATTTTACACAGAATAGGCAAAGGTAACTTTGAGATGAAGTGTTACTATGTCCTTTTTACATTTTACAAGTCTGGTTTACTTTCTAATAATAGGCGCCCACAGGCTATACTACACTCAGAATTATGTGGCCCAAACCCCTCTTCCTGAGTCTGATTTACCTGAGTCTCTCCTCTAGACCAGGGTGGCACCTTTTTGAGCCGGCGGCTGGGTTGCTGTCCCTCAGACAACTGGGGGGCCGAAGCCAAAAAATAATAATAATAAACTTTTTTAGATTATTAAATAAATAAACTGGGACAAATGTGCAAAAATTTCAAATGAAGACACTTTTTTTAAAAAAATGGAGGACACCAAAAAAAATTGCTGATTTTTTTAAAATGTTATATAATGCATGTTTCGGAGGCTTCTAAGACAATTGCCCCCCTTGCCCCCACGCGTGCCCCCTTGCCCCACCTCCTCGTGAGCCAAAGGCCCCCGCCCTCACGGTGAGGGCCAAAGGCTCCGGCACAATGCAATCACGGCAGGACCGGGCGGGGGCCGGTCCCAAGGCCTTGCCGGCCGCATCCGGCCCGCGGGCACAGGTGCTACCCCTGTCTAGACCTCAAGAACTAATACTGTGTTTTCCCTCTGGACCTAACAGACCTTCCTTGGTCTATTATCCAAATACTGTTCCTCAGTTTCTCTAAGTCCTAACTATCTCCCCACTGAACTCCAGCTTCATCCCTCAGATTCCAAACCCTAACTGTCTCAACCTCACTGCCAAGTGGAATGTCAAACTCCTCAGCCAGCCTGATTGGTTAGTGGATCTCTGGCTCTGATGGCTTGGTTTGTAAGTCAATTTGTCACAAGCCGTATTAGGGGATAGTATGTTTTCTTTTTCTTCTCAGAACAGATGAATTATTTTGTTCTCTTAAACAACCCACTCCCTTGAATTGGTGGGATATAATAACCACATTCTAATGATGTGGCTTTGAAATGATGTGATTTAAATTGTCATGATGTTTTGCATCTTTTGACACACCCAGTTGGCACTTCACTGTTAATTAATTTGAAGCACATAATCATTCATTACTCATTCATGATTTTATTGAACAAAATTCAATATCCACGCTTCAGCAGTGGAAGTTTCTGTGTGGAACCCAAAACATGGTACTAATTCTTCCAATTCTAGATACTAACTAATGTCATAATATTCCTAATTTAAAGAAACCTTCACTCTAACCTAGCAGATGTATTTTCAAAAGCCTGTATAATATCTTGGTTTGGTGTGTCAGGTCAAGCTGATGATTGTATTATTGGTTTGTTTCCAGATTTAATCATCTTCGAGTGGACCCAAAGCATGCGGGACTTAGGTTATCATGATTTACTATGTTAACTCCAACTGATTTTTAATGATATTCCAAATATAACTAAATTGGAACCAACCCACATTTTATGACACATGCTTTGTGCTACTTTCTTTAATGCGGCCTGCCATATTTACCTTCACAATTAAAATTCTGAATTATGGATAATTGTATGTCTAAGGCTATTTCTAAATATCCTTGGATTGAAATGCCATAGGTTAAGGCTGTAAATGCCTTTGTAGGTTTACAAAAAGGCCAGAGTGTCATTTACATTAAGGTACACAAATGATAACGTTGCCTCTTTTGTGCAAGGACATATAAAAAGTCAAAGGATTTAAAGGCTCTCTATAAAACCACCACTGATAGAAGTACTGGTAAATGGACAGAGAAGACTGCCAGTTGACAAAGTTATGCTGATAGTTTAAAATGTATGACACAGGCCTTGTCATCGGACAGCGTGAAGGCTTTTGCTCCAACTGACAAAAACGGAAAGGGAAAAAAAAAGAGAAGGGGGAATGTAAACTTTTGTTATGTGGTCTGAATTTGCTTTGGTGAAAACAATTATATACACTTTGCAAGGCCAAAATCCTACCAGCTGGAGGATAGCGTCTCCCTCTCCTTACATACAATTTCACACAATAGTATATATGTGAGGGGGAATTTCAGCCTTAAAAATATATACTTTTGAGCAATCCCATTTTTAATCCAAAGAATATTGGGGTGGTTTGGCAGTTAAGATTATTGATTATATGCAAAAGACTTTTCTGAAGATGGAAGCCATCAAGGATTTGCTGAAATAGGTCAGGCAGCTATTTTGGAAAGTCAGGCCTGTTACAGACAGCCAAAATAAAGTCTTCTTCGAGTCACAGTGGAGGTATGATGTTTCAATGAGGCATGCGTCCTAAGAGTCCAGAAGTTGCACCAAAGTCATGCTCTAGCCCTAAGGACTGGAGTGTGGCTTTGGGTGTGGTTCTGGGACCTTAGGACGCATGCATCATTGAAATACCATACCTCCACTGTGACTCAAAGCGCTTTATTTTGGCTGTCTTAACAGGCCCAGTGTCTATATGAGTATCAAACTGGATTGTTTTTGATGTAGCCGTATACCCCAACTGTCCCAATCTGGCATAGACAGCTCCATGAACCCTCTACCATCCCACATTTAAATTTACCAAGTTTGTCCTGCTCCTCCCACTTTCCCCCTTGTTCCATTTACTTTTTATTGCTGCAGACTGAGTTCAAAGTGCTTAAAGTAGTTGCACTCAACCAGTGAGGAGAGAAAGGAAGTGGAGTCTGCCCTTCCCAAGAACTCAGGAAAGCACAACTGCTGCAGCTAAGCTGTGTTCTTCCTCATTAATACCTTTGCCATCTTGATTACCTTAGGAGTTTACTGCACGCTAAAGCCCGCTTACCTTTCCTCGTTTGAATCTTAATTCAGGATGAAGTCGAGCATTTCATACTCAAAATGCCACCAGCCGAGTGTAGCCCAGATAACGGCCGCAAGAAGTTATGCTCAGCCAGCCTGTTTGCAAAACCAGGAGCTCTCAGCTTTGCAAATCAGCCAGCTGAGTGCAGCTTCTAGTTGAAGTTAGCTAGTCTGCACTGGCATCAGAGGCATTTTGATTTGATAATAGCCAGGTTCACCCGAATTAAGATTCAACAGGGAAGGTAGGCCGGGTTATTTAGAGATGCGTGAAGTCCTTAGATGTTACTTGTTCACGTGACCCTGATGTCTCTGGAAAGTGTGTGAAGGTGTGGAATATTCTATTTTAGGACTAACAATAGGATTCAGGTTTCAATATCTGAAAGAGCTACGGACAATCTGGTGGGCCCCTCTGGAAGTCACCTCTGCCACATTACGTCTCTGAAATTCAGCTGTGTGCACTTCCGGGAATAGAGATGAATGGCTTTTCTCTTTATTAGCAACTGTTCTAGGTCCTTAGAAGGAAGTGCACTTGTTGGTGAACATGATTCTGCTCTTGTCTAAATGTTCCTTTTGCAATTGTACTGCCATGCATTGAAACTGAGGGCTGTGAAGTCCCCACAAAATGACCGGGGGATCACCTGTGAGTCATGTGTTGCTCACGCCTGATCCAAAAGATTCTTCTTCCATTCGGTTTTTGAGAGATTATTAAGTCAGAAGTCTCTGCTTATTGCAGAGTAAGTTTTTTGAACTCCATGGGATTTCCTCCCATCAAACTTAAGTGCCTGATAACATGCAGACAGGCTGAGTTAACAATGAGTGTACATGTGTCATCTTTCTAATATGTGAGGGAATGAAGCCTCAGTAAATCATTTAGCACATTCTGCTGAAAGGAGATACAATCACATTGCGATGTAACTTAATACAATTTTAAGAGACTGATAATATAGAATAAATGTGATGATGTAGAAAATGTTTACACTTACAGCACCAAATACATCCATAAAATTACTGCCTGACTAGGGATGAATGCTAAGGAAATCTTTGCCATAATAGGGGAAAAAATGACTGCACAATGGAAAATTTCAGAGAAATGTGTTTTACTGAAAGCTCTTAGTAGTGACGGCTTATGGCGTCTACACGTTAGAAATAATGCAATTTGACACCACTTAACACTGCCATGGCTTCATCCACAGGACCTGGATTTGTAGTTTGTGAGGCAACAGCATGTTTTAGCAGAGAAGGCTGAAGACCTTGTAAAATACAAATCACAGGATTCCATAGGATGACCTATAGCACTACAAAGTGGTATCAAATTCCATTGTTTCTACGTGTAGATACATCCTAAATAGCTGCTAATTCATGATCTTGAAACTAGATGCTCTTGTACAATGAGAATAACCTGCATAGAAATGTTTTTAGGATGGATGTGCTAACACTGAAACATTATGCTGAGTTGTTCTCAGTGGTTTAGCTATGGGGTGGGGAACAAAAATGGGAGGGCACTGACCTGCAAATAAGAATTCTACCTTCAATGAATCTTCCTCCTGTCCCTAGATTTCTAGCATTGTAGAGAGGGAGATACTGAAATTGTTTCGAACTAGAACTCTTCTGTTTGCTGTTTGCTTACTCTTCTATTCGGATATCTAAACTGTATTGCGGAAAGAGGGTCTTTAAACAAAAAATGTGGAAAATACTAGGATGTAGGGCTCCCCCACTTTTGAAGTTATGGTGAACAAGATTGTTACTGAGAGTAAAAGAAGCATTAGACTTGTGTCGCAGAATAAAACTTGGCCTGACTGTCCTTCACTGCAGATATCCTCCCCAGAAAGAACTTATGAAAAGGGCCAGACATCCATCATACTGCAGCAGATGAACTTTCATGTTTTCTCTCAGGGAAAAAATGGCCATCAGCAGCCTTGTGACCATCACTTGGTTTTAAAAACAGAATATACCGTTTTTCCCAGACCGGCCTGTCCAAGTGCAGCTGGCTTGCAAATGTTTTCTGAGGAAAGGCAGTCAGGTGACTTTTAAAGACGGCATATGTCGGCAGTATTACAACCTTGTTATGACCGCTGAGTTTGGATGGCTGCAACAGTCAAAATGCATCGTGGTCCAGACTGCTAGCTCAATCTCTTCATAACCACTCCAGGAGAAAAGCATGTGCAAAACAGTGTTTTTTGGTGGTAAAAATAACCCAGCGTCATGTTAGCCACATATACCTGCACACCAACACTACGATTGCATTCTGTTTCCAGAATTTATTCCCTTACTTAATTACTATTTATTCACGCCAACCAAGGCTCCCAAACTGGAGTACAAGGAGTAGACATATTTAACATATAAATACATGATAAAATCTTAAAAACTAAAACCCCTCTTTAAAATAGTTTTAAAATCCAGATAATTAAAGAGCAAGAACCAAGGTCAAGTAAAACACCGTGGCCGGTCAGAAAACTCAAAAAATTATGGACCCAACCTGACAGCCTTTGGGATAGAGTCCCCTAAATGCGGCTATTGAGAAAGCTCTGCCATGTGTAGTCAACAAGTCTAGCTTCACTGGTGGTGGGATATGAAACAGGGCTGTGATGAACTGACTCACAAACCAGCCATCAAAGCAAGAAACCCTAAGCCATCAGATGCTGGCTGAGAAGTTTTGAAGATCTGCTTGGCATTGGTTTTTAGTCATAGGGTTTTAATCCTGAGGGAGGAAGCTGGTGTTCAGTTGAGGAACAGCAGTGTAAAGAGAGGACTGTGTTCCAGGATTCCGGAGGGAACAAAATTGGCAAAGGGGTTTTTGATTACAGACCAAGAGAGGGTCTAGTGGTCTCAAGAGGGACAGTAGTCCAATTGAGAGTCTTGTAGTGAGAGACTCAGGGTTAGCCAGACTCTGGAAGAGTGTTATATGCTGTCAAAGAGACGGAATGATGTGATTGCCATTTCCAGTTGGAGACAGGAAAATGGGGAAAAAGAAAGATCAAGAGATTACTCTTAACCCATCCCGGCGGCATTTGACACAATAGACCACAACATCCTCTTGGAATGTCCTGAGAGAGCTAGAATTGAGGTACTGCTTTGCAGTGGTCCTGTCCTCCTCTCTCAGGTAGATTCCAGAAGGTGATGCGTGGGGACAGTGCTCTTCAAAAAGAGAGCTTTTAATGCGCACCCTCAGTTGCCATCCTGTCCCGATGTTATCAACATCTATATGAAGCCGCTGGGGAAAATCATCCATAGAATGGAGAGGGTGTTATCAGTATGATGATGACACCCAAATATACTTCTCCATGTCTCGGTCTCAGCAATGATGCGAGGGCATTTCTCCCCTCAATCAATGTCTTGCAGTACTAATGGACTGGATGAGGGAAACAAGCTCAAGCTGAATTATTATTATTATTAACCTTTATTTATAAAGCGCTGTAAATTTACACAGCGCTGTACATACAATATTTTAGTCGACAGTTCCCTGCCCTCAGGCTTACAATCTAAAAAGACACACACAAAAGGAGAAGGGAGTGGTGGTGGGGATAGGATCAGGTCCAGCAGTCTTCTCCACCTCCGAGGCCTGGACCAAGGCAGATGGACTGGAGGAAGGGCTGCTTCTTAATGGATGGTTAAAGGAGGCTTCCTGGGTCAGAGAGGGGCTCGCTTGGGAACGCTTCACTAAACAATATAGTTGAGTTAAAGAAACTGGGTAGAGTTTTGAAACTGGGTAGAGAAGTGATGAGTGTGCATGTGGGGAAGAAGGTTCCAGGAGTAAGGGGCAGCAAGCGAGAAGGTATGAATTCGGAGGGGGCAGTGGTATCACACTGGACAGGAGACCTTGACTACCAGAGCGGAGGGTGCGAGTAGGAATGTAGGAAAGAAGGTCAGATAAGTAAGGAGGGGCTAATCCAGGGGCTTGAAAGTGAATAACAAAGCTTGTACCGGATGCGGAAGGGGAAGGGAGCCATGAAGGAGGATAAAAAGGAGAAACAGGTCAAAGTGGCGTGATGTGACAATAGAATCCAGACAAAACGGAAGTACTTACGGTAGGGGCCCCCAACCAGGTATCGGGCCGCAATCTCCAGTTCTAGAGGGGTTCACGCTCCTCCAAGGACTGTGTTCACAGCTTAGGGGTTGCTTCTCAACTCGTTGCTTCAGATGAGAAATCAGGTGAATGCAACGGTCAGAGTGCCTGTTATCAGCTCCGACTGATACGTTAGCTGTGTCCTTTCCTGGAACGGGGGTGACCTTGACAGTAGGACATGCACTGGTAATCTCAAGACTAGATTTTTTTGCAATGCGCTTTACATGGTGCTACCCTGTGCCTAGTCAGAAACTTCAACTGGTGCGAATATGACAGCCAGATTGATTACAGAAAACAACTAGGAGTGACCATACTACACCTATATTAAAATCACTCCACTGGCTGCCTATCGGTTCCGGGCAAGTAAAGGTGTTGGTCTTACTTTAAAGGCCTCCATGGCTGGGGCCAACCTACTTAAGGATCGCCTCCTTCCGTACAATCCACCCCATACCTCAGACCTCTGGGAGGAATTTTGTTGCAGTCCACAAGACCAGATTGACAGCGACCTCCCAGAGGACTTTTTCGCGATCGCTCCCACTTTTGGATGGCCTGCCGGACGAGATCCGTCAAATTGCCAACCTTGAGAGCTTCCAGAAAGCTGTCAAGAGGATCTCTTCCGGCATGCCTTCCTGGAATAGACCCGGTCAGTAACGCTCCCCCACACTTATATACAAGGTGAAGACTGCCCACCGTTGTTTATATTGTAGTATTGTTTTAGATTTTATATCTGTAATTTTAATGGTGGAATTGTTTATCCTTTTTTAAGGGGGGGAATTGTATATTTGTATTTTTTAAAGGTTGTATGCCGCTTTGTGGAAACAAAAGCGGGATATAATTAAGTTTTATTTTTTATTTTTCTCCACTCCCCAGCAACGAGAAGAAGTAATGCAGGTGTTATGAGTTTAAGAGCATCTTCTCAGATCTACCAGGAAGAATAAACGGGATAGTTCATCATATCAATACGGGAGAAGCAACTTCCCTGTACCGTGGTTACTGGTCCCTTGGCAGATAGCATAAGTGATGAAATATTGATACAATGCTAAGGATGGGATCATTGTACCATCACAGCGTCCCTGGGCACCTCCGGTAGTTTTGGGTGAAAAACCCGACCATACTATTAGGTTTTGTGTCGATTATAGGCAGTTAAATAAAGTCACCCAAACTGACACCTATCCTACGCCCAGATCTGAGGATCTAATTGAAAAGATGAGAAGGGCTCAGTGTATCACCACACTGGATTTGACTAAGGGATTTGGCAAGTGCCTATGTGTCCTAAAGATCAGGTAAAAACTATCTTTGTTACACATAGGGGATTGTAGGAATTTACAGTGTTGCCATTTGGTTTAAAGATGCACCATCCACCTTTCAAAGGTTGGTGGACAACTCTTAGCAGGGTTAAAGCATTGTGTGGTAGCCTACATTGATGACATCGGTATCTTCAGTAACCCTGGGAGGAACATGTCCGACATCCACTGAATTACGGGAGAGCTTAAAGAGAGTGGAATGACCATCAAAAGTTCAAAGGTGTCACACAGGGAAAAGAGAAAGCTGATATTTAGGCTATATTTAGGTGGTGGGGCCACCAAGGCAGAAATGTCTAAAGTGGAAGCCATAGTTAATGGGCCGTCCCTACTCAAAAAAGGTGTGCGGTTATTCCCGGGATTAGCAGGATACGATAGGAACTTTATTCCTAATTCAACAGTATTGAAGCCCATTATCTTGATTTAACCAAAAGGACAAGCCTGCTAAGTCCTCTGGTCAGAAAGATGTGATAGTGCAGCACAGAATTAAAGCATGGCTCCAGTTCTGATGGCTCCGGATTACACCAAGACTTTTATAGTTTCTACGGATGCCTAATGTTGGACTGGGTGCAGTGTTAAGCCAGAAGGGAAGAGGGTCAGAGCCATGCGATCTTATATATAATAAAAACTCCTCCACGAGAAAGACACTTAGCCACAAAAGAAAAGGAATGCCTGGCTATAGGTGGGCTGTAAACAAGCTTAAGCCATACTCATGGGGAAGAAAGTTTGTAACTTCCTCTTGTGTTGGTTAAATCAGACCAGGGAAATAACAGCAATTACTGCGATGGAATCTAATTTTACAGTATTTGATTATCTATCCAGTATGTAAAGAGTAAGGAAAATATAGTGGCCGATAGTCTCCTCTGACAATTTGAAGAGGGATAAAAGAGAAAAGAGAGAGAGAGAGAGAAACAACGGTCTTTGAACAGGTCAATATAATGATATATATAAATGATATATATATGTGTGTGTGTGTGTGTGTATAGTGATGGTGTTTACATGATGTTTGTATAATGTTAATATAATATATATAATGGATATTTATAATTTATAACTGAGATTCTCCATAACTGCCATCACGGCTGAGAGGAAGAGACTTGCCCCATAACTGCATCCACCGGCCTGAGAGGAAGGAGACTCTGCCCTCCATAACTGCCATCCACGGCCTGAGAGGAAGGAGACTCCGCCCTCCATAATTGCCATCCACCGGCCTGAGGAGGAGGAGACTGTGCCCTCCATAACTGCCATCCACCGGCCTGAGAGGAAGGAGACTGTGCCCTCCATAACTGCCATCCACCGGCCTGAGAGGAAGAGACTCTGCCCTCCATAACTGCCATCACCGGCCGAGAGAAGGAGACTCTGCCCTCCATAACTGCCATCCACCGGCCTGAGAGGAAGGAGATTCCACTCTCCATAACTGCCATCCGCCGGCCTGAGAGGGAGTTCACCAGGCAGGTCCAGCTCCAGCGGACTAGCCTGGAAGAAGGAAGAGCCCTCCCCCAATCCATCTGCTTGGTCAGGCCTCAGAGGGAGAGAAGAACCACTGGACCTCATCCCTTTCCCCCACCATTCCCTTCTCCTTTTGTTTGTAGTGTTTTAGATTGTAAGCCGAGGGCAGGGAATGTCTGATTAAAAATAATTGTAAGCTGCCCTGAGAGCCTTAGGGCTGAAGGGTGGGATAATAATACCTAAAAAATAAATAAATAAATTTCATTGCCCATATAATCGTTTGGTTATATGTGTCAATGAACTATTAAAGGGGGGAGGTGTGTGATGAACTGACTCACAAACCAGCCAATCAGAATCCAGAGACCCTAAGCCAATAGGTGCTGGCTGAGGAGTTTGAAGATTCCACTTGGCAGTTGGTTTTGTCAGTTAGGTTTTAGAATCCTGAGGGAGAAGAAGTGTTTCAGTTGAGGAACAGTAGTGTCCAGAGAACAATAATTTGGCAGAGTGGGTTTTGATTACAGACCAGACAGGGTCTAGTGGTCTCAAGAAGGGACAGTAGTCCAATGAGAGTCTTGTAGTGAGAGACTCGGGGTTATCCAGACTTTGGAAGAGGGGTCTCGGTTGATTAAATACCTGTGGGATATCATAGCCTGAAGGGGAATGGCTGACTTTGATTTTCTACTGAGAGAGAGAGTAGTGAGATATATGCATCCAATTTGTCAAGTAAAGATACAGTAACAACTGTACCTCAAAAATACTTAATATACTTCTGTTATTCCAAAAAACATTTATTATTGTTTGGAAAAAACTGCTTGGCTTGAGTGTTCAAAACACAAACACACACTACTGTATGTTAAAGACCGGAATAGGAGTAGATTTTGGTGTGGATTACGTCACAAGGGCCTCCACTGAGGATCTTAGGGTACATCTGCACTGCAGAAATAATCCTGTTTGATACATCTTTAACTGCCATGGTTCATTGTTATGGAATTCTTGGAACTGTTGTTTTGTGAGACATTTAGCCGTCCCTGTCAGAGACCTCTGGTGCACAACAAACTACAATTCCCAGAATTCCAAAGCATTGAGCCATGGCAGTTAAAGAGGTGTCAAACTGGATTACTTCTTCAGTGTAGATGCAGTCTTAGTTTCAGGCAGGCTCATATGGGAATATTATATCATGGACTCTATTACATATGAGAAACAGATTTTCTCTAATAACAAAAGAAATGCCAGTTCAAAACACCCACCCACACACACTCACGGAGACACATTGCACATGAGTTATATTCACACAGGCAGAATGAAGTGGTTACTCCACAAAGAAGATCCTGGATGGATGGCCAGGAAATTGTTAGTTATCACCTACATTATTTTGTTACATTTTTGCTGCCAGGTATGAAAAGAATTCCTAGAATTTTCTGCCTTATATCCAAAACTAACTTGCCAAGTTGGGCCCGTTACAGACGGGCCTTTTAGTACGGAGTCAGTCCGTACTAGGGTTAGGAAGGTGCGGTGCTTCTGCACCCCCCAACCCTAGTATGGACTGAGTCCGTACAAAATGGCGGCACCCCATCTACATGGGGGCTGCCGTGACGACGTCACGACCGCGCCACTCTATACGGGGCGGCGCGGACGTGACGTCGTCACTCCGCGCGAGGGTTCTTAGTGCGCCCTGTGCACGGAGCAGGAAGGAGGTCTGTTTTGGAGCTCCTTCCTGGTTTGCGTCGCTGCTTTGCGTCGCTGGGCGCAGCGTTCAGACGGCTGCGCCCAGCAACGCAAGAGAGAAAGGGGCCAAGCAGCCCCTTTCTTTTCCTCCCTGCCGCTGCAGGGTGTCCTTGGGGCTTGAAGCCCCAAGGACACCCCTTTCCAGGCTGCGGGGAAGCGGCCTGGAAAGCGGCGGATCAGGGCCTCAGTGGCTGCCGTTCTCACCGCTGAGGCCTCGATACCCCGGGGAAAGGGGCGGGTACAGGCCGCCGCTTTTTGGTGGTCTGTAACGCACCTTGGATACCTTGGCTGGAATTCTGTTGATGTATTAGGATAGTGAATGCCCTTTTTATAGGATCACACAACAGCAGTGAGGAGAGACAGGCCTAATCTACTAATTTCAAGCAAGCAACCTACAGTATTTCTCCAGTGCCTTTCTTCCTTTACACACATTGCATTATGGCTCCCCCCTCATCTATGCCAACATAGTTATGCCAAAACAGTGTACTAACAGGGTTTCAGTGTATGGGTCTTTTGGAAGGAGGGATTTTATGTTCTGCTTCAGGCAGCAGAAAGTCTTGGGCTGACCATGTATTGACAGATGCTATAAAAAATCAATCTAATTTTTAAAATGCAAGGGTGTTTAAATCTGTAGAAGACTGCGTACTTTCTATCACTCCAGAAATACTGTATGCAAGTATGTTTCCCTTTGAAAGAGCAGAAGGAAGAAAGAAAATATCCCTGAGGAAGAGCTTTTGTAACTTAAAACATGCTAACATTCAAAGAAGAGAAGTGACTTTTTCTGTACAGTTGGATGTAATTCCTCTTGTTTTTGACAACAGAATTAGTCACAGTTTCGATAAGTGAGGCTCTCCAGCCAGAAAACCAAAATTTGTTAGGAGCAACGAAGTACAAAATTAATGAGGTGGTTGGGTAGAAGAGACAGACATTCATTTGATTTGCACAAACATTTGTAGAACGTCTCTGCAAGAAATGTGTTTATTCTGACTAGATAATCCCCCCCTCTCTGTGTGCCATGACATCTTTCCAGATCATGGCATACCTGGATGCATTTTTTATCCTGTTCCAGAATTTCCATCTCTGACTAGCCTAGTACTCCCAGTTGGGTCTTTGAGTATGCTAAATACTATGGATGATATATTTGATTTGAGCTTCTCAATGCAGAAATGGATTTCAGGGCATACAAAGAAGAGGCCAAGATTAAATGGGATACAAGAGAGGTTTGAGACCATGGGATAAGCCATCCACTACTACATCCTCAATTCAGCACAGCAAATTCTTAACTTCCAAGTCAATTAATTCCTCACAGACCTTGTGAACTTTAGGTTATTTTTTCTTACTCAAATTCCAGACTCTCTTCTCAAATGTTTATTTCATATATATATATATATATATATATATATGCATATATATTTATTTACAGTTACAGAAAATTACAGTTATCTTCATTAATTTTTATCTTCGTCCCTGCACCTTAAACAGCCAACTGCAGCTTTCCTCCTTCTCTGACTGTTGCCCCCGAGCTGAACATTCCTAAGCTAACTTCCAACAGTCCTTTTCCCAAGCAGTAGTGATCCTTTAAAAGGATACTACTATAACCTTTAAGTACCTTAATCAAAGAAGTGTTCTAGGGATAGTAGCTCATGCATTTGTTGAATCAAATTTATAAAATTAAAGAATTAGGAATCTAGAGGCCATTTTATCCAAACCACTGCTAGTACACAAGCCCCCTGTTAAAATACTCCTGGGAGGTAGGCATCCATCCTCTGTTTAAAGACTTCAAGTGAAAAAGAGTCCATCAGCTTCTAAACTAATCTATTCCACAGTTGAACAGCTTTTACTGTCAGAAAATTCTTTGTACTGTTTACTTAGAATTTCCTCTCTCATAATTTGAATCAATTAGTTCAGGTCCTACCCTCTGGAGCAGTAGAAAACTCACTCACTTTATCTTCTAAATGACAGCACTTGAAATATTTGAAGATGCTTATCATTTCACCTTTGAAACTTTTCTCCAAATTAAACATACCCCACTCCATCAACTATTCCTCATAGTGCTCATTTTTCAGATTCTTTACCATCTTGGTCACCATCTTGTTAATATCCTTCTTAAAATGTGGCACCCAGAACAAAACACTACACTTCAGGTGAGGTCTGACCAAAGCAGAATAAGCATCATTATTACATCACTTGATGTCAACACAATAGTTCTGTTGATGATGCTTGGCACTCCATTTGCCATTTTTGCCACTACATATTACACCTGTAATATACAAAGCTGCCTAAATTCTTTTAACATGTACTGCTGTCAAGCCAGTTGTTCCCCATCTTATATTTGTGCATCTGATTTATTTATCCTATCTAAATGTAGGATGTAATAGTTACTTATGTTGATTTTTTTGGGGTTAGTTTTGGTGTAGCTCCCAATCTGTTACGGTAAAATTGGATCCTTATTATGTCTTTTGAGTATTAGCTAACCCTCCCAATTGGTGTTATCCACAAATTTGATGAGAATTCCATCAGTCAAGTCATTTATAAAGATGTTAAATGAAGCTGGGCCAGGGATAGAACCTTATAGCACCCTGCTTGTCATTTGTCTCTTGGATGACAAGGAACAATTGGTGAGCACTTTGGGGGTTTGGTCTGTAGGCCAGCTACAGTCCTTCTTTGTGCTATAAGTTTTCTCTGAATGCTTTTTTGTATGACTAAACGGAACTTTAAGAAGTACTTTTAAGGTTCCAAATTCCACAATTTCCTAGGCAGCATGGTCAGTTTGAGAAGAGGGTCTGGAAGCTGTAGTCTAGAAAAGTAACTTTTCCAAACTTTGCTCCTAAGGAAGATGAATCTGGAGGCAGAGCAAACCTCCTCTTTCGAAAAACTCATAAAAAACTCAGGTCTTCAGTGTCTATTGTTCCTGCCTTTTTGATGTTCTTACTGTGGTACTGTCTTATTTGTTACATGCTTTTTGTAATCTAGAGTTTTGGTTTTTTGCCCTGTTGACTTAAGAAGATAGTTGAAGATGGCCATTTTTATTTTAGGGTCGCTATTCATTGGCATTTGTGTGGGATTATGTTATTTTAAGCATCAGGAATAATAGTTAAAGGCTTTTGTCACTGCTAGCTTGTGTGTTTGTTGTTGTTGTGTGTCTTCAAGTTGTTTTTGACTTTTGGTGACCCTAAGATAAACCTATCATGAGGTTTTCTTGGCAAACTTTGTTCAAAGAAGGTTTGTCATTGCCTTCCTCTGAACTGAGACCATGTGATTTGCCCAAGGTCCCCCAGTGGGTTTCATGGCCGAGCTGGGAATCAGACCCTGGTCTCCAGAGTCATAGTTCAACATCCAAACCACTACACCACACTGGCTCTGCTTAAAAGAATCCTTGTTAGCTTTCTTCATGCTCTTCAATATAACATTAATCTGTTTTATTTGGAGCTTGTCATTTGTGAAAGGGATGTTTTGAATTAATTCCTCCTTGCTAGAAACAGGGAGTGTGCTACCATTAGTATTACTTTGATATGACAGATATGTATTTAATGCAAAACAAAACACGAAATTCATCCAAAACTGCATTGAAAGGGCATTATAACTATGCTCAAGCAAAGTGAATTATTTTAATAACTTGTTATTGTTAAAATGCCAAGAATCTTTTCTCTTCAGTTTGAAGGATCATCTCTCTGTTCAGGGTATTTGGCTTTGCTTATCACTCCTGACATGGAAAGAGAAATGTAATCTTATGTGAAATGTGCACATTTCCCCCGCGAATCATCTTGTTGAGCTGAAGGAAGAGTTACAGAGCTGACACATGGAATACAGCTGCGAAATGAAGCAAGAAAATTCACTGAAAATGAAACTGCTTTTTAAAAGCAGAACCTTGGCAAGTTACATTTTGGACTACAACTGCCAGTATCCCTCAGCCAACATGACCATGTTCCTTGTCTCAGCTCTGTTACTCAGAGGATTCTGGAAACTGCGCAAATGTGAAGTTATGTTGTCTAAATGAACTGAAGGAATAAATGGTCTTACATTTCCCAGATCCTTCAAATCCCTTGGATAAAATAATATAGCATTATTTAGATCACAACTGTAATGAAGGTTATGTGTGTAGAATTATCAGTGAAAACTTTTAAATTTGGTTGCTATATCATTTTCCTTCTTATTGCTTTGAGGAAGCACCCTAGTCCATGTTTTCTAATTGTTGCGACGCTCTTAAATTAGAAGGGAATTCTGCCTCAGCTGACCTCAACTGACCAACTATATAGAGGTTTGGAGGCCACTTCAAAAGCCTCCTATTATTTTGTGCAATCCCATGTTTACTTTCTCAAGGGTCGGGGAGTAAGTCCTACTGAACTCTTTGGGAGCTGCTACTGTGTAAAGATGCATAGTATCAGGCTGTATAATTCGATGAGGGCTGACAAGTGTCACACTTTGGAAAGTACTTTATTTTCCTCCTTTAAATTTGGAATCGCATTTTCTCTCATTGTCCAAAATCCTCTCAAAGAAAGAAAGAAAGAAAGAACAAAAGACAGCTTAAGTCATTGTTTTAGTATGCTGGCCAGGGCTATGGCAGCAATTCATTCTAATGGTTTTGCTCCAGCAAGCCAAATCAAATTCAAAGTGATGTTTTCATCAGAAAGTCTATTTGGATCTAAGATGGATGAAATGTTTTATTTTAATTAAAGCCATTCCTCTCAGCTCCATAAATAAATATACTACTTTATATTCCTGCAGTGAAGAAAATCTGGCTACAAGGTTGGCAACAGCAGTAAAGCTTTCTTTCCTCTTCTCAAGAGAGAGAAGAGGGGGAAAGGCTCAGCTGGCATAGATCAAAAGTATGTGTTTATATTCCGTCTACGTTTCCCCTTAATTTCTTTCCCATCTTTCATTAGATTCATGTGGCTAGTAAGCAGTGAGCAATAATGTTCAGTTCTGCAGTTTTTGCATATGCATACTGATTCCCTTTTCAAATATTAAAGATATTTACAAGGACTGGCCTGTGTCCCAGACCAGTCTATGATGCTGAATAGCCTTGACTAGGAGTGGACTAAGCAGTTTTGCTTTATCCCATTAAAAAAAAAATCAGTCTTTTTCTTGGCTGCTAAGTTCTTATAAAAGAATAAACTAAACAAAATTCTCAGCCATCATTTCTGTCCAAATGCGATAGGAACAAAATTGCCAGCATGAATTCTTTTTAATTGTTGCCCAACTCCTTCAACCTTTCCTCATATGTTTTGTTTCCCATATACCTTAACATTCTTCCTGCCCTTCTCTGAACCTGCTCCTAGTTGTGTATATCCTACTTAAAATAAGACACCCAGAATTGAATGCACTACTTCAGATGAGGTGATACCAGCACAAAACATAATGGGACTATTGTTTCCCCTGCTTTTATTTAGAGAAGATAAAATAGAATTCACCTTCTCTGCTAAAATATCATACTGCTGCCTCGTGTTACAATCAACAACAATTCCAAGGTCCTTTTTGCGTACAATATGGCTAAGCCATGCACCCCCCTCCCATCCTATACTTGTGCATTCGGGTTTTGTGGCCTAAATGTAAAAGTTTGTACTTATCTCTATTGAATTTCATTTTATTAATTTCTGAAACATTGTTTAGTTTTTGTGGTTCTTCTGGACTCTGTATATGCAGTGGTTAAATGCCTGTACTGCAGCCACTCACTCACAAACCACAAGTTGCGAGTTCAATACCAGCGAAGGACTCAAGCTCGACTCAGGCTTGCATCCTTCTGAGGTCACTAAAATGAATACTCAGCTTGTTGGGGGCAATTAGCTTACACATTGTAAAGTGTTTAGAGAGTGCTTAAGTGCACTTATAAACGGTATAGAAATATACTTGCTATTGCTATTGCTTTCTGACTAAAATGGTATGAACTGCCCCCAGAAGCTTTTAGGAGTGGTGAATCTCCTATCAAATAATTTACAAGACCCTATTCCCCTACACGGTTAACATTTTTTAAAATATCAATAGCAAGAATGGACTTCTGGCCATTTCTGTTTTTTGTTCATTTGCTATTTTCCCTCATTTTCCTCAGCAGGCTGAGGAAGATTTCATTGGAAAACGGAGGTCGAAGTTCAAATGGGGACTTGACATAATGTTTGCAGCTATATTACAGAACAATTAACATTTAATTTTGACTTGTTACTCTTTGCATGTTTGAAATTCAAGTCTCCTTTGTAAGATGCTGCAGTCAAGAACTTTTTCTGTTTCTAAAATAAAATATAATAATTAGGTCTATTCTGGACAGCTTTTACTGATTGCTGGAAGCAGTGTTCAACAATATCTTGCTGGTTCTTAAATTATATAGCACAAATCAATTATTCTTCATGGTAATGAGCTGGAATATGAAGCATATGGAAACAGAATCTATTTATATCATCTCGTCTTGCAACTGAAATATACCTTCTCTTAGTTACAAACCACAGATTGTTCATGTTTCCATTCTTTTTCCCAAGAGCCCTCACAGAAGTTTATTAAGAATATATTTATTTATGTCACTGCCATGCTTCAGCCTTATTTATCAGCCTCCATTTTGTAGTTACAGATTGAGAATGGGTTGTTTTTATGATAAACAGAGTTTCAAATAATATAAATATAACACAGCGTGTAGTGCCCTCTCGCCCTATTCCACTGCTTGAGAGAAAAAGAACACTCCTTGATGTTATATTTATAGGACTTCTTAAAAGGTTATGTGAAATGGTTCTATATTCTAATGGACTTTTTTTTTTGGATAAACATGATTTTTATAATCATAGTCAAAAAGTAAGGGCAACTACATAAATACAGAGAAGATGTCGAGGGGGTTTCACTGTATATTCTCTTTTCTATGTTTTCTATTTTTTATGGATTATATGTTAAGATGGAAAAGAATTTTAAAATAATAATAAAAAGTCAGTCATTAAGAAGACAGATTTTTTTGTCAGAGAGAGAGAGATAGAGAGAACAAAGGGGTGCTAGCCAAGTAAAACTCTTTTGCAGCCTATACTTCCAAAAGTCAAACAAGCAAATGTATCTATTGTTTGTGTTTAATAGAGGCAATTTTAAAGAAATTGCCAAAGGCGATAACACAACACAGAATTAAGTGTACTTAAACCCACTGACTTCATTTTCAGTTCTGCCAAGTGGATGTAATAGTTTAAGACTAACCAAAATGTAGTTCTCAAAACAATTGCTGTTCTGCTGTATATACCTAGCTCATGCAAGTGAATTCACACAACCAGTTTTTCTCATGTTCGTACGGCAATTATCAAGTGGTGCTCAGTTGGCTTCAAACTTACTTCGTCCACTGGTGTTGTCTTCAAGAGCCACTTCAACGTGACACAAACCGTAGCTGTCAATGGAAAGACAGCTTGGCCACAGTCAAATTAATTATTGCATGGGTCAGTTATCAGTGAGCTGCGGAGAATCCACTAGATAATCATCTGTACTCCAGCTATCCAATTCCCAATCTAGCAGTTCTTCCACTTTAGTTCCATTGCAATTAACAGGTTCCTGTTTATGGTGTTTTGTTTTTCATTGTGTTTTTTTTTATTTTGCATGTCATCTGTTCATAATAGGTTTTGATGTAGCAAATTAGCTTTTCTACATGTTGTTTCTTTTTGTATTTGCCGTACTGTTCTGTTCTCTCAGTTTTCCAATAAATTATTATTTTTTCAGTATTACTTTACATGTTGTAATTGCTTTGTTATTTGTTTAAAAAAAGGAAGGAAAAAAAAAGAAAAAGGGTAGGCTCAGTTTCTTTCTTTCATCATTGACAGTGCCTTAGTGAATGCATCGCAGCTCTCTCATGATTACCATAGCTTTCTTCTGCTCAGTTTTTAATAAGAATTGCCCTTGTCAGCTCTGTGTAAAGTTAACTGCAAAATCTTGTGGTTCACACATACATAAACATGTGCGTGTGCACATGGACACACACACACATGGAGGAAACAAACAAGAGATTAATTAGGTAAAATATTTTGTTGATAAAAGAAATATTTGTCTTTCATATCACTGAATAGCTGGGTTGAGACTCACCAAATAAATATAGCAATAGACATGAAATTTGGCAGAGATGCTGTGATCAAATTTATGAATCAGGACTATAGATTGGTCCAAATAGCATTTTTGTTAAGTTTAGTTTGCAGTTCTGCAAGAGGTGCACTTAGATGTCACAAGTTAGTATTGCTATAGTTAATATTGCTTCCTTTTGTTCTCCTCAGAAATTAATACCACATTCAGGACTCCTCCAAAGGGGTTACTCAGAAGTTACAAATTGCACTGGGAAGATCTGGAGTACTACAAACAAAGTGGAGATCGCACAGTTAGGACAATTCACACTATGATGGTTTTACCATATGAAAACAATCTGTTTGCCGATGATATCAATATAGTAAATCCCTCACCACCACCACCACCACCACCACCACCACCACAGTCTTCTTCTTGAAGGAATGAATAAGACGACTCCCCCTTACCATCACCACTACCACTGGTATGTGAAACATATTTCACCCCTGAAAATGGGGTAGTGTCCGCTACCATATCTAAAGCAGAAGGCTAGCTTTGAGGCCCCAGGAGAGACTGTATGAGATACACACTTTTAGGGAATTAGGTAGGAAGTTCAGGAGATACACTTGGGAGGTTGTCATAGGAGCTTCCCCCCATAAACTGCTGCCTGAAGTCATCACCTCACCTTGTAGCCAGTTCTCCCTATAATGTGCTGCCTTTTAGTGTGTTGTCTGAAAGTGTGTATGTATGTGTATGTGCCTAGGAGACTGGTGTCACAGCAGTGGGGGTCAACCTGCAGGGATCACCAGAAAGTAGCATTGGTCTCCAGACCCAATAAAGTTCCGCACACCTGCATTAAACACCTAATTTTAACAGAAAATATGTTTCTGTGTTATACTTCTTAAGAAATAAGAGATACAGTTTTCCCTGCATTAGAGCAGTGGTGGAAACTATGCAGCATGAAGACCACAGGGGAACAAGGAGGGATTTGATATGAATCTTTGACCTCTTGATGACAACTTTTTAAAAAGATGTGAAAAGGGGGAATCACAACTCCAGAGGCTACCAGTAGCTGTGGCTAATCCCCTGGGTCCTATTGCACCTTTTAAAAAAATGGTGAAAAAACACAACTAGAAGAGAACCACACAGAGTCCAGGAGGACATAGATGGTGATGATGATGATATCATTACCCCAGCCTTCCCTTCACACTAGAATACAAATACAGATACTAGTAAAAGCACATAATCTTTTTTCTTTAGAAACTGTTACCAGAACTAAAATCATCTTGGTGTGTGTACGTTCTCCCTATGGTCCCAAATGGACTGTGCACTCTGCAGCCATGATCTCTGAGGCAAGTGATCACGTCCACACTACCGCATAAGTGCATCAAATAGTTTGGGAGTTGCAAATGAGAAACTTTAATACCTCCAAAGTAAGGAAGATAGGTGATTTAGGCAGGATGTTCTGCCAGACAAGCTGGCAGAACTTCATTCTCACCCAAGACATTGCCAGACGAAGTGATCCTTTACAATGTAGGTTTGATTTCTTTGATGAAGGACAAAGACCTTTGCTTTGAGGTTAGTTTTTGCCTACAAAAGATCCCCAAAATCCTTTGCTAGTGGGCTAGTTGGAAGGCACAGGGACACTCTGTCACTGTGAACTCTGACTGGTCCTAATACGTCTGTTCCCCTTTCCGTTCACCTGAACGGTTAGAACTCCAGATTTCTTTAGTCCTTGTATGCATGTGTGAGTGAATGTGGATTGTTGTGTGATTTTTCCCCTTAATAAAAAAAAACCAAAATACTTTATTTACAGAATTCTACCTCTGCGAAATTCCTTTGATCTCTTTTCTCTCAGTATACAGGTGGGAAATGGTTCCACAAAAGACTTGTAGCACAACCTAATAATTAACTGAGCTAATTAAAAATTCTCCTAGAGAGAGTTATTGCTACAAAACCAAATTCCTCAGTGAATATTCTATTGTTTTGTTTAATCAGCAAGGGGCTCCAAGAAAATCAGGAAGTAGCACCAAGTGAACATACCTTCCCTGCTGTATCTGAAATGTGGAGATTTGGAATTGAACAATCTGTATGCTTTGATAGGGGCACAAGTATCATTGATGGCTATCATGCCTTGCTAATTGTATGGCAAGATTTTGTGGTGCCAAATACCTGCCTTCACTTTCTTGTGAAGAGGAATAAAGGGGAAGGAGAGGCTAATATGGCTTTCTTTGTGCCAACTTAGGGGGGGAAATACTTGCATCACTTTAGAATTGTGACACAGCTAGAGTGAGACCTAGCATCTCTTCCTTCCTAACAGGAATGGGTTAAAAACTTTCCAATAGCAAAGAGTCATAAAAGGCCTGTTTTGGTGCCTAGCCTGGGAAGATAATGTGAAAATCTGTTCAGGAATGTTAGTTGGATAAAAGTTTCCTCAACACATGTGTAGTGTGAAGGGACCTAGAAACATAGAGTTGTAAGAGACCCAAGGACCATCCAGTCCAATCCTTGCCATGAAGGAACTCACAATCAAATCATCCCTGACATATGGCCATCCAGCCTTTGTTTAAAGACCTTCAGAGATTGAGACCTCACCACTCTCGAAGGGAGTGTGTTCCACTATCAAACAGCTCTTACCATCAGAAAGTTCTTCCAAATGTTTTGATAGAATCTCTGTTCCTGTAGCTTGCATCCATTGTTCCAGATCCTATTCTCTGACCTTCACTGGCAAAGAGGTGGGGAAGCCATGAGCATAGCAAGTCGCTCTGTCAGTGTTCTAGTACTGTGGTCAGTGAGCCTGCTTGTGCTCTTTTTCAAATAACATGTCCACTTCTAACATTTCCCAGCTCCCAGTCCATTCTTTCCTCTAGCCTATTCTATCCTGATATGTCAATTTCTTTTCTTTTTTTGGCAAAGGGTATGTAACTGGAATAATAAATTCTGAGGCAGTGGGTGATCAACTGAAGGGATATGTATTTGACAGCAATTGGGTAGTAAGCCAGTTATGAACTGATTCAAGGCCGAATTAATCCAGTCTCCCTTTTTGGCAGTTTTTAAACAGAAATTAGATTGCCACCTCTGAGAGTTGAATTTCTGCATAGCAAGGTGAACTGATATGGTACAGGAGCTGCCCTTTATAAGATGGCTGATGTGTTGCAGCTGAAAATGTGGTGTCTAAAAAGTTGTTTGAGGGCTCAAAATGTGCAGCCTTGCTTGTTCTGTTTGTGATTTTGTTTCCATCTAGTCTAGTATATTGTTTCCAACAGTGACTTTCCAAATGCCTGCTGGAAAATATACCAGTGGGGCCTGAAGTCATAGTATTTCCAGCTTGTTTGTTTTTAGCATCTGCTGTTCAGAGAGTGGGAGAGCCAGTGAGTGAGAGAGACATGTGTGTTTTCTATCAGTATTTGTATTATGTTCCTCTAAAACGGGCACTTGCTTTCTACAAAGCCTTCTATGTGGCATTCTGCCACAGTACATGGTATGTTCACTCTGATGGTCCTTAGTGACTCATGTGAGAAGCCACCATTATTACGGCAACCTTACCTCGGTCACGGAAACTGCTGGGCACTGGTGAAAGAAAGAGAAGGTGGACCAACAGAGGAAAATAAGTTAAGGTCAGGCATCTATGATAGATTTCAAAGGTATGAGAACTTCCATTATCATGAAAGCTATTCCCTCATTTCTGCTCCACTCATGAGAAAACCAAAGCTAAGTGATCCACATGATCCCAAAAATGAATATAGCAAAATCAAAATATAGCCAAACAGCCATCCTGCCTGAGCCTATAAAATGGACTTAATGCACACAGAACATCTCATAACATCAGTTAAACACTCAGTCTCATAGTTCTGGTGAGGCTATTCTGTTCAGAGGGCCCATGGCTTCCATCTGATCAAATGCTTTTTGAGGGAATTGAAAGTCAAAAGGAACATTTTAAGAACAGATCTTTAATTTTTTATAGCTGCTTCTAAGCAACAGTTATCACTACAAAACCCTCTAAAGTATAATGGTGCACTAGAAAACCACTTTAGCTAGTTTTTAATTACCATGAAAGGTGAAGTAATAGTTCACCAACAAAGACATGCAACCCCTAACAATGAAAGAGAGTTAAAAATATTCTCCCAATCCCCAAAAGGTAATTCTCTATTGTCTTTCTTAAAGATGCAGGTGATGCCAACAGCCCGGAGTAACTGCGTGCTGACATTATTTTTTCCTTGTGGGTATTATGTAGGTTCAGCAAGAATAAAAGCTGTGAGGTGATGATGCCAGTAGAAATTAATTAGTTCCTAAACTGAATCTGTATAATTCTTGACTCCATAATGAGCCCTGATTTATATACAATAGCTTTTATTTTCTTGTTGAAATTCAGATCAAATGATCCACCCCCCGCCTTGTACGTTCTGAATTGTTGATGAGGGAAGGGGGAGGAAACAGCATTTTCTGTGCATAATATTATACGTGTAGAAAATGCTGTTTTCTGTGGGAAAAATATATATACATAGTTAGCCCTGAACTACTAAGGCCTCATTCCCACTATGAAAAAAACTGCAGCAGGATTTAAGGTAAATGACCCTAGTTCCCATTTAAAATTGATCCTGATCCTTACCAGATCAATTTCAAAGGGACCATTTCTTTCTGCATGTGTATTTCTGATTAAAAATACAGTGTTACAAAAAAATCTTGCAGTTCATGAGATTTTGAGGGTGACAGTCTGTCTTAGATTCTCCAACTCCCATCAGATTTCTCAGCTTCAACCTTCTTTTTTTAGCACTCCACCCCCATTGTCTTTTTGTGCAATGTGCAAAAAATGTCAGTCTTTCCCCTTTCTCAGCTAATTATGTTCATACATACTTATATCCACAAGTACAAAACTATCCAGTTTTATTGATCCAAAAGATGCGAGCAACCAGTTCAATGTTGCTTATTTTTAATATCTTTATCATTTATCACAGTTTTAAACTGCACATTTAAAGAAACATTAAACAAATCAGTCTTTAAAATGTGTAAAATTTTTCCAGTACCATCGCCACCAAATCACTTTTTGAAATGCATTTTTGTAATTTACCATGTGAGGTTGAACCAAATCAAGATTTACACTCTTAATTAAAATGGACCTGTGGGCATGTGTGTATCCCTTCAAGTCACTTGTTGACTTATAGTGACTCCATTCATTTTATAGGGCATTCTTCTTAGGCAAGGGATACTGACATGTAGTTTTGCCAGTTCCTTCCTCTGAAATATAGCCTACAGCACCTATCATTCATTGGAAGTCTCCTGCCTAACTATTAACTATTGACTCTGCTTAGCTTCCAAAGCATTGTGGTTATACAAGGTTTTTCAGCATGATGTGCTGCCACAATGAGTGGTGTATTATGGATAGATACCCACCACTATTCAAAGTGGGCTCTGAATACCCACTTTGTGTTTGTGTAGCACAGGCATGAGAACCTCTCCCATGGCAGCTCTCCAGATCAAATGTTCACATTCATCCACCTCATCTCTCTAGCAAGGGCTGCTGGGATTTGCAGTCCAACAACATCTGGAGACCACATTTTCTTCAGTCTATTGTCACTTTAGTTAGGCATTCAGTTCTTTTAATTTTCAGACCACAGTTCCTTGTTTCTTTATTCTGGGGCCAGTGAATACATATAAAATAGAGCAGAATGAAAGGGACTATGGGGCTTTCTATATTGTCATTTGGGACGTCCAGAGGACGTCCCATTTTAAAAAAGGGGCGTCTCTTATAGACGCCCCTGGGCCTAGTACGGACTCTGTCCGTACAAGATGGCGCCGGCCCTTCTACATGGCCGGCGCCATCTTTGTGTATTGGACGCTGAGCGTCCGTACGCGTCGTGTCCCTTGTGATGTAGCGAGTGCGCCCCTGGCACCTCGCTACGTCACAAACACGACGGAAAAAGAAGCTCCATTTTGGAACTTCTTTTTCGGTCCGCGCGGGAGTCGGGCCGTCTGAAGGCTTCGGCTCCCCCGCGGACCTACCGGCGGCGGCGGCAGACCGCCGCAAAGCGGCGGTTTGTATCCCGCCATAGTCTAGATTCTAAAAGAAGTACCATTCTAAATGAAGGAACTATGACATCAGCATGTGACAGGCTTATCTTCAGGGAAAACAAAACAAATGTTTTGTTTCATGTATCCAGGGCATCCCACAGGGAGTATTTTTAAGTGAAAAAGTTGACATCTGTATGCTGCTTTAGTTATACGCTGTTGAAGGAAAATAAGATTTTGCATACAGCATGAAAGCTATTATATCTTCCCAGCTTGGGCGGCTGTGAAAAGATAATTGTTTGAGATTGTCATGATGTTTTTTTGTTGAAAGTATCACATTAGAAAAAAATAGCAAGGGTATTATAATGGTCGCTGAGGACAAAGTGTCAGCTCAAGATGATTCATTGTGTTACTTTTGCTGAGATGACAGCCAGGGAATATCTCTGAAAGGTTTGGGGGGGATATGACATCGCTGAATAAAAGGATACTTATTACATTTAAAAGCAGCGATAATAGAAGCAGCTATGCTTTTAAAACCTTGAAATACCAGAGATATAAATTTAATCTCTTTGGTGTGTCTAATTAATGCTTTTGACAAATGAAACTCTTTACTAATAAATGCTGTATAGATTTAATGACAGTTACAGTCTGATTTTCTCTGTGGCTACTGTGAAAAATAATGATTGGCATGATAACTGTATTTTCTAATAACAGTGCAATCCATGCTAAAAGATACTCTGGCTGTAATGAATTAGGAATAGGCACATATCTCTTGTGCCAACTGGCCTTGAGCTAAGTGAACTACCCTTAGGATGGCAGAGCTCACTTCTGCTGGCTGATTACTAACAACTCAAGAGACTGATGTAGAAGGGATAGAGTAGGGAAGGAGCAAAGTTATGCTAGATCCAAGCCTCTCCCAGTCCAGGATGCTGAGTTTGGAATAAAAACTGTCGGCACAATCCTGTTGGGGCATTATTTTTGTGGTTGCATTTCCCCCCTAGATCTCCTTATGAATACTTCCTTGGTACTGAAGCACTTAAAGGTTGGTGCTATGTGTGGCTACAGCTCTGACCTCTTTCAAATATCCTGGAATAGCCCAGAACAACCTATTTTCATACACTAGCACTCCACCAGCAATGAAGAGAATTTTGGCCACTATTGGCATTAAGAGTGTATTGTTGTTGTTAACTGCCTTCGAGTCGATCTCAACCAATGGCAACCCTGTGGATGCTTAATTCCTGCAAACTCATACCAATTACCCCCTAATAGAATCCATCTATCTAGCATGTAGCCTTTCTCTTTTTCTGCTTCCCTCCACCTTCCCTAGCACTATTGTTTTTTCCAGTGAGTTGAGCCTTCTCATGATGTGTCTGAAGTATGACAGCCTCAGTCTTGTCATCTTGGCTTCCAGGGATATTTCCAGCTTGATCTCTTGTAGGATCCATTTACTTGTCTTTTTGGTTATCCACATAATCCCCCCACACTTCTCCAGCACCACATTTCAAATGAATTGATTTTCTTTCCATCTTCTTTCTGAACTGTTCAGCTCTCATATCCATACATGGTAATAGGCAATAATACAATGGCTTGTGTGATTCTAACTTTTGTGCTGAATTATGTATCTTTTGCATTTTAGGATCTTTTCTAATTTTTTCATAGCTGCTCTCCCCATTTTTAATCTTCTTCTAATTTCCTGGCTGCAATCACCCATTGCTATCAATGTTTGATCACAGGTATGAGTTCTCTTTTACTATTTCTTCATTGTCTAGGTTGAATTTGTGTAGATTCTCTGTGGTCATTATTTTTGTTTTCTTTATGTTCAACAGTAAGCCTGCCTTTGCACTTTTTTCTTTGATCCAGGTCTGGGAGGTTTTCTGATAGTATTATGGTGTCATCTGTGTATCCTAGATTATTGATATTCCTTCCTCCTATTTTCACTCCTTCTTATTCTATGTCCAAGTCTTCTTTTCTTACAATATGTTCTGCATATAAATTGAACAGGTAGGGTGATAAGATGCAGCCTTGTCTGACCCCTTTGCCAATCGGGAAGCATTCTGCTTTTCTGGGTTCTGTTCTGACAATAGCCTCTTGTCCTGAGTATAGATTCCTTATCAGGACTATCAGATGTGTTGGCATGCCCATGTCTTTTTGATCTATGCAGTCAAAAGCTTTGCTGTAGTCTATAAAGCACATACTGATTTTCTTTTTGAATTCCCTGGTGCACTCCATTAGCCATCATATGTAAGCAGTGTGGTCGCTAGTGCCTCTTCCTTTCCTGAACCCCACTTGGACCTCTAGGATTTCTCTCTCCCTGTATGGTTGGGGTCTATGTTGCAGAATTTCGAGTGGAACTTTGCTTGTTAATTTTGCTTGTAACATAATAATAATAATAATAATAATAATAATAATAATAATAATATTCTTATGATATACATTTTATGTTATAAAAATAATTCAAGACCAAGAAGGAATAAAGACATTGGCTGCAATACACAGAAGAATTATATAAAACAAATGACAAAATGAAGGACATATGGAACAAAGGCCTGTTACAGACAGCCAAAATAAAGCTGCTTCGAGTCACAATGGCGGTATGGTGTTTCAATGATGCATGCGTCCTAAGAGTCCAGAAGCCACACCAAAGCCACGCTCCAGTCCTTAGGGCTGGAGCATGGCTTTGGCACGACTTCTGGACTCTTAGGACGCATGCATTATTGAAACACCATACCTCTATTGTGACTCGAAGCAGCTTTATTTTGGCTGTCTGTAACAGGCCAAAGAGCCATATGAAGATGAACCCCAAATTCTAAAAAGCAGGATGGAAGCTGCAACAAGGGAAATTGTGAAAAACAAAACAAGAACAGATGATATTCCAAATGATACTTTCCAATTGCAATCCATGTTGACAGAGTCAACTATAGTGCTAACTACCATACGTCAAGAGATATGGAAAGCAAAAGTAATCGATTGGAAACAATCAATATACATCCCATCCACAAAAAAGAGATGCAAAGACTGTAGCAACTATGGAACCATAGCACTAATCTCCCACGCAAGCAAAATTATACTCATTAAGAGTATCCTAGGTGTGAAAGATAAAAATAAGTGGCTAGTACGATGGGCAGGTTGATACTCATTTGTCATAATAGTCATAGCAGGGGCTTTCTACAGATTACAAGCAAATGTAGGTCACAGAGTCTTGATACTTTGCAGCAGCCAATGAGGAGAAAAACAGCTTTGAGATTTTAAACAGGAGAAGAGGGCATGTGGATAACCCATTCCCTGCCTTCAACTTCTGCTCTTCAGATCATATTCTGTAGCTTATTAATACATACACACATACATCCTACTGGGTTCTAAATGTGCATTTATTCAGTCTGGATCTCAATATAATGAAAAAAGAGGGAAAGGATTTAGAATTTTTATTGTAGATTTGAGTCTGGATTTAGGTATTAGGTTCAGCTATTGAATACCTGTTGACATCTGAATCCTGCATAGAAAGATCTGGATTTCTAATAACGATCTGCTCCCTCATCTTTGCTGACATACAGCTGGCAGGCATTCAGCTGTGGCTAAGGTCTGGATTAGCTTGGTTTGCAGGAGGCATACTGGCTCAGTTACATGGATAAACTTGCCTTTTCTTTACCTAGACAAAAGAGCTCTGGGTAATACTGTTCAATTCATGTATCACCAGCCACTTCTGAAATGTGAAGGAGTGCTTGCAGGCAGCACAGTTAAAGAGAAATTTGTAAACCCTCTGCCATCTCTTTCCAGACCTGATTAAGGGAAGAAATGTGCCTCACTAGGATTCAGTCCAACTAACAATCACAATGTTCCAACAAATATTGCTGTTGCCATCTTGATCAGATGTTTCATAAGCAGAGGATTATAAGCCTTCACATGGATCATGAAATAGCAAAAGTAGCATAGAAATTGTACCAGAGGAAGGGACAGGATTCTCCTTCCCCTGAAAACCTCAGCTGTTGAAGGGGGAGATGAAATGGGAAGCAGAGGCATTCTACCAGCCCTGTGGAAAGACCACCACCATTCAACTATAAGTACAGGCTAGCCATTCTCAGGGACCCTTTTCTCCTACACAGTTGTAGTCCTATTATTCTACTTTAACTGTCATGGGTGCTTCCTATGGAATCATGGGTTTTATAGTTTATTGAGTCACTAGAGATCTGTGGCTGAGAATTTTAAGTACCCCTCCTAAACTATAAATCCCAGGACTCCATAGGATGTTGCCATGACAATTAAAGTTAAATCATAGCACAATAACTGAACAACATGAAAGGTCCTCAGAAGACTGCAGCTTGAGAAAGAGGAATATACAGCAAAGGAAACAGAAATGTATAGTAAAACACGAATAGTAAAATTCTTTCTCCTGGGCATCCATTGTATGCCAAGAAGCATTGTCAGAGCAGTAACCCCACTGCATCCCCTTTTTCATTTGGATATATTTTATAAAAATCATGGGTAGGAAACTTCAGATAGTCTGGGGGCTGTTTATTGGTCTGCATCCAATTGGGCTACTACAGGCTCCACCATGCTGGAAATTCTCCCACCAAAGTAAACTAAACCAACCCAAATCTAGACATGGTTGGAAGGCTACCACTGATTTTGCTTTTCTTAAATTTGGAGTAGGTGGTTTAAGTTTTGATAGCTGTCTCCTGATGAGTTGGAGAAACCAATTTTTACATTAGAAAACCTTTTTATGCAAAGGGCATGGGCCACAAAAATAGTCTTAATCATTTCATGATGCCTGTAAACTTTATTTCTCCCCTTGTTTAGGGTTCATGGTTTTATTGATTATATGCAAATACTCTGGAAAGTTGATGAGTGGCACAAATATGCTACAAATAAGTTAATAATAAATAATAAGTACACAGGTACCACTTTCTTGAATACGAGCAGGCTGCTTTATCAATGAATATTGCGAATACAATCACAATTATTTTAAAGGATTTCCAGGTTTAAATCGGTTACAAAACCAGCACCAATACAACATATTCAAATACGGAATGCAGTGTATTTTCCAAATTTCCATACAAACAGTGAGATACTGGTTGTATCTTGCTTATAGAAAAATCTTAAGATTTGACTCAAGGCTTCTTGAAGGCAAAATATCAGATATATACAAATATATGAGAGTACTACAAGAAATGAACACTTCCTTCTATAACCATACATTAAAACCTTGTTACCTAATTCAAGGTGACAAATGCCTACTTCCTACTCCAAGATAATCACAGCTCTTTGACTCTCCAATTCTCTCTCTTTGGGCCCGAACAGACAGCCCAAAATAAAGCTGCTTCAGATCACTTTGCAGGTATGCTGTTTAAATTATGCATGCATCCTAAGAGGCTGGAAGCCTCGCTGAAGCCATGCTCCAGTCCTAAGGACTGGAGAGGAGCTTTGGCAAAGCTTCTGGCCTCTTAAGATACTAGCTTCACCTCTTTCTTTTCTCTGTGAACCCCATCCTTCCCATGGCTCGCCACATTTCTCCTAACCTGATCCCCATCCGGCCTCTCCCTGTCTCCCTACTTCCCTTCCTCTGTTCCCTCTGGAACTGCCGCTCTGCTGCCCCTAAAGCAACAGCAATTCATGACCTCTTTCTCTCTAAATCCTTTAACCTCCTCGCTCTCACCGAAACCTGGCTCCCAGCCCATGATACTGCAACCTCCTCTGCCCTTTCTTTTGGTGGTCTCTCCTTCACACACACAAGCCGTCCTGAGGGTCGAGGAGGAGGGGTTGGTATCTTGCTATCTAACTCCTGCCAGTTTCAAGTTCTATCTTTTCCCCCCAGCTATAATTTCTCTTCCTTTGAGTTTCATCCTATTAGACTCTTTTCTCCTCTACAGCTCCGGGTTGCAGTCATCTATCGCCCTCCTGGTTCTGCCACCCAGTTCCTATCTGACTTTGAATCATGGCTGACATTCTTCCTTTCAGATTCAGTCCCCACTTTGATCCTAGGTGACTTTAATATCCACGTTGACGATTCCAACAACCCTACAACATCTCGCTTTAACTCTCTGCTAGCTTCTTTTGGCCTCCAACCACACTCCAACTCTTCAACTCATTCTCTTGGTCACTGTCTTGACCTAGTTCTTGCTGCAAACTGCGCCATTTCTGACTACCTGGCACTTGACTTTCCACTATCTGACCATCATTTAATCTCCTTTGCTCTCACTTATACTCCTCCTCCTCGCCATACTATTCAACGTCTTTTTCGTGATCTTCAATCTGTCGACTCTAACCATCTTGGTCTGACCCTGGATTCATCTCTCTCTTCCCTAAATCTCGGGGATTCTGCTGATTCAGCTATGTCTTTATTTAACTCAACTCTTTCCTCAACTCTCGACCATTTTGCCCCTGTCTCTGTACGCACTTCTTCCTCTAAGACTAGGCCTCAGCCCTGGCTTACCCCCAACATTAAGTTTCTCCGGTCCTGCTCTAGAGCGGCCGAACGTCTTTGGAGAAAGTCCAAAAAGTGGGCTGATTTTATCCATTTCAAATTTGTTCTTTCTTCTTTCTCGCGCGCCCTCTCTATGGCAAAACAGAATTATTACAAATCATTGATCTCTGCCAATGAGAGGTGCCCGCAGCGTTTGTTCTCCACCTTCAACACTTTGCTTAAACCTCCCTCTCCTCCTGTCTCTTCATCTTTCTCTCCTAATGACTTTGCTAATTATTTCATCTCTAAGATTACCACTATTCGCTCTGAGATAGTCCCTCCTGATTCTTCTTCTGCTCTTAATCTTCTATCGCCTTCGCCTAACAAATTTTCTGTCTTTCCTCCTGCCTCTTTGGATGAACTCTCTACACTTCTGAACTCTTCCAAACCTGCTACCTGTCCTCTTGATCCAATTCCTACTCGTCTTCTAATCTCTATAGCTCCCTCCTTTCTGCCCTCGCTCCTCCATATCTTCAATCTCTCTCTCTCTAAAGGCTGCTTCCCGTCGGACTTCAAACATGCTCTCATTTCCCCAATTCTGAAAAAACCTTCTCTTGACCCCTCCTCTTTGTCTAGCTATCGTCCGATTTCTCTTCTCCCCTTTCTTTCTAAGGTTTTGGAACGGGTTGTCTATTCGCGCTGTCTTGAGTTTCTTGAAGCCAATTCCATCCTTGATCCCTTTCAGTCTGGCTTCCGCCCAAGGCATTCTACAGAGACAGCTCTCACTAAGATCTCGAATGACCTTTTACAGGCCAAGGCTAATGGCCTTTACTCTGTTCTCATTCTTCTCGATCTGTCTGCAGCCTTTGACACTGTTGATCACTGTCTTCTAGTTGACATACTCTCTGACCTTGGGTTCTCAGACTCTGTTCTCGACTGGTTTAGATCTTACTTGTCTGGCAGATCTTTTGCAGTAGTTGCAGGTGGTCAGACTTCTTCTCCTGTTCCCTTATCTGTTGGAGTTCCCCAGGGCTCTGTTCTGGGTCCCCTTCTGTTTTCTCTCTACACACTGTCCTTAGGAAAACTCATTAGCTCTTTTGGCTTTTCCTACCATCTGTATGCCGATGACACCCAGCTGTATCTTTCTGCCCCTGACCTTTCTCCAAGGCTTGAACAGCAAGTCTCATCTTGCCTTACAGCTGTCTCGCAGTGGATGCGCCATCGGCGTTTGAAGCTCAACATGTCCAAGACGGAGCTTCTTGTCTTTCCTCCTAAGCCCAACCTTCAACACTCCTTTTCTGTCTCTGTGGACAACATTTCCATTCAACCAGTCCAGCAAGCCCGCAGTCTTGGCTTTATCTTTGACTCTTCTCTGTCGTGTATCCCTCAGATCCAGACCACAGCCAAGGCTTGTAGATTCCTTTTGTACAATATTGCCAAAATCCGACCATATCTCACTGCCTCTACTGCCAAGATCCTGGTCCATGCCCTAGTGATCTCACGACTTGATTACTGTAATGTCCTCCTGGCTGGGCTTCCTCTTTCTCACCTCCGTCCTTTAATCTCTGTCCAGCATTCAGCTGCACGCATTATCACTTCCACCCACCGCTCTGACCACATCTCTCCTGTGTTGGCATCCCTTCACTGGCTCCCTCTCCCTTTCCGCATTCAGTATAAGCTCCTGCTGTCGACATTCAAAGCCCTCCATGGACTGGCCCCTCCTTACTTATCAGACCTTCTTTCTCCTCACCTTCCCACCAGGGCCCTCCGTTCTGGTAGTCAAGGGTTCCTGTCTCAGCCCAGGATTTCCTCTGCCCCATCCCGGATTCGCCCCTTTTCACTTGCTGCCCCTCACTCCTGGAACCTTCTTCCTCCACAAGCAAGAGCCATCACTTCTTTAACCAGCTTCAAAACGGAGCTGAAAACCATCCTATTCAGAGAAGCCTTCCCAGGCATCGCATAATTGTCGCTTACTATCTGATCTTCTGTTGTTGGCTGTTTATCGATCCATTTCCTGTATTCCTATGTACTGTATATGTATTATCCTACTTGTGATTATGTACTTTCCCTGGATAATGATTAACCATCCATTATGAAGCCTTGCCCTCCCTCCAGTCCATCTGCCTTGGTCCAGGCCTCGGAGGTTGAGAGGAACTGCTGGACCTCTTACCCTTTCCCGTCACCACTCCCTTCTCCTTCTGTGTCTTGTCTTTTTAGATTGTAAGCCTGAGGGCAGGGAACCGTCTAACTAAAAAGATTGCATGTACAGCGCTGTGTAAATTTACAGCGCTTCATAAATAAAGGTTAATAATAATAATAATAATAATGTGTCATTTAAACAGCATACCTCCAAAGTGACCTGAAGCAGCTTTGTTTTGACCTGCCTGAACTAAAATGTATAAATGCAGCTTCTTCCTTAATGTATTCCCACCCTTTGGACTGAGCTAGTAATCTAAAAGGATTACATAAACATACGGTCATGCTAGACATGGGAAGAAACATATTACCGGATTAAATTTACATGATTTGTAAACAACTGGACACTTCTTGATGCTCAGGTTGTCTATTAAAATCTTGGTTGTGATGACCACACCTTCCAACATTAGATACAGGTGGATGAAAAGTGGCTTTTTTCATGAAGGAAAAGTGGCTTGTTTTGGCTTTCTGCTGGATAATGTTTGCATCCAGAAAAATGTTACACTTTTCTTAGACTGTACTGTTTTAGCGTACACATGGCACTAGTGTGTATATAACCATTTTGATATAAAGCAACATAGCATGTCATGGACAAGGCTAGATTGAACTTTTCTCCCTGATGTACTTGTTACTATATACAGAGAAAGTTGTGGGTATAAGTGTGGATGCTGCCCAAAGTGGAAGTTTCATGAAAATCTTTTACCGCTTTATTCGCCTGCTTGTATAAATGGGGTGTATGGAGCCAGTAACCAACCATCCATATGCTGATAACTTCCTATAGATTGATAACAGTCCCATCAGTCCCCATCACTGGCCAGGTAAGCTGGGTCAGACTGTAAATGGAGTCCAACAGTATCTTTAGGGCTGCATGTCCTTCAGTCCCGATATAAACTAGCCCCTTTATTTATTGGCTATACAGAGAATGGTGAGGCAGAGAGATAGTTTGTCTGAATGAGCACACAAATCCTTATGTCCTTATGGGTCAATCAAAAACAGATTAGCTGAGAGCAAACACATAATCCCCTGCAGCCGCCAAAAATCTGTTGCCTTCTATGAGTCTTGCGGACATCTGCAGCCAAAAAACACATCTTCCTACTGTGTCAATGTCTGCCAAGAACATTGCACATTCTGAATGAACTGGAATGTGTAGGCATAGCAATATTGTTAGAAGCGAAAAATATTTTGTATCTGGCATAATACTGGAATGATTAAAATAGCATTTGATGGATAGCAGGCATGTTTTCCTGTTATTTCAGAACATCTCAGATACCTCTGAGATTTTATGGGATGGTCTTGTTCTTTATTGAGTGATATTTATATGTGTGGAGATGATATACTGTGTATCTTCCATTATTAGATGGAAGAAGCTTTGGAAATTTAAGAGGACCTTTACATTTTGTTCTGATTCTATTATAACAACTGTTAATAGGCCAAGAGTATGTTATATGTTGTACTGACTAAGGAATTAGGGAGATCTGTAATAATGATGGTTATGTGACTACAATATTATTGGGAAGGAATGATGCAATCCTAAATTGGACAGAGGCGAGAGAAGGGATGAATTTACTGTGACTGTTGGAAGAGCGGGAAGAAAGTAGACATTTCATTTTTCCCCATTTGGAAGTTGGTAGTGTATTTGGTTAAAAATCTGCCCCTTTACCTTGTGTCATCTGGAACTATGAATGCTTGGGGCAAAGGTCTCATTTACCATCCTGTAAGGAGAGAGAGACAATGTGATCAACACTTTATGTTGAGGCAAGAGATGGGAGAGGGGAAGGAGTGTGAAGGGTTATAATCACTGTTCCACACTTCCTCAACTATCTTTAGATCTTTCTTGTCCTAGACAGTTGTGGTTGGCTTTTTGGGACCAGGTAAGGATTTTGCTTCTCTGTTGGCCTTCATGGTGGTGGGGGTGGGGATGTAGGACGGTTTTGCCTACCTTTTACTGATTCACCACGATATTATGAGAAAACTGATTTTTGGTGCTGCTTTACAATGAATTATTGGCTTGAATACAATTCACGTTGCTTATATGAAATGTTGGCCTGTTCCGCATGGGCGTAAAGTACTAGGGCGTACTAGGGTTAGGCAAAGTGCGTGCCTTACGCACGCACCTAACCCTAGTACGGACCCAGTCCATACAAAATGGTGGTGCCCTATGTACACGGCGCCACCATTACGACATCATGAATGCGCCGCCTCCAAATGGGGTGGCGCGGATGTGATGTTGTTGCACCGCATGAGGGCGCCTAGAGCGCCCTTTCCGCGGTGCGAGAAGGAGCTCTGAAATGGTTTGCGTTGCTGGCGCAGCCTTTAGATGGTTGCGCCAGCGATGCAAGGGAGAAAGGGGCCGAGTGGCCCCTTTCTCCTCCTCCCCACCGCCGTTGGGTGTCCTTGGGGCATGAAGCCCCAAGGGCACCCATTTCCAAGCCACGGGGAAGCGGCCTTTTGCCACTTCCCTGCGGCCTGGAAAGTGGCAGATCAGGGCCTCGGAGGCTGCCATTCTGGCAGCTGAGGCCCCGATCTGGCAGGGAAAGAGCCGGTTACAGGCCACCCCAAACAGGCGGTCTGTAAGGTGCTGTTCTTTATTTAAATTAACATTCAATTGTAATAATTAATATTTGGTCACTTTTAACAGGTTAGCATAGGAAAGTGAAAATTTGGTCAGTAACTGGTGAGCATCCATGAGCACCTTCTTGTGAAATGGTATTCTCTAGATGTCTTCATTGGATCATGGGATGTAGGGATAGGAAAGGGAACACTGTTCGGGGCTGGGCTTGATTGGCCTTCTCACTTTGGGCTCAGGGCTCGAAGGGAGGGTCAGCATTGCCAGGCTTCCTGGAAACAGACCAGCCAGGGACAAGCTAGATACCCCTTAATTGTCATGGCTCAGTGCTATGAAATTCTGGGATTTGTAGTTTAGTGAGATATTTAGCTTTCCCTGTCAGAGAGTTCTGGTGCCACAACAAACTACAAATCCCAGGATTCTATAGCCTTGAGCCATGACTGTTAAAGTGGTGTCAAACTTAATTATTTTTGCAGTGCAGGTGCAGTTTCAATGTCTCTTACTTTTGGAGAAATAATTTAGGATGAAGCTCCAAAATATGGTGAACTCCTGCATATACGATTATGCTAGCAAAAAAGATTAGTCTTATTTTCTACAATAAGCTCAGATAAAATATTTTGTTGTGGAAGAAAGCTAAAATATAGTTCAGATCAGAAGCCAAGGAAAATATAGCATTTCCTTTTTGACAGGTTCACAGTAATTTCAAAATAAAATTAGAATGAGAATTTACCTTTAGATGAACTTGTCTCCCAAGATCTAATTTTCAAACTCTATCTCCTCTTTAGCTCTAGGAGTCTCTTGGGGGATGGAGCAGTTTAGGTCTTTTGACAAAAGAAACAATAAAGTTGCTGGATCTAAATTTTGTTGCAGGAGGGATGGAAAGAGAGGCCACTGAAATTCCCAATTTTTGTATTGCCCCAGATAGGATCTGTTCTGGGCACATATCATCTCTAGCCATAGTTGTAAATAAAATAGACTGACCTTGCCTTTCCACCATGTAATGATCTATCTTATATACTCCAATACATTTAGGTAATTTCTAAACATTTGTAGCAGCCTCATGTTTGCCTTCATGTAACCTGTCAAGCATCCTTAACTAATATTGCTCTTTTCAGTAATAATAGGCCCAAGATGTTGTTTCTACAGTCAAAATATGATTTAAAAAATAGAAAACTGCTATGAACACGACACTGTATGAGATAAGACACTGCGTGTTTCCTGAACATTTAATTTAAGAAGCGCATCTCACCAGGAACTAGGAATGAGTAAAAACTGCCTCGATAGAGATTGTCTACTGTTTTGGCTGAGGATGTTCAATCACAAAATACTCAGGCAGCCTTGGGAAAGGATAGATTATAAAAGGGCTGGATATTTTCAGCTGCTGGCCTTCGATATTCTCATAAGGCTTGGTGACAGACAGTAATCTAATCTGTCCTCCCATTTGTTCTTTGTTCTTATCGACTAAAAGCAACTCCATCTTCTAGTTGGCTGAGCTGTGTGCTATTTAAAGGATGAACATAGCATTCCATCTTGTTGACACCCGGGTAGCAGAGGTGTTTATAATCGCCAGAGTGTAGAGGCAAGCAAACACTGCCAATGATTTTTCATGATGATACACTCCGATTTCGAGTAAACTCAGCTGATCCTCTTTCCTCCAACACACATACCTTATTTTGTTATATTTTCTAAAAATATAAATCAGAAAATGCCTGGATGGTGGATTTGCCAGGAGGGTTGGCTCAAGAAAGTTTCTTTCCTGAGATGAAGCTCAAATTCCATCCCTCCACTACATTTGTCAAAGTATATAGTATGCAAAGCCAGACAAGTTATTTTGGCATTGGAGGCAAAAAATCCCACAGGCATCTTGCCTATCTCCATCAGCAAAAATGGAATTATATAACTAAAAATCTGTTTGTGATATCCAAAATCTGTTGCCTGCAACAGCTTCCTCCCTCTGCCTCATGGTAGGGCCAGTGCCAATCATGGTTGCCAGATAGCTCTTAGAATAAAGATCATAATTTTCCTACAGGCTGTCAGTTCTTGTTGAATATCACCAAGGAATGAACTGTATCTCTGACAACCATATTACTAATCAAAAAGGCATTTGACAGAAATTAGAGCCGTCTGCTGAAGTAGGCTTTCACTCCTTATTCAGCTTTTAAATGTATATCCAATTTGAGCATATGTGGTTCCACAGAATAGAGAAGTAAGTTAGAAATATGAACTGCATGGGTCATACATGAAGTTCAGATCAGAAGCCAAGGAAAAAGAGTAGATCTGAGGATGCTTATGCAGTCCAGTCCTCAGCTAACCCTTTTGGTGGTGGGGGTAATGAGGCTTCTATAACAGGGTTCCTCTACAAATATTCAAACCTTTTGCTTTGTTTAGGGGCTGCACTGTTTTGTCTCCAAAGTGATTAGCTTAGAAATGATGGGATTTTGTTGTTGTTGTTAAGGCTTCTTAGACCTGGTTTCAAAACTATAATTTCCACAGAGTCCCAAATAGATATGGAGACAGAATAACTATGCACCATCTGGGAGCCAATGTGGTACATTGGTTTGAGTGTAGAACTATGATTCTGGAGAGTACAGTCTGAATTGATGCTTGGCCATCTTAGAATAGCAAACCTCTTTTTTACAAATCTTGCCAAGAAAATCCTGTGATACAATAAATCAGAAACAACTTGAAGGCAAACCACCACAACAAATGGTGCACTACTATATTTGTTGTTAATTTCCATCAAGACACTTTTGAGTAATAGCGGCCCTATGAGTGAGAGGTCTCCAAGATACCCTATTATTAACAGCCCTGTTACGATCTAAATAAATAATAAATAAAAATTGTCTATGACAATTGAGGGTGCTTACAAGTTTAAAAATTCACATACAATCCCATATCCCCATAACACACCCTCCCGTAGATCATAATTAAACATTAACAATTTAAAATCAAGTATTAAACATTAAGCATTAAAATCAAAATCAGTTCATCCTCAAACATCAAGAACATCAAAGAACATCTTGCAAATTCAGGACTATATCTTTCTTGATAGAGGCCTGTTACAGACAGCCAAAATAAAGCTGCTTCGAATCACAGTGGAGGTATGGTGTTTCAATGATGCATGCGTCCTAAGAGTCCAGAAGCCACACCAAAGCCACGCTCCAGTTCTTACGGCTGGAGTGTGGCTTTGGTGTGACTTCTGGACTCTTAGGACGCATGCATCATTGAAACACCATACCTTCACTGTGACTCAAAGCAGCTTTATTTTGGCTGTCTGTAACAGGCCAGAGTCTCTCCGCCTGCAGTGAGGCCTTCCTCTTTTCCTACTGCTTTATCATATTTTCTGATGAGGCATGTTGCTTCATGATGCCCTATATATGTCCTAGACTAGTACATATGTTTACTCAAAGGTAAACCCCATTGCTTTTAGTAAGGCTTACTTCCATGTAAGTGGTGCCTAAGATTGTGACCTATATCTATTGCATACTTGCATGTCAGTCTATCAACGCTATGTGCCAACTTAGACAGAATATATAAAATGAGGTCAATATTGGTTAAATTGAACTATTTTGAATGACTTGGATCTGTCTCTTAATATAAGCCACTCTCCAACTTGGTAAAATATTCACTGTTCACCTGGGATTACTGTCTGAGAGAAAAAACAAATGAACCTGTCCTTGCCTTAACCTCCAACACCTATTCAGTTGCATAAATTCTCCTCTTCAAAATGTCTCACCCTTTACTCCTGAGGGAAAAATAAGTGTCACTCAAACTCAGTGAGTCGTGCCTTTAACACCCAGCTGTTTGCTGAAGTCTAGCAGAGTTCTGCAGTTAAGTAAATGCCACAATCTAAAATGAAATATGGATGTGGTTGGGTTTCTCTCCTCTTTTTCCTTGCTGTTATTTTAAAAAAAGAAATCAATAAAAATGTCAGCAAGTGGGGGGGGATGTATTTGATTGGAGTGAGGTGTTCTTTTTTAAACTCTTAAAGATGTGAACAGTCCATTGTAACATTCTGTCTTTGGCAAGAGCCAAAGAGAGAGATTCTGAGCCAACACAGCTGGTCTGGCTTCATGCTTGCAATTGTAAACCTCTTTGAGGAATGCTTGTATTTTGTCTCTGATTTGATGCCTGAATGCCTGGCTTCCAGAATGTGAATGAGTCTTCAGAAATGGGCAAGTGAAAACTGAGGAGGGAGGAATCTGTGTTCTGTTTTCTTTTGCAGATTAGTGGTCTGCTTTGTGTCTACTTAAATCTTAGTCCTTGTGCTGTTGTTGTTGCAAAAACTCTTTGCAGCACTTATGAAACTCAGCTGTTGGACACCCCCAGTGGAAAAGATTCTTTCTGACTCTTGGATATCTGAGTTGGAAAGCTTACTGAAAACTACTTCATCCTTGGAACAAACACCAGCATGAATTAAAATCTGTTGAAATGGAACAGGGCTTGGAAAATGAATGATTATTAAGGAGTGAGAAAAATGTTTTATGGGCTTCCCAGATGGGTTCAAAAAAAAAGAAAAGAAATCCCACAAAAGCTTCTTAAAGGAACACATGTACTAGCCACAATCCAGCATTAATAACAGCTTTATCCCACCATGTTTACCTAGAAGAGATGTGCCTTTCCTGCTGCTATTGGACTCTAATTGCCACCAATTCCAGCTACCATTGTTAATGGTCAGGGACAATGATATGGTAGTCCAGAAATATCTGACGTTAACTTTTTTGCACATTAACCCTTCCCCCTGGAATTGACATCATTCTATCCTTCAGACATCACAAACAATCCTTGTGATGTCTTTGCCAAATAGATATATTCTGATGTAAAGTCCTTGTTTTGATTCTGTCCCTCAATGTGGTAGTCTCTGAATTTTCTGTGATGACTTTCTTCTGAAGTCAGAATTTGGACTGTGCCAGTTACTCATTTTTTAATAAATAAAATTTCTGGTACCAAAACCAAACTACAGATCCCAGGATTCCATATGATGGAGCCATGACAGTTAAAGTGGTGTCAATTTGCATTAGTTCTGCAGTGTGGCAGAAGCCTTACTCTTAACTTTAAAAGTTATCCAGGGAGTTGATCCCTATCTTTAAAATAGGTTCAGCACCTTGGAAACCTAAACCAAACAGCAGATTCGCCACTCCACTGACAATGGATGCAACCAGCAATGACTGGTTGTAACACTAAAACATACTGTATTTCAGTGTTAGGTGCACCTTACATGTCTCCTTCCCCTTCCTGACTTCCATGTAATTGAAGAAGGAATGAGCCACAGTTTAGTTTCACTTCAGCAGATACCAGGTTTATTATACATGAGGTAGAACCTCAGTGTAAAATAAACTCTAATTTATTAAACAAGGCAACAAAATAGCTCAAAGTTTGTTGCTGACTGATTTAGAAATTGACTAGAGGTTCTTTCAAACTGTGATTCTTAGTTTGTATGTCATAACAAGACAGGAATCTGATAAATTGAAACCTCATTCTATTTGGGTCAAGAAGGAGGAGTCAAAGGGAGTGAACAACCCATGAATCCAAGTCTTTGAATTTAGTCTCCTTTTTGCCTGGTATTAAAATACATTGGTAGCATTAAAATTATGTAGCTTTTAATTTCTGTAGCGTACACTTCATTTGGTGTTTTCTTAAGACACTATTTTAACATGTAAATGTGAAATGCATGAATCAAAAGCATCAGATTATAATGAATTCAGCTTCCCTTTCTATTTCCTAATCAAATACATTATTAACACAGCCACTAAGCACATTTTAAATAAGATTAATCATTTTATTTAAGTGTATTCAGAGCCTTCCAAGATATTAACAGATTTACTCAAGAATTAAATTGAACTGCTGTTGTAACCTGAAAAAAAAGCACCGCTTTGCTTTTTAAATTTATCTCAAAATGCCTTTATCCTTGCTTTTCCACTGTAAATTTAAGAGGTTTTTGTTTTGCTTTTGCAAAAGCCCAAGTATCACATATCTCCTTTCATTTTATAGATTGTATGCAATAATGTTAGCTCTAGGCATAAGGCAACCATACTCTCTATTGTGCATCTAGGCCTATGGGACATCAATCATGTAGACACTATGTTTATTGTAAATGCCAACTGTTTACTAATCCATCCTATCCTACTTTATCCTTTTTGAAGAAAAAAGAACACAGAATAATAATAAATAATAATAATTTATTTATAGCCCGCCCAATCACGAAGAATCTGGGCGGGTTACAGGAATAAAAGTGTATACAGAATACAATTAAAAATTCAACATTAGCCCCTCCCCAATCCCCCCCTCTCCCTCCATGATGGGAGATGGCAGTTGTTGCCATGGAGGGAGGGCTCAGTCTCTTAAGGGTGGTCCTGATATCATTGGGCCCGCCCCTTCTCTCCCTCTATGATGGGAGATGGCATTTGTTGCCATGGAGGGAAGGCTCATATAGCAATATATATGTCAGCAATAGGAAACCATTTCATACTGAGGGCTTAATTCCTTTTATGTTCTTCAATGGAACATGTCCAAAGCATGGCATCTTGGATCTCATAGAACTGTGGTGGCAAACCTATGGCATGTGTGCCCTCTCTGGAATGTGAAGCCATTTTTGAGGGCACGCAGAGAGATGGGGGGAGGAGTAGGAACAGGCTTGTACCTGTCCTTCCTCTTTCCCCACACTCCAATGCCTTTAGCTGCCTCTCCAGCACACCTGTTCCTCTTCTTTTCCCCACTCTTCCTTCAGCTGTCTTGTGGGAACTCCCACCCCTGGAAAGCAGATGTCCCATTCCCCTGGAAGTCCTGTCTCCCATCACCAGGTAACACCTGGTGCAGGAATGCCTTTGAGTTTGGGCACTCAGGAGTGTTCAGCAAGGAGCCACCCCTGTTTCAGCGAGATCAGGGCTGTGGCAACCACATGCTATGGCCCCGCTATGGCCTTTCCAGGGTGCACAAAGAAGCTGCAAAAGCAGCTCCTTTGTACACCCTGGAAAGGTTGCCATAGCTGCGTTGCCATGGCTTGACAGTGCTCCTTCGGTGCTGCGTTGTATAGACACAGTGCTGGAGGAGCACCATGATGCCGTACACCATGTGGAGCAGCATCATGGCACCCTGGAGGTGGAGTCAGGTTATGCATCATGTGGACATGACACCCCAACTCTGCCCTCAGGCTGGCCTTATTGGCTGGTCTGAACAAGGCCTCAATCTCTAAAAGGTTCACCGTCTCTGTCCCAGAAGCTCTGGCTTTGCTTCCCTGCCCTATTCTTGCGGGGGGGGGGGGGGGAAGAAAGCACATGCTCTCCTGAAAGCAGAAGTTTTGCTTAAGAACTGTATTTCACTCCATGCCCTTACCTGTACTGGGAAGGAGTTCAGCACTCTGAGCTGATGCTTGCCGGAGCTTCTGGAAACTTTGTGATGAAAAGTAGTTTCTTGCCATGCCCTTATACTTGATGCAGGTATAGACATTCCTAGAATAGGAATAAATTATCCCAAAGTTGAGAATCACATGTCCTCCTGATATTGACTTAACTCTCTGTAATGTCTGTTGTTGCACTTAATATAAGACAGATTCACCTGCTGATAAGGCTCCAAAGGCAGCAGTGGCAACTCTTATTTCTTTACAAACTCCAGCAGAGCATTGTGGATGAGGTCTAGCAAACACAGACACCTCAGCCCATTAAATACTCTACAGCCACAGCAAAAGCTGATTTGCTTTAAAGAAATATTTCACCACACTCTCAGCATCCCTCACCACTGACAATGCTGTCTAGGTCTGCTGGGATCTGCAGTGTGACAACATCTGTAGGGCTGCATGATTCCCACTAAGGGATTAATCACTTCCCATTGGTATTAATGGGATTTTGAAAGTCATTGCTTTTTCCATTTTGGAAGCTTTGGGTTGTAACATTTAACAAATTGGAGTTTTGAGGGGGGCAGTTCAGTAGAGTTTCCATGATTGTGGTTATATTGTTGCAACAAAATTAGTGGTTTATTTTCAGTGGAAGTCCCTCCCCCTAAAATAAAATATAAATATTGCTCATACATGATGTATTCTTTTGTTGGAGTTCTTTTCAGAAAATAATTTAGTATAGATGTTTTAAAGTTTATGAAATGACAGTTTTCTGCTTTTTAAGTTTGTAAGAATCTATATAAAATTTTATGTATTTTTATTTAGGATTTTAGGATTCCCTTGACAAAAGAAACCTGGTTTTCTGTAGTATGTTTGCTGTTAATAACCTCTGGAGAATAGTTTATATCTTTACCATTTGGTGCATTCAATGTCTTTCCTTTGTGGAATGTTTATGTCTGTCTATGTTTGTGTTAGGGCAGTCTAAAAATAACGCAGCAAGGGCATGTTGTCACTGCTGTGAAACTATCCTGCCTTTCAACCCTTTAGACTCTATTAACTATGCTGTGCTGTTCCTGTTGAAGGTGATGTGTCAGGTTCCTTAACCTCAGGCCTGTGTTATAAGACTGATCATTAGCAGAACACTGTAAAAACTGCTGGAATTTATTAGAACAGTTGGTGTAATTTCATACCTTTCTGTTAGGACTGACCAGTCTCATATGACTTAGTGCTTTGTGTTTTGCTCCACAGAAGAGTCTTCTGAATCTGAAAAAATACTGTTGGTCACTAAGAAATATAATGTCAGCAGAATATGACTGATATTTGTTGCTTTCAGTTTGAAGATACATATAACCTCCATATATTTTTCATTCAAAGGAGAATAGGATTTGTGCAGTTGGGATTCCTTTGCTGGTGTACTGATTGGTTTGCTGGTGTACTGAGTGCCCCATCTCCAACTGCTTTGTTGTAATTGTTTATATATATTCAGTATATTTGACTATTTAATATATCTGGTTTCTATTGACCAGCTTGATGTGATGTGAATGGGTAAAGCTAACACATAGCATGATTAGTTTTGTCAAAATAATAGGATGAAAGATAAAACTTTCTTGTTGGATTATTGCAAGTTCTATCAGGTACAGCATTTTGTCTTTTACAGAGGCCAGGCAGATACTTCTGGGAGCTCCCAAAGGGGTCAGACTGGAAACTGCTATTTTTAGTTGCTTGCAGCTAGTATCGGATGAGCATGTCCTTGATGGATTTATCTTTTGTCCATATGTTGAGAAATCAAGAGATGTGGCAAGATCTATACTTACCACATTTGGAAAACAAATATCATACATCTATGTGTCTCCTACTCCTGTTAAGTATGGAAAAGTTCAGGAGCAGTGCTGAAAGATTTGGCTTCCTTTGCAGGACACTAGAAACTTGTATCTTTTGACTTAGCAATATGCAAATGGAACACTGTTGAAACAGATACCTACAGCAAGCAGTATAACCACTAAACATGCAAGATGTTCTCAAAGCAATAGTGTGAGACCCATCTGTAGTCTTCTGAGCCTGTTTTGAAACTAGTTAAAATCTCTTGGACTCTGCCCATTTTGAAATTGCACATGCTACTTTTCTGTTTTTCTGACTTGTTGAAGGATAAGGAACTCCAAAAGAGTTGAGGAAGATTTTCAGTCATGGAGGCACATTATAAAACAATTGATGACCTGGTGGTGCAGTGTTTAAATGCCAGTACTGCAGTCACAAGGATGGGAGTTTGATCCCAGGCAGGACTCCAAGATTTATTCAGCCTTTTGTAGGTCGGTAAAATGAGTACCCAGCTTGTTGGTGGCAATTAGCTTACAGACTGCAAATTGCATAAAGAGTGCTGAGTTCACTGATACGTGGTATAGAAATGTATTTGCTATTGCTATTGCTGTTGTTATAGTCAGGAAAGAGGGCCCAATGACAATAATGCAAGCAGTTCAAATTGATAGTCTGAATCAAATCGGGGAATACTGGCCAGGTTTCAACATCATGCTTGCATAGTAGCATAGGACTTTATCAAACAGACAAAAAAGACAGGAGCATAGCGGAATGCTCCCATCAATATTGTGCAATAGTGCAAAGATTTTCACACTGATTATCCCAATATTATTGTGTGAATAAAGAGGAATTCTAGTGCCACTTTTTATTCACAGGAAAATCCATGAATAAAAAGCGCTGCTAGAATTCCCCTTTATTCACATGATAATCATGGGATAATTGCGTATCGTGCAACGCAGTGTTAAAATCTTTACGCTATTGCTCAGTATTGATGGGAGCATCCCTCTATGCTCTTGTCTTTTTTCTCCATGTGATAAAGTCCATAGTGTAAATCTACACTGATGTTGTTATGTGGTGGTTGTGCTGCTACATCACCTTTCTGCCAAAAATTGGCATCGTGTTGCTAAGGGTGCAAACAGACAGGCCAAAATAAAGCTGCTTCGGGTCACTTTGAAGGTATGCTGTTTAAATAACACACGCATCTTAAGAGGCCAGAAGCTGTGCCAAAGCTGTGCTCTGGTCCTTAGGACTGGAGGGTGGCTTTGGCGTGGTTTCCAGTCTCTTAGCATGCATGCAGCATTTAAACAGCATACCTCCAAAGTGACCCGAACCAGCTTTATTTTGGCCTGTCTATTCAGGTCCTAACTGTGTATCTGCCACTGTGCTTGCTTTGCTGAATGGCAAATGCATAATGGCTGAAATCCAGTGAAGCAGTATAGTGGAGGTACTGGTGAAGAGTTACGCATCATCCAAGAATGAAATGGTTATACTTATGGAAATCTGCTTATGAAGCCATCAATCAAATTTGTCCATTGTTCAATGGCTAAAAAAGTAACAGAACAAAGTTAGGGAATTTACATAGGTGTAAGACATGAACAGGATCCTGGACCCTGAATTGTAATTTTTCATGTATCTGTGGTATCTGTGGACTGCATATGGCAACCAAGGCTGTTTTTGTGCCCAGCACCAAAATATGCAACATTTTTATTCCCTTCCCAACCCCCCCCCCCCAACCTACTACTCTGTAGGTGGAGCATATGTCACATTTTAGGGAATCCTGGGCCATGTCTAGGACAGGCCTTTCTTAAATAAGAAAGCAAACGGGAAGTGACATTTGGATTATTTCCTGTTGCAAAAGAAAACAAAACCCATACTTCTCCTGGGCCTAAAAACATGGTGGGAATGTCCTATGGTCCCTATGAAAGCATTTTGTATTGCAATGTAGTATAAAAGCAGTAAGCATATTCTCTATAAAACACAATAACAATAAAATAAAAAGAAACTTAAAATAAATATCATATGACAACTTATAGGGTAGGATAGAGAGACACAGTAATTGCTACAGATGGCCGTTTCTTTAGGTAAGGTAAATGTTATGTTCCCTATATGTGTTTTAACCTAATTGATTCATTCGTTTGTTCATCCATTCATATTTCGTTTATAAATCCTCTGTCTCCCACTCTGGTAGCTGAAGTGGCTTACAACACAGATTGTAGCTAAAAACACACAAAAGAGTAAAAAAAGGTTAAAAACAATCTATTAAAAACAGCACTAAATTAAAACAGTTTAAAAGAACTAAAAACAAAACAAAGAAGATTAAGAAGTACAGCAGCAGCACCTCCTCGCTTTTAAAAACCTTACTGTCTTTATGAAAGCTTCCAAGTAGTATAAATCCAAACACCAGTGTGGAGGTGCCTTGCCCTATTAAAGTGGCAATTATAAATAGTTAGTCATTTTACTAACTCTTCAAACAAAACAAGGTTGATTTCTACTGTCCAGATTAACCTTGCGCATCAATGTGTAGTTGTTTCCATGTATGGTTAAAATTAAAATTTGGCTCTGGAGCATTTCCACAGCATATTCTGGGCCATATTGGCATTGTATATATTGATCATATAAAGCTTTGGTTTACAGTCTGCTACTCGGTTATGCTTCCCAGACCACACACATGCAAAATAGGCAGGCTTACCCTCTCTGCCTTTTCTATTTATCTTGCAGTTTACCTTACCTTGCTTGCTGATCTTTCACAGCCAGGCCTAACTTATTTACACCATATTTAACAACATGCAGCACTTCATTTCTCAATAGATGCAAACAGGCAGCAAATTGGAAATACAAGCTCAAGAGATACAGGTGGATGTTATCATGTAAACATGGTGAGGCTTTCTGAAATTACAATTATGACACCCCTGGATGATCTCTGATCCTACTGTATTATGATGTGACAGATGTATATTGCAGTGATTTCTCTGGTGATACTTGCTCTTGCTTCCTTGTCAGCTTTAATAATAAAGCAACTGGACGGGCTAAATTGAAATGATTTATCTTCTATGAATGTTATAGTCAAAGCATGCTGTCATAGTAACAGGTTCAGCTTCCTCCAATGAGGTTGTCACACACAATAGGCTGGAGCTATTTGAAACCACATCACGTCCTATAATGTCACTTGTAGCAACTGCCTCCCCCCCCACTCCTGCCTGAAAATCCAATCATTTGTGACCAGTTCTTTGATCCTATTCTTGGACCCTTTTCAACTTTATAGGGATCAAGGGCATTATCAAAGAATGATTCATACCTTCTTTATTAGGATGATTCCTAGTTCTAAAGACTGAAGTGTCTTGAAAGTGAGAGCAGGACTGTATCATGAAGCAGAATGAGGAAACCATATTAGATGCTGGTAGGAAACAATGTTTGACCCTTAGCCATTCCTCCAGAACTTCCTAGGTGTCCCCTTTTGTGAGACCCTAAACTTTTATTGCTGCCCACAGTTAAACTACGTGGAATGTAGAAGAATCTTGTCCTTTTTGCTCAGGCAGCAAAATGTCTTCTTTAACATAAAAAGTCTAAAAGTACTATTTAACTTTCCCTTTGTCTAATCAGTCCAAGCAGAACAGAATTAGACTATAGACAGATTCTTCCCCCTACAGTAAGGGCAATTAAAACCTCCCCCCACTTGCTTTTAATCTAAAAAACCACTGCCTCCATTGGCAGCAATGCAGACTTTATTGAAACAACCCTGGGCAGAGGTGTGTTAACATAAATGTTGCAGAAAGCCTTAAACTTACTGTATCCATACTCAACATTCCAAATCCAGTTCAGAGCTACACAAATGTACTTGTGAGTGATAAAGAATGTGATTTAGCGGCATGCTATATGTTCAGCATAGCTCATAAGCTACTATAACATTCAAGACTGCACAATACCCACTATGCAACATTTTAATGTCATGTGTCTTTCCCCAAAAACATTTCCTGCAGAGCTACAAGATTCCTTGAAGAGAAATAAACAAGAGTGAGAACAACACAACCAAGTACATTGAAAGAGTTGAACTCTTAAACCAGGTTTCCTAGGACAAAGTCTGAGGGGGTATAAGATCATATTGCTTAAATCCAGAGATCACATATTTCTCTGTTGTAGACACAGAACCTCACAGTAGAAGATAAGTGAATTATACCCATAAATATTTTTAAAGAAACATTAAGTAAATCACTGGTGGTGATGGTGGTGGAAACTGTGTACTACATAGACATCTGGTGGTGTCTGCCACACTGGTTTGCATCCTGTTTGTGGTTTATGTGTGCATAAGTGCAATTTATGTACATATATGTCCCATTTTAGACAGGAAACAGAGGCTTATTCATCTGCCCTTGCATTCCATCCAAAATTTTCCCACTGTCTGGCAGCTGTCTAGCTCTGGCAGGGACCTCTGTTGCTATCATTTACTCGTAGAGAGAGGAGGAGGTGATTCACATCAGGCGATTATCACATGAAGCTTTAAAACTGCTATGAAAACTACAAATAGCTCCCTTGGCAATATTTATTGCATTATGTCGCTTCCATCTTGCTGCTGCTTTGCTATCAGGCATTGTTAAAGCATCACTTTTCATTGATGGGGAAAGCCCATCAATAAGCTTCCATTCATGCTTCAGTCCCATTAGTACTAAAGTGTGAAAGAAACATTGCTGCCTTGGCAGTTTCAATATTGGCAGTCATATGGTATCAGTGTCTTTCCTTCTCCCCCTTGCTATTTCTAAGCAGGATGATTTCATTTTTTAAAAAAATTGTTTTCTTTTTAAAAACTTAAATCACATTAGCATAACCCCTGAATTATGTTAAAAATAAACATAAGCATAAAATAAAAACACCCCAAAAGCATGCTGCCCCCATAGGGCATGGAGGTCGGGTTTATGGGGAATGCAGAGGAGAGCATAATGGCAGAAGCAGCCACAGTCATGCTATTGTGGAGATGTGCAATAATGAAGATTTTCCTACCTGGCTGAATTGCTGGGAAAACGTTGCTCAAAGGTGGAGGAAGCATGCATGTGTGGAAGCCAGGTGCGCTTCCTCAATCATCATGCAATCGTCACTCCCTTTAGCATCCCTGAATCATCTTAAGGGGAGTGGATTTCCTATGAATGCAAAGTTTGCTTTCATAAGAAATCCGCTCCCCTGGAACAATTCAAGGACACTAAAGGGAGCGAGGATTGCATGACGATTGAGGAAGCGCACCTGGCTTCCACACATGCGCACAAATGAAATCCTCTAAAATGAAGTCCTTTCATATCTTCAGCAATATTGAAGTCAAGCTGACAATTTTGTGGTTTCCTGGGACTATCCCCTTTACCCCCATTTACAATATTTGCTTGATGCAATTTCTATAGCACCTTCCTTATTCTGCAGGAGTTTTCAAAAATTACAGAAGTGAAGCAATTAAGTTATTTTAGTTCCCTAGGATGCAAGGTATTATTATATACCATTGCCAGTTCATATCTCTGTTTCTGTGAACATAGCATCTGATCACTTTGAAATACTTCAAGCTCTTGATATAAATATAAAGGCAGATAAATATAAAAGACTACCTTTCAAATCTAAAATGCAATTTTCATGGTCATGGTAAAGGAGATTAATTCTTTTGTTTAGTCTATGGTTACTCCAATGAGAATGTAAATTTATTCACATATTTTGATGTGAAAGTCTATTGAGGGTTATTAGTCTTCTTTTTAAAGAACAGTTATAACCACGTTGCATATTGCGGGTGGGAATGTTGAAAAGATTTTTTTCAGAGCGAAAGAAAGAAAGAAAGAAAGAAAGAAAGGCAGGCTTATATTAGAAATATGCTATGAAAAGTAAACTCAAAAGTCATACCAATGAGAAATTCATCAATTGTTAAAGTGTCTATGATAAAATAAGTCTCCTCTGTACTTTTGGGAATAAAACCAAGTGTGTAGCTCCTATTAGCAGTAATAGGGCTTCTTATTCATCCCCCACTGTGTTGAAAATGTGTGCTATAATGACTAATTTAAATTGTTCTCTGTTAGGTTTAGTGAGTTAGAAAGTTTATATTGGAAATAGACCAGCTGGTAAATATTCATGCACTGCAGACTGCTATAAATCATTATGTATTGAGGAGAAGAACATTTCATTTTATTTTTTTCTTACTCAGGAAAATTGCAGGTTAGAATTTAATCAAATCATATAAGTCATCAGAAAATGCATGGAGCTTCCTTCTACTTTGTTTACCTTGCTCTTTCTTTAAGGTGTTTTCTTTTTGAAATTGTAAACCTGCTGAAATCAACTACTCTTTTAAACACAGCTTTGTATACATACCAGCCTACATACCTTTGTATACATACCCCAAAATGTTCTGTGGTCCAATACATCTAGCAGTCACCGCTATGGGAAAGGTTGTTATATAATATCTAGATTTTGAAACACCTTAGAAATAATAAATATATAAATTGTGGATGTTACCTACAGTTGTAAATGGCAAGGTCAAATGTACAACTGGAGCAAACCATATTGTTTCGCATTTGCAAAAATAGTTTTTATCATTTTTAGATAATATATCTAGCTATTTAGAGGTGTATGCATCACCTATCTGCTGTAAGCTCTCAGGATTTCTCTGTCATTTTACTTTTTGGTTTTTTTTAACAATATTTAAAATATTATTAACCATGGATTCACAGAACTGGAAAGGGGCTTGTTCAGTGTTCAGTCCCTTAATACGTGTAGGATCTCCAGCAAAAGAATCCCCAGCAGGTCGCTTTTCAGTGTCTTCTAGAAGATAGCTAGAGAAGAAGACCCTCTCCATCTCTCTAGGGAATTGGTTCCATTGCTGAACCACTCTTACTGTTAAGGAGCTTTTTCTAATGTTCAATTGAAATCTTTCATCCTCTAAATTAAAACCATTAGACTTGGTCCTACCCTCTGGGGCAGCAGAGAACAAGCCTGCCTCCTCCTCTCTGTGACAGCCCTCGAGGTATTTAAAGAGTGCAACCATGTCACTCCACAGTTTATTCTTCAGCAAGCTGAACATGTCCACCTCCTTCAACCTTTCCTCATATGCTTTATTCTCCATACCTCTTATCATCCCCATTGCCCTTCTTTGAAACTGCTCCAACTTGTCTATTTCCTTCTTACAACAGGGCACTCAGAACTGGATGTAGTACTCTAGATGAGGCTTGACCAGCTCAGAATACAGAGGGACCATTACTTCCCATGATTTGAAAACTATGCCTCTATTAATGGAGGCTGAAACAGTATTCACCTTCTTTGCTGCAACATAACACTGCTGGCTCATGTTCAATTTATGATCAACAACAATCCAAAGGTACTTTTTGCATGTAGTGGATGAGGATCTAGCCTGAAAAAGAAGAAGGCCCTCCCTCTATCCACTATCACCCAGAGAGAGAGAGGGGCAGGCCAGCTCCATTGTGGCCTAGCTTGAAAAAGAAGAAGGCTGTCCTTTCATCCACCATCATCCAGAGGGAGAGAAGGACAGACCAATTCTATCAGGCCTAACCAGAGTAAGAAGAAGGGCCCTCTTTCCAGTCCATCTGACTTGGTCCAGACCTCAATTTTCTAGTTTACCTTTCAACACAATAGTTGGATAGTGCTGGGAGTCCCGTGTCTGAACAAAATTCTGTGTAAATGCATGGATGCATAACTGTACCCCAGGCTCACATATGCAACATGGGAGTGGACCCTAGTTCCCCAAGCAAAAGAGAAGAAATTTATCTTCAGAGTCTAGGCTTGTGTTTAACTGTAGATTTAGCTTTAGGTTCTGTTGCCCTTTCCCCATCTGGACTGTGTGTTTCTGCAGAAAGCCACAAATGTATTCCTTTTTTTAAAAAACCTTCATGATGTTTGATGTCCCTCTTCCCCAAATGTGTGTTGTTCCAGATGTTGAGGGCTAGTATTCAGACCTGGTTGCCTGTCAATTTATTGCCTGCTTTGCAATAAACTATTAGCCATTGTTGTTGTTTTTTGTTGTTTTTGTTGTGTGCCTTCAAGTCATTTACAACTTATGGTAACCCTAAAGTGAATCTATTATGGAGTTTACTTGGCAAGATTTATTCAGAGGAGGTTTGCCATTGCCTTTTCCTAAGGCTGAGAGCATGTAACATGCTAAAGGTCACCCAGTGGGTTTCATGGCTGAGTTGGGAACTGAACCCTGGCCTCTGGAATCATAGTTGAACACACAAACCACCATACAGAGATGGCAAATCATGCAGCCCTACAGATGTTGCTTTTTAAAAAAACATAATTTATTAAGAAAACATATAAAGAAGACATAATACAAAACATACAAGACAAAACAACAACAACAACAACAACAACAACAAAACACAATACATAAATGATTATATGATAATCCACATTAGTTTCAGATGTTGCTTTAAGCACACCTTCCAGCATTCCTCACCATTAGATATGGTATCTGGGGTTGCTGGGACTTAAAGTTCACAAGTGCCTGAAGATTACAAATATCCAAACAATTGAGAAATGTGGATAGATTTACCTTCTGGGGTGGTTAAACAGGGTTTGGGCAATAGTAATTATGGAAAAAATATGAAATTGAGAGTCTGAACCAGTGACAATTATATGAACAGTTTTAGAGACTTGGCATCCATTTATTGTGTTCACAACATAAGTAAAGAATCTTCATATTGTCCTCCCTGCTCCCTGTTTCACAAATGAAATTCTGGAGAAGCTTGTTTTAAAGGAGATTATTATACTTCCCTTTCCCATCTTGTCCTCCTGAGCTAGGCATGGGATGTAAACTTTTAAATATGGATTTTATCGCACACTTCTGTGCCCAGGCAGAAGGCATCCCATACCTGATCATGGCATCCCGTACTTTATCCAAACTTCTCCCGCACCTTGGAAAGATCAGGTACAAGATGCTTCCTATCTGTCAGGTACAGCATGTCTAGAAACCCTCTTTCATAGCAAAAAGACAAATTCTAGACTTTTAAAATTGAAGAACAGCTTTATTGTAGAAAAGAACATCTTAGTAGACAGGTCCATGACCTTTTTTTGACAAGTCTTAAGTTAGAATACATTGAAACACTTTTATAGAACATAGCAAAATCCTTCCCCATCAAATTGTGTTACACAGTGATTGGCTCCCAGTTCATGTGCTTCAGCCATTAGTGTGATGTAATGGTTTACCATCTGGAAAATACAGTAATTGTCAGACTTTGCGTGAATCTACAGCTTTTCACCAACACTAGACTAAACATCTTTGAATTTGCATTTATCTGTACTTTGTTTTTTATGGGTTTTTCGGGCAATGTGGCCATGTTCTAGAAGAGTTTTTTCCTGACGTTTCACCAGCATCTGTGGCTGGTATCTTCAGAGAATGCTTGCCTGGAAAGGACTTTCCAGGCAAGCATTCTCTGAAGATGCCAGCTACAGATGCTGGCAAAATGTCAGGAAGAAACTCTTCTAGAACATGGCCACATATCCCGAAAAACCCACAAAAAAACCATAGATGCCAGCCATGAAAGCCTTTGACTTCATATCTGTACTTTGTTTATGCTATTTATCACTCGGGATTGGTGTCATGTATTTAACAATATCATCACGTATGTTTGACCAGTATAAATCAATAATTAAACACTATATAGAACTAAACTCTATAAAGCTAAATCCATCACTTAATAAAACTGGTTATTAAAACTGTTCATTATCTAAGGCAGTATATAAATAAAATTTATTATTGTTATTGTTATTATTATTATTATTCAGCCAAAATCAAGCCTTTAGCCCCACACCTCCTACACGCATTCCAAAAAAGCTATTTTCCTACAAGCTGTTTTAGCACTTTTGAGACTCATTAACCCTTACGGCATGCCTCATAGTTTAACCCATCAGCCTCAATAATATACTGTCAATCCCATTTTCATTTAAAATAATTCAAAACAAATTCTGGCAGGAAAGCATTCAATTTATGTGTTTCTGACACTGCCTGGGCATGGAGGTGTGCAATAAAATCAGAGTTTAAAAGTTTACATCCTGCACCTATCTTGGGAGGAAAGGATGGGAAAGGGAAGTGTGATACTTATTCACACCTGCTTTGTCTATTTTACTGTTGTTTTTGTTTTTATTGTGATGTGAGCCCTCAAACCATTTCCAACTTATGGCAACCCTAAGGCAACCCTATCACAATGTTGTGGTTTTTCTATTCCTTCTATTATGTATTGTGTACTGTGTACACTATGTGTACATGTATTATGATACATTTAAAAAGACATCTGAAGAGTCTGATCATCCCCATTCCTGTTGTGTGCCTTCAAGTCATTTTCAACTTATGGCGACCCCAAGGCGAACACATCACAGGGTTTACTTGGCATGTTGTTCAGAGGGGGCTTGCCATTACCATCCTCTGAGTCTGAGACAATAGGTTTTTATGGCTGAGTCAGGATTTAAACCCTGGTCTGCAGAGTCATAGTCTAAACCACTACACCGTGTTGGCTCTCCATCCTCATCCTTGTTCAAAAGTCCAGACGAACTCTACATTTGACAGTGAAATAGATTTGGAGGGTGGTGGATTTTCCTTTTTTGAAGGTCTTTAAACCAAAGTTTAAATCTCTCAGAAGTGCTTAGTTGGGAATTTCTATATGGCAGGGTGTTGTTCTAGATGGCATATATGGTCCTTTCCAGCTCTATGATACTATGATAAATCAAACCATGAACACTGAAGCTTTCTGATAGTTTCCTTGCATGTTGAGTCTATTAACAATGGGTTTGATGTTACCCCTATTTTTTTTTATCAGCTTCCACTGAGGCAGAACTAATCGTACCAGATTAAAATGATTCTTTTCAATCCAATGCATTCCTGTTTTAAATTGAGGATTATGCTATGAACAGAAATTTCAAGAGACAATTTAGATTTCTGTTCCCCCATGCCCCCCCTCATGTGGTGTAGTGGTTTGGGGGTTGTACTAGAACATTGAGGAACCAGGGTTTAAATTCCTGGTAGTCCATGGAAACCCACTGCGTGACCCTGGGGGAGTCATGCTCTCTCAGCCTCAGAGGAAGACAAGGGCAACTCCCCCTCTGAATGAATTCTGCCAAGAAAAAAAACCCTGTGGTAGGTTTACCGTATAGTCACCATAAGTCAGAAATTACTTGAAGGAACACAACAACAACAACAACACCAGCAACAACAACAACAACACAATCCCTCTAAAAAGTGGAAAAAATAGAAATAGTGAAGTGTGCTGATGAAGCCACTGTGAATTTTTGCTTAAAGAAAAAAGAATTCGCAATTATTTTTCCTCTGTCTGTCATAGTTCAGGAGAGACAACCCTTGAAAATATAATAGCTTGATGATCTTAGGATGCAAGGGATGCTTCAGATGTTTTCAGAGGCTCCTTGAAATGTGCTTCAGCCTGACAAAAGCAGGAAATGTTAATTTTCACCTCTCTTATAAACACTGAGATGATATGTAAAGAGAATTCTATTGTCATAGCAAATGCACACTTGAGTGATTCAAACCCAATTAGTGCTTATATGATGCACTTTGAATATATTTGATGCTGCAGAAAGCAAACTGGTAAACAGCTTTTCATATTTAGCCGGTGGGGGTTGCAGGGAGAAAGCCTCCTTTTTATTTTCTAACATAATAGCTATCTCAGTCCCACTTGAGTTTAGAACAATGTCACATCATTGTCTGACAGTTTAGAAAAATCCTTGTTAAAACATATGTCATTTTCCTTTGTGCATTTCTTTTTAAAGGTCTGTGCAAAGTAGCCCTTGGGGATTAAGATGGCCTGAAAGGTATACAGCATGATTGTGGAGTGACCACATTTACTCACAAGGGGCAGATGCCAAAGAGGGAAGACTCTTGGATCTCTCATGATGAGATGAGAATATGGCTTCATGTAACAATTTATCAAAAGACCCACATTTTTAGGAAGGAATGTACATGAGATTTCAGGTCTTTTGAGTGACACTTCTTCAAAGTGCAGGCTAGATACCTATGGATTCAACCATGCTAATGCTGAATTAAGCTTGCCATCTCTCTTTTCTGAGAGGCTCCTCATCTTTAATGCCTATGTGGCTAGGGTTGCCATAAGTGAGGACCTCCAAACCGGGACAAATGTAGGACAAATGCAGGACAACATTTTCAAATGTAGGACACATTTTATAAAAATGGAGGACACGCAAAAAATTGAGTCTTTTTTAGAAATGTTAATATAAATCCATGTTTCTTAGGCATGATCAAAATGGAGGACATGTTGACCTTATTGTAGACAGCACGGAAATGTACTTCCCTTTCTTGCCACCCCCTTTCTCCCCCTTCCACACAGCACATTTGAGCATTGAACATGGCTTTATTTAACATTGCCTCTTGATATTTCAGAGGCTTTTCCAAACCAAACCTTTGGTCAAGGGGCTTTGTTTTTCTTCATTTTGACTTGTTTTGTCTGTATTCCTCCCACTAATAAAGGAGACATGAAATGAGTTATGGGTACAGTTGTTAAACAAAAAGTCTTGTGAGACTCTGTAGGCAAGAGTGCACCATCTTAAGAACTGCATTAGCACACTTGGCTGTTCCCACTGCTTTCACTTCATCACTCCATCCTATGGAATCCTGGGATTGTAGTTTGTTGTGGTGCCAGGTGGCTTTGAAATCTCAGGCATAAGAGAGGCAAAAGCTTGGCTGCATCTACACTGGAGAAATAATCTGGTTTGAGTCACTTTAACTGTCTTGGCGATGCTATGGAATTCTGGGATGGCGGTTTGTTCCAGCACCACAGCAGAATGGCAGTAAACCCTGGAAAGCTCTTGACCAAGGTGACCAATGCCCTCACCCCAAATGTAGGGCACCCAAGAAAAAAATGTAGGACATGGCCAAAATAAAAGCTAAAAACACCATGTAATTATTAAATCCATGCTTTCTTAGCCATGATCCAAATGGAGGACATTTTGAATTTGACAGAAGAGGGCATATCCTGGAAAAGGAGGAGGATGCCTGGTCACCTTGTCTCTGGTCCAAAATGCACTGCAGAAATAAAACAATGCTGGCTGAATGCCCAGCGTTCCTCACCAAAGCTGCATCCACACTGGGAAATAATCCAGTTTGAGAGTGACTTAACTGTCCTGGGTTAGTGCTGGGGAATGCTGGGAATTGTAGTCTATTGTGGCCTCAGAGCCATCACTGACAGAGAAGTTTCAATGTCTCCCAAACTAGCATTCCCAGGATTCCCTGCACTGAGTTAAAGTGGGTTATTTTCCTGCAGTGTGTGTGTGAGAGATATAAAAGCTAGGGACTGGATCTCTTGGTCCAAAACACACTGCTTGGACTGCTAGGGTCCGTGCTATGGAATCCTGGGATTGTAGTTTATTGTGGCACCAGAGCTCTCTGACAGAGAGGCCAAATGCCTCACAGACACCAGCTTCCAGAGCATTGAGCTTTGGCAGTTAAAGGGGTCTCAAGTGCAGAGGGGGGGGGGGGAGAGAAAGCAGGAGTGTGAATGAGCTCTGAGGGAGGAGGAGGAGGAGGGAGGGGCCAAGGGAAGTGGCCAGGACTACCAGAGGACGCCCTGCTTTTCCTCATCATCGCAGCCTTCTCACTGCTGGCAAGAGGCTCTGCCCCCAGCCAGGCAACGCCTCCATTCAGTTCCTTTGTCAAAAGAGCTATGGTGCCACAAGAAACTACATTCCCAGATCCCATAGCACTGAGCCATGGATGTTTGAGGGGGGGGGTCAAACTATTTCTGCAGCCTTTTGCCACCCCAAAGCCTTCTATTGTTTACCAGCAACTTGCAAGGCAAAATCTCTCCTTCACCAAGCCATTGAAAACCAACCCAGTGGGGAGGGCTGATTGCTTCTTTCCCATTGGTCAGCTTCGGGAGAAATTTGCATATTACAAGGAAAGGCGTTTAGGGCCTCAAAAACGACCCTGTGATAAAGAATTACACTAATACTGACCTGTAGACATTTAAAAGATGATGGCATTTAGGCTCCCAGTGAAAACGGAACCATTTATGGCCTTTTTTTCTTTGCTCACTGTAACCTGGAAGGTCAGGCCTTTTGCAAGACATATATACCAAGTGGGCTGGCAATAGCTTGGAGTGGCAGATGTTCTTTAAGACCTGTCTCCGGCTATGTCTTTAAGACTGCTCTCTAGGCTAGCCAGGCAGGGAGGCGGGGAGGGTGGCACACCGCCGTGGGGAGGGCTGGAGCTGCCTCCAGGGCCTTGGTGGGGGGGAGGTCCTGGGGGAGGGGCCAAACTGGGCGGGGACTGTGTGGCCCCGCCCCAAACTGGGAAAGTCCCGCTCCCAGGCAGGATATGGCAAGCCTATATGTGGCAGACAGGTACAACATGATCCCCCGGGCTGGGAGTAGCTGCACCTATTGCATCTGGCCAGTTGCAAATGGGGGAGCATTTTATTTAGTTCATTTTCATTAGAATTTCTCCCAGTTGACATATTTTACCATATTTAAGATGGAAAGAATTCAAGGTTTAATATTTGCATGTGGGAGAAAATGAAAGTAACAAAAAATCCTGTCCCCCAGTTTCTAACAGTTTTCTTGAAGACACATGCACTTTTTCTTGTTATTGCATTCAGATTGACTCTAACTTATGGTTCCATCATCACAGGGCTTTCCTGGCATGATTTATTTCAGAATATGTTTGGCATTGCCTTCCTCTTAGGTTGAGAGCGAATGTGACTTGCCCAAACTCATCTGGTGGGGGCCTCTGCACTGTAGAAATAGTGCCGTTTGACCCATTGTAAGTGTGTGTAGCTACATTCAATGGAATCCTGGAATTTGTAGTTTTACAAGGTCTTTAGCCTTCTCTGCCAAAGAGTGTTGGAGTGCCTCAGAAAACTACAAATGACAAATCCCAGGTTATATAGGATGGCAGTTTAAAGGTGTCAAATGGCATTATTTCTACATTTTAGAACGCACCCTGGGTTTCCATGGCTAACTAGGGATTGACCCATGTTCTCCTGAGTCTTAGGGATTATTGCATGTCCAATAAAGCATTGTTTCCCTGATGGGATAAGGTCATGTTACGGGTTGCTATGGATGTTATCACAAGCCAAAATGCCGATGCTGCTGCTGAGCAACTACAAACCCGTCTCCAGCCACGCTTAGCCCACCAGTACGTTTTCAAGTACAGGAGCTTTCCTTTCTTGAAAATCAGGGGCTAAGAGCAGCTGGGATACAGGCTGCTGTGGGTTGCAGTCGCCCAGCAGCAGAGTGGCCACTTATCCCATCAGGGAAAGGACGCTTTATTTGGGCATGCGATAATCTCCCCAGTTCAGGTGGAATGAACTCAGCTGTCCTTTCTGGTCACCCAGGATAATACATTTCTGGCTACTTCTACATTATTGCATTGTTTTCTTTTCAAACAGGGTACCTCCCCTGCCCCGTCTCCAGCTCATACAGTAATTCTGCTGGAAGTACATTTTTGGCTTTCTTGTCTTTCTTTAAAGCAATAGCTCACTTTTTGGATATGCTTGGCCCCCCATATCAATTGATTTTTATCCACAGATTGAACCATTCATGGCTTGAAAATTTTAATATTACATAAAATTTCAAAAAAGCAAGCCTTGATTTTGCATTTTATATTTCAGTACATACTTGTGTTTAACAGGACTTGAACAGCATGGATATTTTATCCACATGGAACCAACCCCCAGTGGTACCATAGGCCCAATGCATAGATGCCATGTATTCATATTCATATGGATTGAGCATCTGTCTAGTTTCTTTCTTTTTTCTTTCTTTCTTTCTTATTTATAATATAATATAGTTTATTTGTATCCGCGTTTCCAAAACCTGATCAAACGGCGACAACAGCATATAAAAACTTCCCACAAAAATCAGTTAAAACAGTTTAAAAACAATACAACAACACTAACAGCAAAGGGCCAGAGAAAGGGGGAAGGCCATATATACAATCCCGGGTCGTCAATGAAAAGGGGTAATGGAAGAATGATTTTTCACGGTGGGAAGGCTTGGGAAAAGAAATATGTCTTCAAGTTCTTTCTTTCTATAGGATCTTTGAGAGAGGAGAAATAATGGAATTTTTGGAAAGTGAGGGGAAAGAATATGGCAGAATGGCAAGCTTCTCCACCGGGAACTTTTATTCCTATCACAGAGCATGTTTGATTTCACAAGGGTGATTGAGGTTTAGCTCTATTACCTCTTGTTTGCCTGACATTACCAGGTGCTTTTAGACTTCAGAGGTTCTGTTTTCATCACGCAGGGGAGCGGAGAGATGGCATTCCATGGTGTCATTGGTCTTGTAAACCACATATTTCCCTGGCAGCAATTCAGTAATGGGTAAAAGGAAAAAAGGAAAGAGAAAGAGAGACTGCCAGTTTGCCTGAGGTCATTAATTCTTTTTATTTTACAAACAATGCCATTGAGGTAGCTGCTTGAGGAACACCTTCTTTTGCCATATTTCCATTTTATGTTTCAAAAAACCTGATACAGTGGTACCCCGGGATACGAATGCGCCGCTACGAAATTTCGGGTTACGAAAAAAATCCATAGAAAAAAAAAGTTCCGGGTTACGAAGGGTTATTTCGGGTTACGAAAAATTTTTTGGTGCTTTTCGGCGGCTTTTTTCGCCGAAATCGCGGCTTTCGCTATTAGCGCCTATGGCTTTTTCGGCTTACGAGGATTTCGGGTTACGAACGCGGCGGCGGCGAACGAATTAAATTCGTAACCCGGGGTTTACCACTTATAGGTGTTGTTGTTTTTTGGACCCAGAATAGGTTGTTGGAACTTAACAGAAGCAGAGCTGGGTGTGTATGTGTCCATGCTAGAAAATTATATCAGCTTGATACATCTTTAACTATCATAGTTCAAATGGATGGAACCCTGGAATTTGTAGTCTGACCGTGTCTTTCAATTTAACTGCCAGTTTCAAAGGGAGTTACACTAGAGAATTCTAAGTAGCCCTCCATGAACTACAAATCCCAGGATGATGGCCTGGAAGTTAAAGGGGTAACAATGCTATAACTGGATAATGGAGATACATTCTAACAGAAGGCAGTATAGTAGATCACATTGCAGAGCTTTAAAATTATGAGGTGTAATTGAAATCTTAAAGTATTGCCATATTGCTTTGCAGCCAGTGCCTTGACACAATAACATAATTTCCAGACTTTTGGAGAAAAGTGGGGGAATAACTATCATCATCTTGATATGCTTCTGTAGGGTAGGATCAATCCATTATCAACAGTAGAGTGCTAAACTATATGAATCTATGGGAGATCTCCCAGTTTATTATAACCACTTAGATTACATTGCTTCAGCTTATTAAATTAGGTCTTTTTGTCATTTGAGGAAATGAGAAGTGATTTGAAATGTTTTATGGTACAAATATGTTATAAACATCAACACTTAAACGTGTTTGTCTTCTGAAATTGTTATGCCCCTTTTTGTCTAACTTGGAAATGTTTAGTGAAATTAAAAATTATTCTCAGCATATGGGGAAGTGCAAAAATTTTGGATTTTGGATAACTTGTTTTTAAAAAAACACACAAGCTATTGTTTGTTTCATTGTCCTCATTTAATGTCTGCAAGGAACGTCTTGTGTAAATAACCAGCCCACATCCACATTAAAGCATGCATAAAACACATCAATCCTTTTCATCATGTTTTGTAAGCCCTGACACATTTGATGACTTCTTTTCATTGTTCATATTTCAAACTCTTTTCCTTATGATTCCATTACAGAGGAGCAAATACCTTCATGCTTTATCTTATTAGCATGTGTTTATCATATGTTTTCTCCATAATTACTATCTTTAAATAATGCACACAGCATATTAGATCCCATTCTTCTAAAAGGTGTCAAGATAGAATCAACTGCTAATCCCCTTCCTTTTCTTAGACTCTTCTGCATTGACATTTTGATTTCCTGTCAGAAATAGTAAGGACTCCTACTGTTCTGACACTTTATTTTTAAAGAGGCTAAAGAGAGGAATGGGTTTGCTTTCTAGTAGCAGTACTATTTTTTTCTGATGCTCTCATATACTGAATTTTAGGTAAAGAGTTTGCCCTTAAAATATTTTATGAGCTGTAATTCTACTAAAATAGTTAGCAGTTACATCTGTGCCCTCTGATGGACTGATTGTTATTTTTGCATTTGGGCCTCATACTGGTTTGGGTCATTTTTTCTAAACCAAACAGACCACAGTATAGAGGCAAAATCCTCGTTCTGCAATGCTGTGAAGTGACAAAGGGATATGTCACTAGGAATGCATCATCAGCTTCCCATCCAGTAGAATTATTCCAAGGAGTAGGAAGTATTTTGAGTAGGGACCATAGTTACCGACTGTGAAAAAATTGCTAAGTTCTTCCAGGAGAAAGGTGCTCTCATGCTCTCAGAACTTCACCCACATTTATTACAGAGCCCAGAGAGGTGTTCAGTGCTCCATATGGTCAGTTTTCATGGGGTCACTTTCAGTTGCTGAAGCATGTTGATGTGGACAAGATGCTTCAAGAGATTCAGCCCACCACATGTAAGCTTGATCCTTGCCCACCTTGGCTGATAAAATCTAGTAGAGGTGGATTGACTGGGTGGGTCAAGGAAATGGTAAATGTCTCACTATGTTGGTGTGTGTGTGCGCAAATATACCCTTTTTGGACAAGGTGCTTGAGCGTGTGGTGGCTGGCCAACATCAGGCATTCTTAGAGGAAACAGATTATTTAGACCCATTTCTGTCTGTTTTCAAGTAAATCTATGGCACTGAATCAACCTCCATTGCTTTAGTTGATGACCTACTCTGGGAGAAAGACAGAGGGGAATGCTATTCTCTTGATATATCCGGATCTGTCAGTAGTCTTTGATACCATTGACCATGGTATCTTATCAGACCAGTTCTGTGTGTTAGGAGTAGGAGGTACAGTGGTTCTGCTCCTATCTGGAGGGCCAATTCCAGAAAGCAGCATTGGAGGATTCCTGTCCATTCCAATGGCTATACTATATCTATATGAAGCCACTGGGAGAAGTCATAAGGAGATATGTGATGGGGTGCCATCAGTATAATTCCCTATTTCAGCTCTATTTCTGCCTATTTTTTGTTATTGGAATCAGCTATAAGATGGAGGCTCTATGGATTGGTGGTTCTTGGATCTAGGAATTGAGTAAACAGCCTGTCATGGATGGCATTGTACACTCCCTGAAGGAGTAGACGTGTGACTTTGAAGTGTTCTTATATCCATTCCTGTCATTAGAGACCTGTGTTTTGGAGTACTTGGTGTGAGATTGAACTGGTGCACTAGTTACAGTCTTTCCAGGACAGAGATAATCTAGCCACAGTAGTCATGTACTGGTTGGTAACCTCCTAATTACACTATTGGAACACAGGCCTGAAAAACTGAGGCTCATGCAAACTTTTTAAAATGTATGCTGGTTTTGTAGGAATTGAATGTTCTAAAGCCTCAAGATTTGACAAGAGCTGTATCTGTAGTTATCACAATTTTAAAAAGAGCTATATAATGTACCTCCTGTTCAGTCTATTTGTTGTCAGTTTCTGGGAATAGTTGTGACTTTTTAAAATCACTTTTGATTTTTCCCCCTGTGCCATGTATCTTTGATACAGGCAGGGATAAATTCCCACATTTGTATCCACTATCTTGGTTTCTCTAGTACAATGGCCTCAAAAGTTTTCCTTTGATCTTCCTTCTCTCATTTCAAGTACCAGACTGCTCCCCTACCTCTTTCCTCCCCACTTGTTCTTTTACAGTGATAGTGATAAAGTAGTAGAGCAATATGACTACAGTGGGCCCTTAGTTTGGTTCCAGGATGCCCTGTGGATACCAAAATCTGTGGATGCTGAAGTCTGATTAAATACAATGGTATAGTTATTTTAAATAAAATGACAAAGTCAAGATGTGCTTATATATACATATAAATATATATATTCAAAATATTTAAAGTCATGGATGGTTCAATCCATGGATAAAGAATCCATGGAAATGGAGGGCTGGCTGTACACATTGTTTTAAAAAATTAAAATGTGCAGGATAAGGAAAGTGGATCCTTGGGAGGAGCATGGATGTAAGTGTTGAATTCATGGAGGGGATGACATGGAAGGAAAACAACCTGCCCACACTACAAGCTGGAAAAAGAACTGGACCACACCTCACTTTATTCAGGGGGATGGCTGGATGCAGGAGTGAGAACAACTGTAACAAATGTTGATAAGGCATGAAAACCAGAAACAGAATAGCCCCAATATTTACCAGAACCACTGGATCACCTGGAAGAGCCCTCTGATCAGGGTGAAAAAATACAGAGAAACATACTAAGTGGGCCCTCAGTATTTGGTGAGGATTGGTTCCAGGCCCCATGTAGATATGAAAATCCTTGGATGCTCAAGTCCCATTATATACAATGATATATTAAAATGGTGTCCCATATATAAAATGGTGAACTGAAAGGTTTGCTTTTTGGAATTTTCCCTTGACATATTTTTGAGCCATAATTGGTTCAATCCATGTGTGCAGAATCCATGGATACAGAGGGCTAGCTTTCAGTCTGTATATCTATATATCTATGAATCCAAATAGCCCAAGAGAACACTGATTTTTTTTGGTCAGTCAGAAATATTAATGACAAATTCCTACATCAGGGCTGTGTAGTGAAAATCTCTCTGTGTTGACTGGAATTAAGTACACATGGTGCTTATGTGACCTTTGAGTTGAATGACAATGTTGTACTACATGTGTAACTGAACCCCCAAACTGGATGCATTACTAGAAGCACAACTGAATGAACAATGGCACTCCATGCACAACTTCTCTTCCATGATCTTGAACTGATGGATATTCTGCCTTGGACAAAAATATCTAGCTGCAGATGTAGTAGCACTTACCCCATCTGTAAGACACAAATGGATTCTGGCTAACGTGTTACACTTCTGAAGAGCTTCAATAACAAGTGACGACATGGAAATTTTGGAGCCAGTTTTAATGTCCAGAAAGCACAGCATGGAATATTCAGTAGAGCTGCCCTTAGAAAGATGAAATTTGGATCCAACTCATCCCATACAGGACTGTCTTTTTGGAAACTGTACCTGGCTGTAAATACAGCAGCTAGATTATTGTCTGGGCCTAGGCTAATGGAACATATTGTGCCATTTTAAAGATATTACAGTGGTCTTCAGTTCATTTCTGGCAACAACATAGTTTTCCTCATGGGCAGAATATTACTCCAAACAGAATTTATTTTGATTTGGTTTTATAAGAGGTTATCAAAATTTACAAATTTATCTGTCATGGAAAGAACTTGAGAGTTTAGGAGACATGGGTGTGGGACAGATCATCCAAAAAGGACGGTTTCCTGGCGCGTTGCTTTGCTCCGTGGGGAAGCTGCAGCCTCCAGACCACGGGACCTCCCCACAGAGCAAAAAGAACCCACAAAAAGCGGGTTCTTCTTGTGGCGTGATTATGACAGTAAGCATCCGTCACGTCAAAATGGCGGTGCCCATCTGTACAAGGCACCGCCATTTTGACGTCCTCATCACGTGCGAGGGGTGAGGGGCGTATGGAGGTGCCACCCCTCGCACGTGATGAGAGTGCACTATAGCGCCTGTCTGTATAGAGCCATAATGTGGGAGAAAAGGAAACGAAAATAATTCCTTTCCTAGTTAGGAGTCCTTTTGACATGCAAGTTATAGCTAAGCTAATTTGGCCAGACTTTAGCAATGATCAGCAGATTCAAGTTCTTTCATATAAATTTTGGAGACCACAATATTTCTCTCTATCCTGTGCCAAATTTTCTCCACATCAACTTGCTATTAAAAGTAGGAGACCAGGGAGGGCTAGTTACTGTACATATCACACACTCCCTGAAATTCTCCTTTTACTGCAGCCTAGTACATACCATCTGCTGTTTGAGGGCCCATATGCCCATATTCAGAATAAAAATGAAAGAACAGCTCCCCCTTCAACTCAATGATTATACTTGGCCATGGCTAAAAATATTGCAGAGAGCAGAACACGTAAAAAAATCAACAACCCTTAGATGTACAAAACAAGAGTTTATGGTAAATCAAACCAAATCTGGACAGTGAATGCTTAACCCTCACCCCACAAATGAACTCATTGAGAATAACTGATATTTATATTTTCAATATATATTTTCAATACATAGACTGGTTTCCAATGAAGCCAAACTTAATTTAGATTTTTTAATTTAATTTTTATTGTAAATAAACAAGTATGTATACAGAATAACAAAACAGTAAAAGAAAACAAAATAACAAATCTCACAACTTTGAATTACACTCAAAAGGTTAGGATCATCCTCTTGAATTCTATATCATTTGAAACATTTGATCTTTCCAAAATCCAGTGCTGTCTATATGTGAATCTATTCCAGAACATCTGAGCAGATATCCAGATGAGATGAGGGTTGTCTTTTCCTATTCCTGTCATTATTTACAAATGAGTGGGAGCCATCTATCAAGGAAAAGTTTTGGTCTTGGTCGTCCTGCATACTCGCTATTCTATCAGACAGTTTTTCTGGTTTAAATTTGAGTTTGTGCATAAATACATTGATAATAAGAGCATGTCTGGACAGAATTTTACCTCTTGATTAGTAATCAAGGAAATTTGCTCTAGTACTGGATGCCAAAATGTATTGACTTTGGGACAATCTAGCCACATATGGAGAAATGTTCCTGTAGCATTACAACCCTGCCAACTTTTTGGGGAAACATTTTTTACTATTCTGGGTAGCTTCACTGGAGTCAAGTACCAGTTATGTATGATATTCAAAGTGTTTTCTCTAATTAACATTGATCTAAATTTAAAAGGGGTGGACAACCAAACTGTAGCCCATTTATATGTAGGACTCAAGAGATTAAAATCTGTTTCCCAAGCGAGTTCAACACCACGGATGCTTTGGTAAGAGTGATCTCACCCTTCTCCCAAGACTGGGACTCCAGGCAGCTTACAGCATTAAAAACAGTACAATTAAAAACATACAAAAATAGTACATTAAAATAGAATTAAATTACAATTTACATATTAAAATATCACATACTTAAAAAAATGTTTAAAATATATTAAAACAGTATAGCACCCCAGGCCATTCTTTAAAAGCTTTCTGTTTTGAAAGCCTGTCTAAAGAGGAAGGTCTTTACGTGTCAGCAGAAGGCCATCAAGGAAGGGGCCATTCTGATCTCCCTAGGAAGGGAGTTCCACAGTCTAGGGGCAGCCACGGAAAAGGCCCTCTCTTATGTCCCCACTAACCATGCTTGTGATGGTGGCGGGATGGAGAGAAGGCCCTTAGTAGTCCCTTAGTACTTTGGGAGGAGGGAACACATTGTGTTTCAAAGAAAGTTAAATATCTAGGGCTCCTTCCATTTCCTTTAGTCTATGTGTAAAGGCAATTATTTGGTGAAGATGGAACCAACTAGCTTTTAGTGGCTCCAAATCTGAAACAATGTCATCAATTGTTTACGGAAAAAGATCTCAGACATAATATAATAATGTTCCTCCCATCCCCAGAACTGATTGATTTTATCAGGGTAATAGAAAGAATTTACGGGCAAGAAAAGGACAGGTGAAGGGTCAGGCGATAATACATACAAATCCTTTTCATTTAGATTTTTGATTTAGAATATGCGATTAAGAATAGAATGTACATGGCCTGGGGTTCTGAATGCATCTCTGTTTATCCATGTCTCCAATCTTTTTATCTTTTTTCTTCTGTGAACCTAAATAATGACATTCATATTACTACAATGGACGTGTTATCAGAAACAGACATTTTGACAGTGAGGTGTGTTAAGTAGCAGCTGTTCACCAGAATAGAGGTACTTCTGATAATACTGTTGTGGCTAATGTTGCAGTCTAGTATTTAAGCTAACATTGGTGATGATCTTGACTTAGGGGTGATACTGTCCATCCCTAAGTCACATACCATGGCCCCATTCCACCGCAGAGCCGGACCAAATAGGAGCAGGAAAGATCTGCTCCTATTTGGGCCAGCAAAAAGCCGGCTTTTCTGGCCCTGCCGCAGCCCCAAGCCAGCTGATTCAGGAAATTGTGCAAAGACATGCCTGGTTAATACTTGCATCAGAGACCACCAGGAGGTAGTAGCTGGTATCAGTGCAGTGTAACTCTGTTCCAGGCTTTGATATGAATATTAAGGGAGCTATCCAAAGTGTTGCACTCTATCTGTAAAATAGGCTCAGTATTTTGGAAAGCTCTTTTAAAATTTGGATTGAGTCCTAGAATGGATTCATGGCTCTTCTGAGATAGGACTAAGCATCTGCTCCTGCCACCAAGTATGAAATCTTTTGGTATATCTATGGAAAGAATTGTGCTTGAGTCCCTGGAAAGCTGTGGGCAGTCAGTACTGCTCTAACTGGACCAATGATGTGATTTGTTATGAGGGAGGTTTCAGTTTTCCTAGGATGTCCCATGTTTCCAGCATGTAAGCTGAGAAGAAAATCTCAGTACTGAACACAAGAGAGAGTATAGCACTTCTGACAAGCACTCTTTCATTGACGATGGCAACACTGATGTACACTGACCACCGAGGGGCATCCCTTCCCAATGGTAGCCATGTACAGAAATAGGGAATCCTTGAGTGGTGGAGGGCTGATAGCATGTTCCATAAAAATCAGTTTTTCAGGCTCAAGGAGACCACAGTCACAATCAATAGTGTCAACCATTATGACTTACTCAACACAAGGTACATAATACACACAACTAAGGAAGTTCTTTTGACAAAGCTCAAGTCCTCTTGTGTCCCCCTCTCTTTCACACCCACAGAGCAAGCAATCAACATAGCTTTTAAAAGAAAATCTTGTCAGAATTTCTCTTCAGAAATGGAGTGTATACACACAGACACAGACAAGCTGTCTTGTGACAGTAAAGGGGGGAGGAAAGAGATTTTGGGGCCCTTTAAAAAATTGTGCTTGTCTGGTTAAGCTGACAAGCTTTAAGTCCAGGCAATTTCTGTCATAACTGTTATTCTCAGTTTTTTGATATAAATGTAGACACACATATAAACAGGTACAGAGGGAAGACACATTGTAAACATCTTGGCAAGACAAATTGCCATAAAATAAAGTAGTGAGGCAGTCACAAAATGTCACAGACTGTAGCTCTTATATTTTATGGCCTTTTGCTCACAGTTACTGTATATACATTTTCCCTCTGTGCCTGGGTATGCATGTACATCTATAGATAATATGCCTATTGAGGAAAATACTTCATGCTTCTGCTGGTGAACTCTACTCACTAAAAGCTTATAGCACACTACATCTTTAAGTCTTGATATGCCCCAAAGCTCTTTCTTGCTTTGTTTCCTTGAAAAACACATATCTTTCTTGCTTTGTTTCTTTGAAAAACACATATCCTAAATCCCAGTGGCTAGGGAGTGTCCAGCCTGTTTCTATATACTGTACCTTTCCTCACAAGTGAGGCTCACAGGTTCGTGTAAGGATCCACAAATTTGCAGCCCTAGTTTTTACATTTCCATCCAGCACAATTCCAAGAACTGTCCAACTATGCTGTTGGGGAGCTTTTGGCAACTGGAGTCTCCCAAGTAACTTTTCCAAACTCTGGTTTCAACATTCAGCCATTAACATTTCCTTCTGAGGGAAAGCCATCTTTCATATTATGTGTTAATTGTGGAAAACAACCTTTAATTTTTGTTTTTATAATAGCTGCTTGGCAATCCTTTGCCTTGCCTTGGAAGAAGCTGTGTCTGCCTGCAGCTTTGAGTAAGATCTGACTCAGGCAAAAGTCCTGAAACTGTTAGCCAAGGGTACTCTGGCTGTTTTTGATGCGCCAGTGACGCAGCATGCTTTGATGCAGAAAGCTGGGGTTAAGTATGAAGCAGCCTGGTCAGAGTAACCTTGAATGTAGAACACTGTTTCTTAGGCATTTGAAGGAACAGAAAAATTTGTCCCCAAATGTGACTTCATTATACCCTTCCCCTAACCCCAATTCCCACACAATGTCTTCAAAGGTGGCCTGATTCAATGATGACCCAGTTTGTGCATCTTTAAGAGAAAGAAGGCATTTTCTGCAGGTGCAAAGGTTTAAATGGAGAACTATTGGCTCAGCCCAGTGGTGTAACTAGGGAGGCATGGGGGTGCAGACCACACCAGGTGACACTCTAATGGGGGGGGGGGGGACACCACTGCTCTTTAAAAAGCTACCTTTTGTCAGCAATGGGCTATGGCATTCATCTGTTTCCTTTTAAAATGCTTTAAGAGATGGTGGGAGTGGGGTGAAGCTCAGTGGGAGGAGAAAGGAGAGGCCCCTGAATGTTTTAAAATTAAAATATAAAATTTCACAATTTTAAATTTATTTTTAATTGAAATTATTATTTTTAATTTTTAATTTTTAAAAAATCACATTTTAACCAAATCTTCACTATGTATATGTAAATACATTTAGGTTGTGCATATGATATTGTAATTTGGAGGTATAATTTTAATTTTGCTAGTTGTTTATGTCACAACTATTAGCATCACATTCAGTGATATATGGGAATTACGATTTATGAGTAACATTAGTGCAAAAAAGCATTACTAAGAATTCTGCATGGTATGAAATGGGAGGAGGTCAATGAGGGGGTGATATCATGAGTTACTGCACTGAGTGACACCAACCCTAGTGATGCCACTGGCTCAGCCTTTCTATGTGTGTTCGATTTCCAACTATCCCTTTCTCTCTCCCAGCATTTGTGCAATTTCCACCTGTCTTTCTGTGCCTTCCTCTATATACCTGTATTACTCTAGTTTATTAGAAAACATCCCTATCTTAAATCTTGTTTCTCTGTCTCTCTCAACTACAGTTCATAAACCATTGTGAATTCTGTAAGTATAAATTATAACACATCCAATCATTTGATATTCCTGAATTTATGCAGTCTTGAGTGCTCAAACAGAATGCTAAGCAGTTAGCTGTCTTTGTGATAGGTGATGAGAGAAAAAAACAAACAAACAAAAGAGTTTTGCATTGCATTTGTAAGTCAGAAAATGAACGAGGTTGCAGATCAGGAATGGGATTTTAAATAGAACAAGCTATGTAGGATTGTAGTCTTGATGTAAATACACACAACCTTAATATTAAAAGTGAAGTTTTCAAGCCAGAAACAAGAAAGAAGCCAACTAATTTGATGTAAAGGTCTGGAAATTTCTGTTTGCACACTCATTTGTGACTTTCCTTTTGTCATAATTCAAAATGAATTGGGTGGTGGCTCTGAGTGTTGGTTAACAGTAATGATGGTCATCCTTGTCAGCACTGAAAAATGATTTGTTTGCTGCCCTTGGAGGGCAAGTAGCTTCACTACAATGACTGAGAAACTGCTTGACAGAGGGCATGTTCACAACATATCCATTGTTTTCTATCAGCTCAGAAGGAACTGAAAGGAACACAATAGATCATGCCAGTAAGAATCTTCCCCAATTATTTTATTATACAGTGAATATTTTTATTGTATTTATTACATATATCTATCTCTTGCCTTTCCTCCAACAAGTTCAAAGCATATATGATGCGCTTCCTCCATACTTTATCCTCACAACAGTTCTGTAAGAAATGGTCAGCTGAAGCAAAGTGACTGGCCCCTGGTCACCTAGTGGGTTTCATGCCTCAGTAGGAACTTGAACCCAGATCTCCCGAATCGTAGCCTAACATGCTAACTACTACACCAGTTATATCAATTTACCTAAGAAATATCTTATAAAACTTAGATTAGGTTAACTGCAGTTTTTGGTGGATGCTACAGGAAGGTGCCATTTGAAAACTGGGGCGGGTCACAAACTGCCACTTACGACGTGCTCCGTGCGTGCTAGGGTTCGGAAGGGGCGTGGTAGGGTTAGGAAGAGTTGCCCCTTCCTAACCGGCCCCAACACGCACGGAGCGTGTCGTAAATGGTGGCGCCCATCCACATGGGCACTGCCATTTTGACGTCTTGAACGCATAGTGTCCAGACATGTCGCAGTGGAAGTGACGCCGTGAGGGCGCGCTTCGCCCCTCGCTGCGCCACTTCCGTGTTTTGAAAAGGAGCACCATTTCGGCGCTCCTTTTTCACTGCGCCAGGAAGCCTCGCGGTCTGGCCGCTGGGGCTTCCCTCCGCAGCGAATGGCGGTGGCGGCGGCAGACCGCCCGCTTGAGGGCGGTCTGTAACACACCTGACTATGTATTTGTGACCAATTTCAGGTGGAAGGCATTGTTGTTGTTGTTCTCTGCCCTCAAACTGACCTTGACTAATGGTGACCCTGTGGATGAGACATCTCTAAGATCCCCTGTTCTCAGCTGCTTTGCTTAGATCCTGCAAGTTCTGATAAAGTGGCCTCTCCGATCAAGTCTAATCATCTGCCGTGTGGTCATCCTCTCTTCCTACTGCCCTCTACTTTTCACAGTATACTGTATATACTTGACTATAAGTTGACCTCATGTATAAGCTGAGGGCAGGTTTGGGGATCAAAATTATGGATTTTGATATGACCCATGGATATGTTGAGGGTAAAACTTAGGGGCATGTAACAAAGAGTGAATCTAAAGAGTGAAGCAAATGAAAACAATGCCAAAGAATTTACAAAATTCCAGCAGGCATAACTGTTTGTGTGCACCATAAAGACTGGAGAGTAGAAGGAGGGCCATAAAGAAAGTAGAAGGAGGGCCAGTGCATCCAGGATAGATTACACTCTTGCCTTTCACCAGGGGATGGTTCATATATCTATCTATATCTATATCTATATCTATATCTATCTATCTATCTATCTAGAGAGAGAGAGAGAGAGAGAGAGTTAAAGTACAGTATTTACATTGACTCATAGAAATGTTTTTGGGTAAATTTTTTGACTAAAATTTCTAGACTTATACATGATTACATACAGTAATTTTATTATCTAATGAATCAGGCCTTCTCATGATGTGGCCAAAGTATGACAGCCTCAGTTTAATCATCCTGGCTTCTGCAAAGAGTTCAGTCTTGAGTTGTTCTAGAACCCATTTATTTGTCTTCTTGGTGATCCATGGTATCTTCAGCACTCATCTCTAGCACTATATCTCTAATGAGATTATTTTCTATCAATTTTCTTCACTGTCTAGCTCTCATATCTGTACATGGTGATGAGGAATACAATGAGTTAGACTAGCCTAACTTTTGTATTCGGAGTTATATCTTTGCACTGTAGGAACTTGTCTACTTCATTCATAGCTGCTCTTCCCAATCCTAGTCTCTTCTGATTTCTTGACTGCAGTCTCCATTGTGGTCAGTATTTGATCCAAGGTATGGGAACTCTTTGACTATTTTTTATCAATATTATCATAAATTTTCTCATTATTAAGGAATTCCTGTAGCTCTTCTGTAGTTATTATTTTTGTTTTCTTAATATTTAGCATTAAGCTTACCTGGGCACTTTCCTCCTTAACATTTTTCAGTAATTGCTCCAGGTCCTTATTGGTTTCTGCTAGTAGTATTGTGCATTATTCACCACATATTAATCTGTCTCTTCCAAGCAATCCAAGAAAAAGGTAAAATCCCTCTTGCTACATAGATGTGGAGATTCTCTCATAATTGGTTCAATTTCTTTTGAGTGATCTCAATAGCTATGTGACTGACAAAGTGACTTTCTTTGCTTTTGCTGCAAAAGAGCTTGTGAGGAAATTAGATAAAATTGCTACAAATTGTTTTGGAGAATCTGACTACTAATTTGAGTTTGTTGCTGGTAATTTTGAAATTCTCTTATATTATTGTCAGTAACATAATCTGTTATAATCTGTAATAACATTTTGCTCTACTTTCTATATTTTGTATACCTCTATATATTTTAATGTGTTTGTCGTGGTCTTTGGCTATAACAGTAAACTCAAAATTCAATCCAACTACTTTGCCATGTCATTTCTCAGTGAATGGTAAACTGCCCTCCTTCTTCACAGTGCAAGTAAAGGGGAGGGGGGTTGTTGTTGTTGTTGCCTGCATACAGTATGTCATCTTTATTATAGGGGTTTTTTTTGTAGCATTTTCCCCCTGTCCCCCATTTCCTCTGATGCTGGTGAAACATTTTCTGAACAGTTATTACATTTTAAAAGCAACCTGGCCATTTAGATCCTAATTATGTAATACTCCTGCTTTTGTTAATCATATCTCTCACAGATCTCATCACTTATGTAATTGATGTTCATTGTAATGGAGACTGTTTGCAGAATCACTACAAAGAGCTATCTAATATCCACAGGTTTAATGCATTGAGCACACTGATTTTTAGGTTGTCTCTGAAAGAAAACATCATAGTTTATATGACTAATCTAAGCTGAAGCTTCCCTCTGGTGCAATGATTGGAATTTTCCTGTGGGGTTTAATGACTTTTCTTTCACTTAACAACATACCTTCTTGAAGCATGCCAGCAGGTTAAGAGTGGAAACCATGGGCATAAGTCCAGGCAAAGAACACTTGCAAAATAGACTTTTATGATTACCAAAGACAAATATCTCTATTGTGTCCAAACAGTCTTCCTGGAGCCACCCAAGGGGTGTATTCACTTAAGATGCTCCTTACAAGCAAAGTGTTTTCCAATTCTTTATATTGTTGATTTTAAAAAATGTTGAAAAAAACACCAGTGTTAAAAAAAATCCACACCTTTCATTAAACTCAATAGAAATTCAAAATGCAATAAAAATCACAGTGGAGTAGAACCAAACTCACTCATAGTTAGAACTGTCCTACTGAAATCAAGGAGATTTCCTTGGACTTAACTAATGTAAGTCTCATGAAAAAGTTTTTTCTTCCTGACTAATGATGGTCCCAACATTAGGTATATTTCTATGGCTGCATCCGCACCGCAGAAATAATTCACGTTGATACCAACTGCCATGGCTCAATGCTATGTAATTATGGGAACTGTAGTTTTGTGTCATAAGAAACTACTGTTCCCAGAATTCCATAGTATTGAGCCATGGCAGTTAAAATGGTGTCAAACTGGATTATTTCTGCAGTGTGGATGCAGCTTTTATGATATAAACTATTATCACAAAGCATCTAGTGTTGTCCATTTAGCAAATCCAATCCAAAATCCACCAAACATTGACACTTTTACTGGCTAACCAAAATGCACAATATACATGTTGCAAGCTTTCAAAGCTTTGAAGAAGCCAGTGAAGTTTCAAAAGCTTGCAACATGTATATTGTGCATTGGTTGGCCAATAAAAATGTCAGTGCTTGCTGGATTTTTGAATAGAGATCAATGGCCAAATATGATGCCATTCATTTAACTACAAATTGCAATCTATTTTTCCTGTAATAGGAAATAAAATTCATTTTAAAACTATTTGATGCCTATAAGGTGCTGTCCTGTAATTATTAGGGCAGTGGCATTCTAGATTCCATTGCACCATTGCAGTAGCTACTTTTTCCATTTAGCTGTAAGGCACATTTTAGCAACAGAGTAAATTCTTAGTAAACTATTCTTTCACATATACATGCAGAACTCATTCACACACAGACTTGACACTAGAGTCAACAGCCACTATCAAATAAAATGAACATAATAACTTCATTGACATCTCCCTCTTCATGAATATAAGACAAGCTGGCTGACTATATCATATCTTGAAAATAACATCCATTTCCTTGCTGGGTGCTTCTGAAAACTAAATTGTGTGTTAATTATCCATGACAGAGATTTGACTGATTAAATTTATTCCAAAAAGATGGCAACAAACAACCGTGCTGACATGCTCTTAACATTCCTGCCCTTGGTTCCCTTCCCCTGAAAAAAGACTGTAGCACTTCTGTGCTGTGTTAACACTACAAGTGAACACTTAAAATTTTGAACAGGAAGGAAAGGGGGGGGGGATTTTCAATCAGTGATAAAAAAAATTATTGTTGTGTGTAGGCAGAGCAATTCAGTAGTGGCCCATTTTCATCAGCTTTACATCATAGCAACTGTAAAATAAACCACTCAGAGCACATGTAGTTAATCTCTAATCCCTGGAGTGTAACTGCTGTTATGCAACATAGGTCACGTACTAGCTGAAGTGTGCAATAAAGAGATGGCAATTAATAGTGGTAGCACTGGTATTATTCAGTGGGCAATTTAAATCTCTTTAATAGCTCCATGGCACTATAGTGCCTTAGAGTTGCCCTTTTGGAATCATGAAAAACCTGGACTAGTTTGTGGCCTTGATATCATGAAAAGACCACTCTTTGAGAAGACTGAGTGTAGGTCAGAGGGGAAAGACTGGATGTGGGCATAACACAGTGTGCTGACTAGTAACCACTCTAGAGCCAGTATACTAGCTTGAGTGCTGCCTGGGACTTGGAAGATTTGGGCTGAAGTCCCCACTGAACCAGAAAACTCATTAGGCAACCTTGGGCCAGTTTTCTCTCTCAGTTCTCTCATTACCTTCCAGCTGAGGATAAAGGAAACAATAGAGCTCACTGCAGGCAAGTTGGGATGTAAATGGAACAAACAAATAAATACTAAACCATCTACCTTAAGTGGAAGCTCCTCTGACAGTGTATGTAAATAGACTGACAAAAGTATGTTCCCCATTTCAATCCCCCAAAGTAAATAAGTAACCCTAAACACACATACTTGCAAGTAAGTCCTATTGAACTGCAGGAGACTCATTTCTGAGCAGTTGTACAAAGGCCAGCATACTGTAGGTGATTTAGGTTGATGTATCAAGTTGTAGAAGGAAGTATCTTATAGTACTTTATTCAGCATCTTTGTTCAGCATGTCCCAGATGTGGTAGATAGTGGAAACTCCTGGGGACAGTTTTCTCTTCCTCCTTGCACCTGATTGGCCAAGAGGATGCATACCAGAGCCAGTCCAGCTGTCCTTGAAATGAAGCAGCATCTTACCCTTGACTTGGAGGAGATGAATCACAGATGCTTCTCCTCCTCCTCCTCCAAGTGTGCAAGAACAGCACCCAAGCATCTGCCCATACCCCATAATAGAGTTATGTCCAGGAGGCTTTTTCTCGTCCTCCACCACTGGCAGCTTGAGCTCCCAGACATTGCTTTGTCTGGGTATGGGCAGATGAGAGACAGGATGATCCACTGGAAAAGGCAATAATGCTCAGTAAAATTAAGGGCAGTAGGAAAAAAGGAAGACCACATTATATCTGCATAGACTCTGTCAAGGAACTTGTGGCTCTAAGCTTGCAAGACCTGAGAAAGGCTGTTATTATTAACAGGGTCTCTTAGAGGTCTCTCATTCATAGACTTATTAAAAGTTGCAAAGGTCTTGCATGCATACAGGTGTTTTTTGTCTACAGATGTTGTCCTCCAA